>NC_047065.1:14681971-15017400 GCF_902459465.1 Asterias rubens | reverse complement strand
GTAAAGAAAGACTACATGGTGAAACACTCAATATGCACTCTGGTTTCACTGCATTCGCATAAATCTTTCGCCTTTTACTAAAGATTCCGTGCAGAGGAACAAATTAATGAGTCTATAGACTAATTTTTCGCTGCCCTGTCGAAAGATTGGGCTAATAAATAAATAAAGATAGAACATGAACTAAAATAACGTTTCAATATACAGCTATGTTTTTGGAGACAGCCAATGAAGGTCTGTATAGCTCAGTTGGTAGAGCGCCGATACGTTAATCCGGAGGTCGTTGGTTTAAATCCCGCAGGAGTACATTTTCCTCTGTTCAGCCATTTAAAAAACAAATTTCCCAGTCGGTTTCCCTTGTGGTTTGTTATTTGATATTTAAAAAAAAAGGTTCAGGTATTTTTTGAGCAGTTATAAATACATTTCTATCGGTGGATAAAGAATAAAGAGTTTGGTTAACCGTTACACCGATGTGTGTAAAGCACTGTGTACTTCGTATTTTCCCAAGTGCTGTAAAAACAGCCGGGGTAATACTCGGGTTAGATTCTTACCCACGACCTTTGTAACTCTTAAGCGTTGTCTCACCATAGACCACTGAGATTGACCGGTACAGCTATAGCTAGAGGCAATTCAAATCCGAAGTTTTAGCAGCGGGTACCGCACTATTTGATAAACGTTAAATTTGCATCGGGGATAAAAAAATGTATAATTTGGGTTTACCCGTTTATCGATTTGTATTATAAGCACTGTGTACTCATCTTATGTTTGAGCAGCGGGTACCACGACGATTAAAAAGACGTTAATTTTGCATCGGGGGATAAAGAATCTAAAATTTGGTCCAGGCTCCGACTACTTGACCACTTTCTCATGAATATTCAATATTCTCGGTAATATATTCACACCTACTTTAATAATAACTCCTTTGATAGTTTCTTCTAATCTACTTGATAGAATTCCACTTTAAACAACTTGTTTGATTGAGAGAGAAAAAACAACCCTTGCAATAGATTGAAATTTATATACATGTTTGAATAATTTGTTCAAAACTTTGTTAACTGATATCAATTAACGCCATGAAGTTTGTTACACATGTAAAGAAAGACTACCATGGTGAAACACTCAATAAGCACTCTGGTTTCACTGCATTCGCATAAATCTTTCGCCTTTTACTAAAGATTTCCGTGCAGAGGAACAAATTAATGAGTCTATAGACTAATTTTTCGCTGCCCTGTCGAAAGATTGGGCTAATAAATAAATAAAAGATAGAACATGAACTAAAATAACGTTTCAATATACAGCTATGTTTTGGGAGACAGCCAATGAAGGTCTGTATAGCTCAGTTGGTAGAGCGCCGATACGTTAATCCGGAGGTCGTTGGTTAAAATCCCGCAGGAGTAAATTTCCTCTGTTCAGCCATTTAAAAAACAAATTTCCCAGTCGGTTTCCCTTGTGGTTTGTTATTTGATATTTAAAAAAAAAAGGTCAGGTATTTTTTGAGCAGTTATAAATACATTTCTATCGGTGGATAAAGAATAAAGAGTTTGGTTAACCGTTACACCGATGTGTGTAAAGCACTGCTGTGTACTTCGTATTTTCCCAAGTGCTGTAAAAACAGCCGGGGTAATATACTCGGGTTAGATTCTAACCCAGAGACCTTTGTAACGCTTAAGCGTTGTCTCACCATATAGACCACTGAGATTGACCGGTACAGCTATAGCTAGAGGCAATTCAAATCCGAAGTTTTAGCGGCGGGTACCGCACTATTTGATAAACGTTAAATTTGCATCGGGGATAAAATAATGTATAATTTGGGTTTACCCGTTTATCGATTTGTATTATAAGCACTGTGTACTCATCTTATGTTTTAGCAGCGGGTACCACGACGATTAAAAAGACGTTAACTTTCTCTATGGATGTTGCAGTGGACCTGTATGGAGAACGTTCAACATCTTGAGGATCATGCTTAGGGCTTTAAACCCCTACAACTCGAGTGAGAACCGATAGTGCAAACGAGTTCAAGATGCAGAGAAATCACAGCGTTGAACTTTTGCTAAACGAAAGAGCCACCTATGACAAGATATGCGACTTGGTAGAGACCACCCTGACCGATGATGTGCAGTGTGTACAGCAGGTGGCCGATAAGAAATGGATCGTTACCACAAAGACCGCAGAAGGAACAGAGACACTAATGACAACGGAGCTGAAGATCGGGGAAAACACCGTACACACAGCACCTGCCGGCAAGAACTTGCATTACGTAACAGTAATGTATGCACCTTTTGAGATGAAAGACACCAGCGTCGCTGCCGTCATGTCCTCGTACGGAGAGGTTCACGCCATCCGTCGAGGACACTGGCAGCAACATCAGAATTGGGAAAACGGCAACCGGCACCTACGTATGGAGATAGACAGAAAGATACCATCGTACATCACGGTGAACGGGTTTCAACTGGTTGTCAAGTACACAGACAGAAACGTGTAGAAAGTGCTCAGAAGAGGGGCACAAGGCCGCCACCTGCCCCAACATCAGGTGTAATTCATGCCAACAATATGGACACATGAGAAAGAACTGCCGGCAGCCATCCGATTGCACGAACTGCAAATCAACTGAACACACGACGCAACTATGCCCGCACACCTACGCTAACCGAGTCAAGAAGTCACCATTACTTTCTGAACAATCTTCAGGGGAAGACGAAGAAGAAAAACAGACACAACCGGAACCGCCACAACCACCGAGACTCAAGAGAAAGAAACGACGTAACGAAAGGGAGAACACTTGACGCACCCTCCAGTACAAAAGAACCACTACAACCTCAGCCTGGACCTTCAAAACAACAAGAACAAACACAAGCAATGGACAGCACATACAGAGAAACCCGGGAACCAGTGAACTCCGACTCAATCAGCGAGACGAAACGGACAACCCAGAGGAGAGAAAGAGACTGAAGAAATACTTCGAAAGACACATCCCCGCAGAATCGTATCGAGAAGTCTGCACTTGGAGTAACATGGAGATGAAACGACGGATAAGCAGGTTAGGAGTATGGGATAACTACCAGTTATTCTTTGAAATGGGCTGCAAAACCCCATGAACAATGAACTGTTGGTGATGAGATTCGACTGTCGAATTGAGAACTCATAATGGTGAAGGGAATGATTTTGATTAATGTTGTGAACTCACGAACAAAGAACTTTTTGGTGAAGGGTTATTGACTACTGTTTTATAGTGCTTTCGATTAATTTTGTTGAATTGAGTTGTTTTCTGATCAATGTTATGTTTACTGTTCGTTTTGTAGAATGTTAGGGTTACCCTAAGTTTCTCAAAAGTTGTCAGTGTTTATGTTTTTATTTATTTTGTACAAAGTTTCTGTAAATTACTGCATAAAATGTATGTATCATTGCCGTATGGCTTTATTCGGACGAATAAACCATTTTAAAAACACTAAAGATTTCCGTGCAGAGTAACAAATTAAGAGTCTATAGACTAATTTTTCACCGCCCTGTCGAAAGATTGGGCTAATAAATAAATAAAAGATAGAACATGAATGATGACAACGTTTCAATCAATATTCAGCTATGTTTTTAGACAGCCAATGAAGGTCTGTATAGCTCAGTTGGTAGAGCGCCGATACGTTAATCCGGAGGTCGTTGGTTAAAATCCCGCTGGAGTAAATTTTCTCTGTTCAGCCGAACAAATTACCCAGTCGGTTTTCCTTGTGGTTTGTAATTTGATATTTGAAAAAAGTCGGGTATTTTTGAAGCAGTTATTAATAAATTTCTATCGGAGGATAAAGAATAACAAGTTTGGTTTAACCGTTACACCGATGTGTGTTAGCACTGTGTACTTCGTATTTTCCCAAGTGCTGTAAAAAAAAGCCGAGTAATATACTCGGGTTGGACTCTAACCCACGACCTTTGTATCTCTTAAGCAGTGTCTTACCAACTACACCACCGAGATTGACCGGTACAGCTAGAGGCAATTCAAATCCGAAATTTTAGCAGCGGGTACCGCACTTTTTGATAAACGTTAAATTTGCATCGGGGATAAAAAAAATATGTATAATTTGGTTTTACCCGTTTACCGATTTGTATTATAAGCACTGTGTACTCAGTACTTTTCCGAGTTCCTTAGGGGGAAAACAAAGACAGGAATATTACACGGTTGGGATTCGAACCAATTACCTTTGCAATTCTAGAGCAGTCTTACAAACTAGACCTTCGAGATTGTCATGTAGAGAGGCAGTTTGAATCTTATGTTTTAGCAGCGGGTACCGCAACGATTAAAAAGACGTTAATTTTGCATCGGGGGATAAAGAATCTAAAATTTGGTCCAGGCTCCGACTACTTGACCACATTCTCATGAATATTCAATATTCTCGGTAATGTATTCACACCTACTTTAATAATAACTCTTTTGATAGTTTCTTCTAATCTACTTGATATAATTCCACTTTAAACAACTTGTTTGATTGAGGAAAAAACAACCCTTGTAATAGACTGAAATTTATATACGTGGTTGAATAATTATTTGTTCAAAGGTTTTGTTTACTGATTTCAATTAACGCCATGAAGTTACCATGCGTAGTTTGACCTTGACTTGGCCCACTGTGCGCCGGTACGTTAATCCGGAGGTCGTTGCTTCAAATCCCGCTGGAGTAATTTTTCTCGATTGTTTTCCTTTAATTTACTCAGTTGGTTTCCCTTGCGGTTCATAACTTGATGTTTGAAATAAAAAATGTCATGAGATAGTTAAACATGGTGTAGAGATAGTTAAACAATTCCCAAAATACATGAAATACCACGCTTGCCTGCAGAGTATTAACAAAGACGTAGATGTAAATTTATTCCAAGGCTTAGTCCCCACACTAAAGGCACTGTCAATGCAAATCCATGGGGAAATCCCCATAGACCTTGGACCAGTGCAAGTTGAATTGGATGTAGCAGATAAACCAAAAAAGCTAGACCACTCAAATTCTCAATTATTTTTCTCAATCGTTTAAGGAGGAAGTCAAGAAAAAAGGCTTTCTACTTTATTCATAAGAGAAGTAATTACCCAAAAATTCTAATTGTGCCATGAAAAGCATGGCTTTCTCACTAAATGCAGAACACCAAAATTGTGCAAGCTGTGTGAACACTATCTATTGTGCCTTCATTAATCACCTCTCAGTCCAATACATCCTTACTGGTGCACAACATGGTTCCGCAAACATCGATCCTGCTGCGATAGTTAACTGCTAGCAACCATCGAAGAACAGCACAGACTCATATGACGTCCGCCATAGCATTTGACTGCGTATCTATGTGAAATGAATGTAGGTCAAAGGTGAACATACACGCCGGCAAGAGGTCTCTGGCGTTATACACGAGCCTGGAAGTGTCAGGCTCGTGTGTTGTGATAGCCTGAACATCTGACGTCACTCTTCGAGGCTCGTTAATAACGCCTGAGACCTGCCTCCAAACCGGCGTGTATGTTCACCTTTGACCTACATTCATTTCAAATAGGGATATATGCATTCAAATTCTATGTCAGACGTGATAGGAGTGTACTGCTTGGGCATCTATGAGCAAGTTCGAGTGAGGCACTATATAGGCGACCATTGGTTGATTTTTCCTGGTTACCTATGCATTCAATACATCCTAGGTACCAGGCAAAATCAACCAATGGTCGACTATAGTGCCTCACTCGAACTTGCTCTATGGAAAGCTCATGTCACCGTGCCGTTATCCAATATCATTGTATCCAATTGGATCACTGGATCTAACTAGCAGCCTAGCAGGTACGTCTTAATCCTTGCTGCGGATAAAGACAGGGGCCCTCTCTAGTGTTGTGAGAGCGGTTCGTGGATGATAGCGCCCTCTCATGGGGAAATTGTGAGAAGTCGACAGGAGAAGGTCTTCCACCAAGACTAATGTTGCAACGTAAGCGGAGATAATTATCTTTGGTGATATTATGTTTTACCATGCACCCCAAATAATAGTAACGAGAATGGACCAATAAAGAAACACACCACATTTTATTGTACATAATCATGCGAGTTGTCTCGCAGAATGCCTTTTAAGGCATATTATAAGTTAAAAAGAACGGGAACAACATTTTCCTCAGATCGGCCTAATATTAAACACATGAATTAATACACACGTTACCCACTGTAAAAAATATCCGTAATAATGTGGTGCTTTACCTGGCAGCTATGGTGCCAGGTAAAGTGCCGTAAATCTCACGGTGGAAGTTTTGCAAACGGCCCCTTCATAAAGGCAAAATTTACAAACTTCAACCGTGAAATAAATTTCACGGTTGAAGTTTTGCACTAAGCACCGTATTGCAGATATCTTTTTACAGTTTCGTTGAAAACCACACATTGGGCCTAGCCTACAATTCTTCAAAACATACAAAGTAGCAAAATTCCAAACGGGACCATTAAATTATTAATCCGATGAGTACACCATTAATAACGAGCGAAAGTGACATTGGTTGTTTTAAATCTCAGATTGTTTAAAGGCTATGTTAATACATCTATCTGGTTTTCAGATGCAGGTTGCAGTAGCAAGCGTCTGATTCTATACATTTACAACGACAAACTACAGTCCATATTCCAAGTAGTATACATCTTTTGCATTAGTTACTGTGCAGTTAAACCCAATCACGCAGCCATCGCATCACACTTCCATGGCCATCACGTGTACGTGTGAGTCCACTCTTGACATAGCATGAATGCCCCCTATGGGTGTAGTTACATATCCAATCTCGTCTCACACAACCCTTAAATTCACCCCTTCCCACACACACACACACACCCACACCCTCAGCTTTAGGCATTTTTATTTCCCAAAGGGGGCACAGGGTCATTTCCACACTGTCACTTTTTGCTAACACCCCCTCCAATTAATGCAATACCCGGTGTTGGTGTTCACGTAATATACCCCCCCCCCCCCCGCAACTCTGTGGTGTTTTCAGTAGGTAGACAACACGACAAGTTTTTGTTTTCCCGCTTGATTTAAACTTGCGCGCCCCTTTCCCCCCATACCTAGGTATAGGTATAGGATGGAAAGTCTGGCACCAGCTCTCACAATCCATCCAACGATGACCCTCCTGACGATAACTAGAGCAAGCTAGCCGAAACATTGAGACCAAATCAAGAACTGACTCCGCGGTAGTGCAGTTATACGATCATTTACAGCTACAGTAGTAATCCCAGCCAATTTTCTATACCTTCCGCCCGAGTAATAGTTATAAAAAGCAGGACAGTTCTTTTCAAAACCGAGAAGTCTCCCGAACATCCGATAAATCTACTCCGCGGTATTACAACAAAGAAAGACAGTTCTCAAAGAACAAACTCTACCTGGCAAGTAGATTCACACATGGTGTTACCGCAAACCAAATAGATTGAGACCTCACCATTTGCCTTAAATCCTGTGGACTCTCTTCTCGTAGAGGAGTTTATGAGACTCTAAATCATGTAAACGTTTGTTTTACAGGGTGCTGGACGGATAAGCGTGTCTTTTAATCTCTACTTTGCGAACGATGTCACACCAAGTCCACTCCAGTTACTACCAATTATCTAAATAGATACAAAGGTGCACAGAATATTAGTTAAATAACAGGTTGGAGCCACTTCGGTCAGGAAGATCAGGAAGCCGTATGTAGTCTACGGTTCGGGTAAGCCCCACCAATGGGAGCTGTTGCAAAAAAAATACAGAACAACCTGCCGTGTTTTTGTAGAGATTATCTCTGTTCCGGAAATTAAAGTCTTCCTCGATTGACGTCACAAAAGGGGTAGGCGGAGTCATCCCCCACACAACTTTATTTATTTTTTTAAACATATAAATCGTTAAAACAATTACTCAAACAAATACTTTATTGTTCAGAAACATATACTCTACTGTTTGAAGAAGAAAAAATTATATTTCCAGGTGACTTTAAAGTTATTAAACGTTAACTTTGTACGTCCGAAAAAGATATATCTTAATTATTAGAAGAGATACCTCTATCTTGGATTAAATATTGTCAAGGATTTGCGATATTATTATTAGGTCCTCACCGTCCATCAACAAAGCAATCTAGTAAGGACTGTTGTCAGAAGAAGCAAAGATTGGTGCAGCGATGTAAACACAATAGGCCTTACAGCTGCATCTGTAGTTTCCAACATGCAACTGTTATCCAGACAGCAAGTTACACAGTAACCAGGATCTACAGCTGGAATGTTACACTGAGCAGTGTATTGGAAAATATTACCAACGAGAATGTTGTTCTGTGAAGCGCATTGTTTGTTGATTTGAATACGGCGAGATTCGTCTGAAATTAAAGAAAGAGTATATATTTACATTTAAACAATGTTTTTTGAAACATGTATAAACAAAAACGAAAACAGTCTGGAAAAGATCCGTGAAATTGAGGAAGATTTTGAAATTTGCGTTCATCAATGGGGTATCATGGCCATGCTCAGAGAAGCTGGGATTTGTTTTTAAAAGACTACCACAGGAACAAGAAACAGTATACACCGTAAAGGGAAACGCTACCGTGTGAAGGAGAAACACTACCGCGTGAAAGAGAAACACTACCACATGAAAGAGAAACACAACCACGTGAAAGAGAAACACAACCACGTGAAAAAGAAACACTACCACGTAAAGGAGAAACACTACCGCGTGAAAGAGAAACACTACCACGTGAAAGAGAAACACTACCACGTGAAAGATAAACACCATGTAAGAGAGAAACACAACCATGTGAAAGAGAAATACAACCACGTGAAAAAGAAACACTACCGCGTGAAAGAGAAACACTACCACATGAAAGAGAAACAATACCACATGAAAGAGAAACACTATGTGAAAGAGAAACACAACCACGTGAAAGAGAAACACTACGGGAGAAACACTACCACGTGAAAGAGAAACACTACCATCCGAAAGCGAAACACTACAATGTGAAAGAGAAACACTACCACGTGAAAGAGAAACACTACCACGTGAAAGAGAAACACTACCACGTGAAAGAGAAACAATACCACGTGAAAGAGAACACACTACCACGTGAAAGATTGTCACTACCACGTGAACAGGAAACACTACCACGTGAACAGGAAACACTACCGTGTGAAAGGGAAACACTTTAGCTACCACGTGAACAAGAAACACTACCATGTGAAAGAGAAACACAACTACGTGAAAGGGAAACACTACCCCGTGAATAAGAAACACTACAATGTGAAAGAGAAACACAACCACGTGAAAGGGAAACACTACAACGTGAACAAGAAAATGTGAAAGAGAAACACCACCACGTGAAAGAGAAACACTACCACGTGAAAGAAAACACTATACCAGTTAAAGATAAACACAACCATGTGAACGAGTAACACTACCATGTGACAGGGAAACACAACCACGTGAACAAGAAACACTACCACGTGAAGAAGAAACACTACAATGTGAACCAGAAACACTACCACATGAAAGAGAAACACTACCACGTGAAAGAGAAACAGTATACCAGTTAAAGAGAAACACCACCACGTGAAAGAGAAACACTATACAAGTTTAAGAGAAACACAACCACGTGAAGGAGAAAGACTATACCAGTTAAAGAGAAACACCACCACGTGAAAGAGAAACACTATACCAGTTAAAGAGAAACACAACCACGTGAAGGAGAAACACAACCACGTGAAAGAGAAACACAAACACGTGAAAGAGAAACACCACCACGTGAAAGAGAAACACTATACCAGTTAAAGAGAAACACAACCACGTGAAGGAGAAACACTACCACGTGAAAGAGAAACACCACCACGTGAAAGAGAAACAATATACCAGTTAAAGAGAAACACTACCACGTGAAAGAAAAACACTACCACGTGAAAGAGAAACACTATACCAATTAAGAGAAACACTACCACGTGAAAGCGAAACACTACACCAATTAAAGAGAACACTACCACGTGAAAGAAAAACACTACCACGTGAAAGAGAAACACTCCCACGTGAAAGAAAACACTACCACGTGAAAGAGAAACACTATACCAATTAAAGAGAAACACTACCACGTGAAAGCGAAACACCACACCAATTAAAGAGAAACACTACCACGTGAAAGAAAAACACTACCACGTGAAAGAGAAACACTACCACGTGAAAGAGAAACACCACCACGTGAAAGAGAAATACTACCACGTGAAAGAGAAACACTACACCAGTTAAAGAGAAACACTATACCAGTTAAAGAGAAACACTATACCAGTTAAAGAGAAACACTACCACGTGAAAGAAAAACACTACTACCACGTGAAAGAGAAACAACACCATGTGAAAAGAAACAACACCATATGAACGAGAAACCTGTCATCAACGTCATTGATGTTTCTACACACAAAGAAACCAAAACTAAAAATCAGGAATGTTTTTCCGAACAAAGGTACAGAATTAAAAAAAAAAAATACAAAAGAAATTAAGAACCTCTTCTGGGCCTCTGCCTTTACCGTTACCGGGACACTGTTTTAGAAAGTTAATTTGGGGTAAAGAATGCAGGCAAATGTTTAGTACTTGCATCAACTTGACCTACCTGACCAAGTTAAGGTTGTTTGGCAATTATCCTTCGTTGTTCCACAGCCACTGGTTAGTCGCCTTACTAGGGGGTCTGGTATGGGTGGATATGGAGGGGGTCTCGGTACGTTACCGTTGGCACCACTGTTACACAAATTGTCCTTGCAGCATAAAGTACACGACCAGCCTGCCTCATACGGTTGGCACGAAGAAGTTGTGTGGCTGCTACCTGGACATTCGGACGATACACCGCAAGATTTGACCAAGTTCATGTCATTATAAGATCACCTGTATCAGACAATGACGGTGGGTGAAACGAAATGCGTTAAGTCCTAAAGTGGTTCTCTTACCTATTGGAAAAGAAGTGAGACACTGTAAGAACATAATAAGTTGTTGTTTCTAATGACTGCTGTCGATACTTTTTGACAGTTAAGGGTGTCAGATTTCTTAACTTCAATAACTTTATCTTTCTGTAAAAATGTACTAAGCGCCTTCTTTTGTACCTTTTTGGTAGATACGTGCGCTATTTGATATTATATTGTTATTCGATGGGTTGGTGGCGTAATAATTTAGGTTTCCGCGATCAATTGCTATCTCGCGAGATCACTGCTCTCTCGCGAAGCTCTGGCTGCCGACTACTCCCCATTAACTGGGACCGTCTGTAAGAGCAAGCCTCCCGGGGGCGCCAGCAGTCTCGCGAGAATTGTCACCAGTGTCGCGGGAATCGCGGAGAGTTTAAAACCCCTATCACTGCAAGAGACATTTAACGACTTGTCGACAAGTCTATACCCAATTTGTATGCCGCCTTCTCTCTCGCCAAAGCGCCCCGGTGGCTGACGGCACCGGCCCGCTGCTATTTTCGTCTCTCCCGTCGTCTAATTCGTTAGGCCAATATACCCGTGTAATTGTCCGATCGGATAAGTTTGTGTGAACTTCTTGCACCGGGCGCAGCTGTCGTGTACATCTTGGAATTCATGCCGTTTTTTATGTAGAAAAGGGTTCATATTTCAGAGAATGTTAAACGAGCGGAAAATTAGCTTATTAATGTGGTGACATATTACAAGTTTTTTTAAGTGCCAATTTATTTCCAAACGAAAAAGCAACACACAGAGACATTGCTGAGTATAGCCACAGTCCACTGATGACAAAAATTCATCAATGTGTGAACCCACACAGCAATAATGGGTATAGTATTTTCAGGACCAAAGCACCTCCCGCACACACAATCCAAGTGTATAAGTGACGTATCCAATTCTAGACATTGCACTAAGTTGGGGATGTGTCATTTTGTGCATTTTGTTCGACCTTGATAACTGTAAAGGGAGAAACCTGGGCGGGGTTCTGCGCGGTGGGGGTGTCTCATTTACGCCTCTGGATACACACCAGCAGCGACAGCGGTTCCAACACTGGCCTTCTTTTTCATCACATTATCCACAACACATTCTTTCCATGCATTTCGGTTCACATAAACTTCTCTCTGGTGGGCAGTCTGTTTCCATTGATGTTAAGAGTAGGCTTAATAGAATAAGACATCATTAAGGGGTGGGGGCTTCTGATGTAACGAACCAGTCATTGTGTACATTGTGTTCGAACTCGTTAATTGGGAAGAAGGGGCAACTTGGGGCGGGGATGTGAGCGGGAGGGGGACGCTGGTCTCATTTAAGCCTCTGAATAAACACCAGCGACAACGCAACAGTTCAAACACTGCCCTACTTTCACATGACAACAACACATTCTTTCAATGCATTTCGGTTCACAGAAAATCTCTCTGCATGCATGGCCTTAGCAATTTGTTTCCATGGCAGATGTTTTGAGCTCTGAGCGGATGAAACACACTGTTCTCATCATCTTCTTCAAGTTTGCTCATTCAATCAACGTCTCTATCAATACATCGTTCACCATGCATCTCACACTCAGCTCCAAGTCACCCTTGATGCTCTGTCTTATCATTTTCTCTGCTGGTCCTTCTATCTTACTTGGTTCAAGGAAACATTCGGCCTTGGTGCCCAGATGTTTCTCGGAGTATAGCTCGACCCAATTTCATTGAGCTATTTTTCGTAGAGCTACTTTGTGTCATTGTCAAAGACCGGTATCCTCACTTGGTGTATCCCAATTCATATACATTAAATCAACAAACCTGTCAAAACTTGGGCTTAACTGGACATCAAAGTTGCAAGAGAATAAAAAATAAAGAAACAAATCTAGTTGCACAAATTTGTGTGCTTGCAGATGCCTAATAAAAGGCTCCAGGCCTGGAGTCTTATAATGTTTGAGTGAGAAATTATCTTTTTCTAAAAGAAAAAAACTACGTTTACTTCAGAGACAATAATATCAATAGCTTTCTCCATTGCCCGTTTTCAATATATATTTTTTTTGCTAACAACTATTTTATAGCAAAATAAACCTTTGGTTTTTGGAGCCGTTCGAATGTTTCAAATACAAAATAATAGAAGAATAACCTCTATAGGAATGCACATGCAGACTCTGAGAAGAGTTACCGCGGTAACGCTCCTTATTATATATTCAAACTTTTAGGGACCCAAACTATGTTTCCTTTTCCAAGTATTCTCCTGTCAGAAAAAAGATGAATGGAGAGGTCGACATTCAAATCCACCTTTCCCGAAGATGACAACAGTTCAGGTGAAAACATGTTCCAGGATGATTGGTACCAGGCAATAGCTGCTATACTATTCCGAATTCTTTCAGGCTGTGTGCGTATATGTTTTTAACGACATCTTTCCAGAAATAAAAAGTTCGAGAAACCCTTCGGAATGCCAAATAATTTGCGGCATGCAAGATGAAAGCCAGTCAGCCTGCTGACAAAATAAGCCCTTCTCGAACTGTACGCAGTTCTCTTCATGTGAATCTCAATTCTCTCCCTGATAATCCCTCCCCTCGTTGTAACCCCCCCCCCCCCCATCGCTCTTTTTCCTCTCACCACAGACCTCTTCGTCATGAATCAAGTAAAGGCCCAAAAACAAAACAGTTTTAACGTCCTGCCTTCTTGAAGAAAAAAACAAGAATCGAGGGCCTTTTTTCAAAATGGCCGGCCGACACAGTTTTAAAGACATCCGGATCGCTATTTAAAAAAAAATAAAAACCGTCGAAGATCGTTCAAATGTACCTTTTTTGTCTTCGTTTAAAAAACTAAAGGAGGCGGCCTCTATTTAAAAAGGATGCGGGCGGGGACGATAAACAGTTTTTATTTTTGGTCTAAGTTATCTGTTTGTGCTTGTTATTGACAATGCGCAGGAGGCAGCGGATGAAGACGAGGGATTGTAAATACTTAAAGCCGGACTTCGAAGCTCAATTTTAAATTGTCAAGATCATTCCGATTTCTACTCCTTCAAATAGCTGCTTGTCAAATTCGTACTCATCACAAAATGTTCAAAGTAATCTCTATAAAAAAAACTAAATAACAACAATAATGTACATGTAGATGATTGAAAAGGCATTTGTTCGTTTTATCCGAGAGAATAAAGCCACGTCAAACAAACCAATCAAGGTGTTGACATCCTTTGATGGTCTGTGTTGTTTGTATTTACTCAGGTATGTTGTGAGTAAACAAAGTGTTTTAACACTTTGTTTATTTTTAAGGTACTTCTTTGTACTATTCTTTGTATAATACTCCAGGTGCGATCGTCTGTTTGTCACAACAAATGTATTTTGTGCGTAAACAAAGTGTTTACACACTTTATTTATTTATTTATTTATTTACAAGGTACTTCTGTGTATTTGTGTTGGTATTTACTACAGGTGTGATCACTATTGTCACAACACTTTCAGCTTGTGAGTTAGCAAAGTGTATATTTTAAGTCATTTTAGGTCAAAGAATATGTTTTTATTTTGATGGCTATCATTTAACTCTGGTTACTTCTGGGTTCGGTGTCTGCACTTTTTTTTATATTTCTTTTAAAACTAGGATAACCCGACCGACCCTCGTCCGCTTCCAGGCTCAAAATTCGTGTTTTTAAAAATGTTGAATCGTGTTACAATAACAACCACAAATGTTGATGGAGTGACCAAAATAATACTGAGTGTTATTTCAGAGAGATTTTGAGTCCGAACTTCCGCAATTGGTGTCCACAATCGCATGTTCGCATGTTCGCAGGTAGGCACTGAGCTTACGTTCATAACCTGATAGGCTATGAGAGCGTTCGTTCTTTAGCATGGCAAAGGTCGTGGGTTCGAATCACAACCGAGTAATTATAGTGCGATTTGTTTTCACAGAGCTCGGGAAAGTACTGAGTATTATGCAGTGCTAACACACAACGGTGTATAATGGGTAAAACAAAAACTAATATTCATTATTCCCGATGCGAATTTCCATGAGTACAATGATTTCATTGGATTAACGTGCTTTGACGACGTAAGCTTTCCAAATCTGTGTTTTGATTGGTCCGGGGTGACGTTTGTCAGGTGCACTTTCAATCACCTGCACTTTCAGTCGTCTGCATGCTGATTATACATACTTGTTATGTACAATGTGTACATGTATGTGAGAGTGAAAATTGTATCTCTCCTGTTGGAGTGGTGTCAGTTGTGAGAGTGAAAGCCAATTTCATCACTCTTTTTTGAGTGATTGGAACGAACTTCATTTCAAATCGAACAGGAATAACCCGGCGTCTTTCACTCTAAAAATGTCCACCATTAATGGCTCTTCGCAATAGTGGTATGACAGACAAAACGAGTGTTTTTTAAAACCCTTTTAGAGTACGTAATGTTGTGTACATCATGTACATGTACGTTATAGTATGTGACTGCGAATCTTAATGTGAAATGGATACGAGGTCAAAGGTACATTTTGTACGGATCCGGACATCCGCTGAAGGCTGATATCTGGCGTAATTCACGAGTCTCGAAGTGTGACGTCAGGTGTTCAGCCTAGATCCAAACCTTCCTTGGACTCGAGTCTTAAGGTCATGTCACACAGGGCAATTTTTTAAGGCAACTTGGAAGCAACAAATTGCACTGCACTTTTATTGTATTGCACTCAAAATGACGGTTGGCTGTAACGTGCACTGCAAGAACTAAGGTGTATAAATTGACACCATGGGTGATGTTGTCGAAAGTAAAGAGAGTAATTATCGTCATCATGGTAATAAAATAATAACACTTCAAAAATAAACGAATGAAAATGCCTGCTTTTCTTATCACACCACAGACCTACGAGACGACTTTTTTGCCACTTTTCTTCTTTTCATTACATTTGGTCACTTCTCTTCTCTTTCTCTCTTTTAAAATATCTCTTTATTAACCATTGCAGATTTTACTACACAAACACAACCGCTTCCGAATTACCCCCATTTTCTAAAAAATAACATCCCGGAGGCCAGGAATAATCTTCTTGTTAATGTTTGGGTTCTAGATTATCTTACAACCGCAAAATAATGTCTGCGGTTCCAGTCTTGAAAAACAATCTCTCCGTGGTGTTAACAAACATCATGAGTAGTTCAAAGCTAAAGTTGTCTTCATCATGTTGATGACATTTCGAAGGGATATTAAATACTACTTTTGGTTTAGGCCTTTGGAAAAATAAATACATTCCTGTTTTCACTGAATCACCCATTTAAAGGAGACCCGGGGTAGAACAAAAAATAGGTAAAGCACACTAAATTATGCTTATACCATTTGTGACTAGTTTCCTGCTTATTTTGAACTCCCCCATTGGAGACATTCGAGCGGCCCCTCAGTGGAAAATTCAAACAAATCGTTAAGTATGATTTTGTTTGTGATTTATTTTGATTAGGTAAGAATACTCACATGAATGTGCATTTATAATTCAGCAGTAGGCCCTACACTCCTATAGACCTTTTCCATGGTGCAGCCATCTTGAATTTCTCCCATTGATATGTATGTAACCAAACCGAGGCTACAAGAACAAACTAGTCTGGTTCCTGCAAAATGATTATTAGCATATTAGCATACATTATTGTTAGTTGATATGAGGAACATGACCAAGATGGACCAAGATGAAGGCATTATGACAAAGGTCTATTGATGGGGTGTTGCAGGCAGCCTCACATTTCACGCCTCAAATACAGCAAATCATCAAATTGAATTAGTTGGAAACAGCAGTGTGTTTTCCGGACATCCTAAAAGCTATCTTCAAATTTCAGCTGTTGAAGTACTTAGGCAAACGTTAGGGGTTATGTTTTTCAAATTAAACTGCATTTCAGTTTTCATACGGAAATCATACTCTGTTGATTGGCTCTGGTTTATACGTAAGCGAACATTACACAATATTGGTTTAAGAAAAAACTTGTCTAACATAACAGATTTGCATAAAACGTATACGGTTTAATGATGGTGAGAGCAGAAATACATCCCTTCAAACATTTCTGTCAGAAATAAATAAAGCTAATTTCCCGTTTGGGGGTGAATCGCTCAGTGAGCGTTTCATTATTTGTTTGTTTGAATTTTTCGCTTATGATCATTCCCTAAATGTTTTAAAGTTAAAGGCACGAACACCTTTGGTAATTGTCAAATTCTCATTTGGTATATCCCAACATATGCATAAAATAACACATGTGAACATTATAAATCAGTTGGTCATTGAAGTTGCAAGAGAATAATGAAAGAAAAAACACCCTTGTTGGGTTGTGTGCTTCATATGCATAAGGCTTCAGACCTAAATCATATAATATTTGAGTGAGAAATTACCTCTTCCTCAAAATCTACGTTATTTCAGAGGGAACCATTTCTCACAATGTTTTATACTTATATCAACAACTCTCCATGGCTCGTTACCAAAGCAAGTTTTTATGCTAACAATTATTTTAAAGTAATTACCAATAGTGTCCAGTGCCTTTCAAACCTAAACCAATTACTGGTATGATCAAACCAAGTCTTGGACGACAAAGATTGTTGTATGATTCAAGGTGACACAGGCGCCTCAGCAAGTCATAAATATTTCTTGAGGTCAATTTTTATTTCACTCGTTGCCTCTTAAACACCTCACAATTTAGATCAAAAAAAAAACACAACACATTTTCCAAAGATTGTTCTACTACCTAGGGAATGTTTAACGGCTCTAGAAAGTCTCCTGGGATGTGTAAACTTCGGACAGGAAAGATATAACCCAACAAAACAAGTGACTCTGATTGTAATGGATTTTTATTGCGTTGTTTTACTTTCAGACGAGCCGGCGAGCAACAAGATACCTGTTTCCTGTAGATACCATCTTATGCCATGCTTTGACCGACCGGTCACGGCCACGCGTCACGTGATCGCAGAAATACAGTGACGTACCATCATCAGTGAGAGAAAAGGCGGGACTTGGAAACTTCCAAAGTGCGCTATATAGCTCCGTGTGGCAGCTTGAGTATTTACAACTGAACTGCAATTTCAATCTGAATGGAAGACTATAATATCTGCTCTACAGCTCATGTTTCGTGGTGCCATCTTTCTGTGAGCAGATAATGTGTGAAGTGAAGTGAGTTACGCGCCAATTTGTAAGTGTCGTCCGTTTGCCGATGATGCCGACTGCAGATACCATCGCTGAGTAAAGTAGAGTGTGGGTTCACTCTTAACAACATCTCATCAGTTTTGCCCCAAGCGTTGAAACTTTATTCCAACTTATCACGACATGGAATTTATTTTGAACGACACGGGTATAAGAGCTACACCAGGTTTGACCACGACGGTGCCATTTTCTCAACTGCCAAGTGATGCTATTGGCGTTGATGTCACATTTTCTTACGGAGAGCGGGTGGTCCTAGCGGTCGCGATCTGCCTCATCGCCGTGTTTGGCGGCTTTGGTAACGGCCTGGTCATCATCTCAGTCGCGCTGTCTCGTAAACTCCGGACTGCTACCAATGTGTACGTTGTGAGCCTGAGCACCACCGATCTGCTGACTTGTCTGTGCTTACCGTGGCATGCTCTGGCAGTGGCCAGTGTGGACGGGTGGCCGATGGACATGGTGGTGTGTGCCACAGCGGGTGCCTTATCCATCATCTTCGTTGGTTCGAGTATGATAACTCTCGCATTCATCGCCTTGAACCGGTTATACCTGATCACCCAACCCAGTGCAAAGTACCGTGCCTTCTACACCTCGAAGATGCTGATTGCAACCACTCTCCTAGCCTGGTTGTTACCCATCGCCACCGTTGCCATCCCTCCCCTGGTGGGGTTGGGAAAACTCGGCTACGACGACAAATACCTCCGATGCGGACCCCTGCACAAGAGCAAGAACTCCTTCAGTGTGTATGACAGTATCATCGCCACGGTCTTGTACCCTGCTCCTCTGGTCATCATCGTAGTCAGCTACGTGAAGATCTTTCTGCACATCAGGCGCCACACTAAGACAATCACGGCACCCAATGAACACTCTTCCTCGTCCCACTACCCGAAGAGTCCCGCCGTCAGCAACGGCAACAATCACCCCCAGACGCCGGCCCTCAAACCCCAAAGCTCCACCAAGAAACGGCTCAGCAGACGGCAGGTTGAAATCACCAAGAACCTCTTCTACGTGGTGTGTGCCTTCGTGTTGTGCCTCACGCCGTACAGCACGGGTCTCATGATACCCGGGCTGGACCATTTCGTCCCATACGCTGGGGTCATCCTCTTGCTCAATAGCTGCGTCAACCCCGTAATTTACGCGGCAAAGCACCCCCACTTCAAGACGGTGTTCCGTTACATCTTGACTCTCAAATTCTCAAAAATACCCGAGCCGTCAAACTTTCTTAGGTCTGCTCTCTCATCTCGCAGTGACTTACCAAGCAAATAACTATTGCGATGAGAGCTTGGAACACAAGCTGACAGAACTATAGACTTTGAACTAAGTGTTGATGTCGGTTCTCCGATACGATTACCAATGTAAATTTTCTAGCCTTTTTTAAAAACTGTGTTGTAAATTTGGACGCTTTATTTTACTGTATTTTGAGAACCATGTATTTTTGTCATACTTTGAAATTGAATACCTAACTTAATTAATCAAGGCATAGGTCCAGGTTGGACAATCGGTAAAAATTTAATGACGAAAGTAGTTCTCCGATCCAATCACCGACATAGATTGTATACATTTTATAAACACGTGCTGTGAATTTTAGGGGCGCTGCATTTTGGTGTGTTTTGAAGACCTGTGTATTCTCGTCACTATTAATTGCTTTCATTGAAGTTAGAACTATGTCCAGGTTGGACAATCGTTTTACAAATATAGAACCTTATTATAGATTAAGTTTGGACAGCCGCTGAAAAAGAGCAAAATATCTTAAAGGAACGATACAGAATTGGTAAGAAACAAAAACCGTGAAGATCACAGATTTACATAAAACTTACACGGTCTAATGATGATGATAGTTGAAAACATCCCTTGAAATATTTCTGTCTGAAATGTCATACTTGATGATAAATAAATAATCTAACTTCGCTTTTGGAGTTTATCGCTCAGTGAGCGTTCTATTCATTTTTGTTTTGGCATCGATGCAACGCAAAATTTGTAATCGGTTTTTCACTATTTTCTCGTGACCAAGATGGCCGATCGATCTCAAACTTCTACAGGTTTGTCAGTTTATAAATATGGTGGATTACATAAAGTGCTAACACTGCCAGCAACTGTTTTGTTGCAAAAACCAATTCTGTAATGTTCCTTTAAGTTGAATCCTTGGAAACTATATAGTTATGGAGGCTAAAAATTACAAGTAAAACCAACTTGAGACGTTTAAAGCTTTTCATGTTAAGAACTTCTTTGAACGAAACCCTGGCCCCTTTCGAAACCACGGCGTGGTTTGGGCTCTGTATGCCCATATTCTTATAGAGCCCAAAAGGTCACAACTGCCTTTCGAAAAGTCCCAAAAAGCAAGCGGATTGTCGAAGAAGATTCGTATTATTTTAAACTATTATATAGTGCCAAAACTTTTCAAAATATTGCCAAAGGGGACTGAAAGTCACACTGCTCAAAGTTGAATGTGATGTGGTTGGCATTCTTTTATCTTAATTCTTGTTTTTTTCTCTCACAAAATATTTGTTTTATGTATAGAACAATATGTGCCAACATAAAAAATAGCGAACATGTGAAAGTTACAGCTCAATCGGTCCATCCAAAGAAAAATAGTGAAAAACCACATCACTGTTTTCAAATCGAGAAATGGAGAGCTGCTGATTTTGTGAGAAACGGCTCCCTCTAAAGGAACTAAGTTTTTGAGAAAGAGGTAATTTCTCACTCAAATATTCAAAGAAGCATTTTTAGGCATCTGAATGTGTGCAACAACGGCGTTTTTCTTTCATTATTCTCTTACAACTTAGATGAACAATCAAATCAACATTTTCACCGATTTGTTATTTTATGCATATGTTGTGATACACCAAGTGGGAAACTGGTCTTTGACAATTGCCAAAGGTGTCCAGTGCCTTTAAAGTGCATATATATTTTTTTGAACAAACTTTAAAGACAGTAGATTTGACCCAAGTCGAACGAGTCCTTCGTCGCGTCGTTTGATTACTGAAAAACTGCATCAAGACAGCGACTTAGAATTAACTTTGCCCCACCCAAAACCAAAAGTGACCCAAGCTTGCCAAAAAGTAAGTGTACGGTAAATGTGGAGGAATATTTTTGCTCTCATACCAGTTGTGCACAATATTTGGGGGCCTAATTAAATGTTTATGTAAAAATGTGGTTTGTTTTTTTAATACTAATTTATACATTTGAATGCGTCCATTGTACCATAGATGCCTTAAACAACTGGGTAAACAGTATTTATGTATATATATATTTTGCAACTTGATCACTCGGTTTACTGACAAAAAACGCATCTTTGTTAATAACGCAACAAGTTTTGTAGTTTTTAATTTACGTAAACAATAAAATGCTTTGTCTGTTTTTATAAATGTCGGTTCTTTTGTTTGTATTTTGAAGCCGCAAAAAGGAAACAATATTATCAACGGCGTTGAAAGAATCCAGCTATAGCACATGTTTTTGTTTTGTTTTTCGTTTAGAAAGGAGTGAAAACAAACCAGTGATTTGAAATTTAACGATGTGGCAATTACTACCAACAGGGACACATTCTGTTGCCAAATTGAATATGACGTGTGGTGGGGGCCTTTCAGGCGTCTCAGGAAGGAATAAGTTAATTAACACCTTCTTGAAACAAATATTTTATATCCCTGCTGAGTGATGTGGTGTTTACAACCGGGACAAATCCAGAGGGTCCCCTCCCCATGGGCAAGCTATCAACTTTTTTGAGTGGCTAACCTGCACGACTACACAACCTGTCGGGATTTGAAAGTGTCCACAATTCAAAGGGAACAACCTGTCGGCATTTGAAAGTGTTCACAATTCAAAGGGAACAACCTGTCGGCATTTGAAAGTGTCCACAATTCAAAGGGAACAACCTGTCGGCATTTGAAAGTGTCCACAATTCATAGGGATGCTTTTCAACACTGAATTATTCAGCCAGAACACTTTTTGAATTTTGACTGGTTCTCCTGTGTTTTTTGGCCAGCCGGCCATACCACTGAGACGCCTGAAAGGCCCCCACCACAACACACTCTTCCAGGGCCTTCTTTTACTTCAGATATTTATTCCACAAGGAGTCTAATAAAACATCTAATGAAACAACGACCTCGGGATTAACTGTACCATCGCTCTACCAACTTAGCTATCCAGCCCTATTTGGCAGTCTCCCTATAAGTCAATATCTTTATTTTTGATGGGAAGAATAAATCGACTGGGATTTTTTTTTTTTTTGAGTGGGGGGGGGGGGGGGCGTCTGGTATCCCATATTTACAACGAGTGATAGAGGGGGCTGTCGCACACTCTACTTTCTCATGATGGGAAGACTTGGCAACAAAGTTACACTTGAAGCATGTTGGTAATTTACAGATGAAAAGACACCAGGAAAAATAAAGACTCAAATTTTAGGAAGCAGTTTTCACTATTAAACTTATTTAATTGAATTACTTCTGATAAAGTACAGTAACTGTCAAGTTATCATTGTGAGAACAGAATTTAATTTCATCAACCAAGAAATTGGTTAGTTTGGAAATTGAAAAAGAAAATGGCTGAAAGGTTAAATTTGGTAATCTGAGGATGGATTACTGTGTTTAGAAAAAGCAGGCAACTAAGCATGCAGGAATGGGTCAGTGACTTAAAGGGAGGGTATACCTTTGGTAATTACTCATAAAAATTAATGAGCATCAAAACTTACTTTGAGCAAACAATTCCCTTGAAAAAATGTGGTTTTAGAGAGAGGGATTCAAAAACATTTCAATCTGAAAAACGTTTTCTTGATTAAACATTTAAACACTTTTCATGCTATTCATTCACAACTTTGCTGATTTTTCTCGAGGGCAAAAATAAATAGAGAATCAGACTTGCAATGTAAGTAGGAGAATAGTCTGCCATAGTTCTGGTTCAAAAGTATTACCCTCTGTCTCTTTAGTTAAGCTATGTGAATAGAGGGCCTGCACCCAATTTCATAGAGCTGCTGCACACACACATTTGCTTAGCATTAATATCTTCCTTAATAAAAGCAGGATTACCAACAAAATTTCCATTTGTTGCATAATTATTGCTTATCAGCTCTATGAACTTGGGCCCTGATCAGATTCAGGATTAGGAGATATGAAGTTTAGTCTGATGGAGAGGTCACAGCTGTTGTCCTCTGTATATGTTCCTCCGCCCACTTAGGTAATGGGGTGGTGAATTCAAAGTCTGGTCCCTGAACACAAAGATAAAACAAATCAAAGACTTGTTGAAATGGTGATTTTAAAATCCGGTGCGACAGAAGATTTCTGTCCCCCCAAATGGTAAACTGTGTACAAACTTCTTCTGATAGCACCTTCTTTAGAATCGGCCTCCTTCAGCCCATGTTAATTTCCCATATCGTATTTCCCAGAATCTCCTGGGAAAAGATTTCCCTAGGACACTGGCCTGTTGAACCAACCTAGGACAAGTCAAATTGTCCTGTGGGTCCAGCCAGCTCGTTCATTCTTTCCAACAGATGTAAACCAATGCGAACAATGCATCCACAGATAGTAATAATGTCTTCTTCCTAACCTTTACCACAAAATTAGTGCATTAATTCATATTTGTTTTATGATCACATAGATCAATTAAACAATACAACAAAATGAAAATGTGGAAATGCAATACAAAGAAAAACAACCAAGAAAAACAACTAAAAATCTAAATATTGAAACAAACAAAAAAAGCATGAAAAAGGCTGTCCTGATACAAGTAGGGGCCATGAATACAAAAATGACAATAACAAATTTGGATGAACAAAAGAAGTTGGATTAAAAATCCGACTCAAAGAGCAAGAACCTAGACAACAAAGACAGCAAGAAAACCAGAAAAGGGAACTAAGGGTTTAGAGACATAGGCTTGGTCTTGGAGAGGACATCCCTATGGTCTTGAGCACTTAATAAAAGCCTTGGATATCGACTGGAGAAAATACTAGCAGATTAGCAAAAAGGGTAATTTTACAAACGAAAACTCACAGGTGACTAATCCTTGGCTTACCTTATAAGACAAAGCATGTAGATACATGACCATCTCCTCAGGGGTGGGGTCTCTCAGTTTCAGCTTGCATTCTCTGCACATGTCCTGTACAAGCTGCCGTCGGTCTTCCTCCTTCATTGATACCTCAGGCTCTAGAGGGCGCTCTGCTCCGCCATCAGTCGGCTGACACGATAAGTCCCTGTCAACCTGTGGTTCACTTATTACACCGGTCTGATTCGGGTCATTGACAGACGCACTACTGCATCGCTGATCTGCTGTATCTTCAGCCTGTTCAACAATGCTGCCCTCATTGTCCACATCACACTTAGTTTGAGACTCACTATTTCTGTTCTCATTAGCAACACTAGCTTTAGTGTTTTTAGTTCCAGCTCCCGTCTCATCTGGACTACTGAGTGATGAAGTGTTCACAGACTGTATATCTTTTGACTGGGCTTTTTGACTAGTGACGAGACGGCTTCTTGTTGATTTGACAAAGTCATCTGGATCCTGGATAACTTGAGACTCCAACTCAGCGGAGTGCTGTTTAATCAACTCGTTTAAGAGCTCCTACAAAACAGAAAAGTTGTATCTTTTATCAGTGAATAAATTTATTCTGTTCAATAAAAAAGGAAGGGCCATACTTTGGTAATGACCCTGGAAAGAAATTATGTAACTTTTATCAGAAAGCCTAGGCCTGTTTACTTAATATACTGATCGTGATGATAGAAAGCCTCCAGCAAAATTAACCTGAAGAGCCTCCTTAGGCCTATAAAACAGCATTTCATTGACAAAAACCAAGCTATGACTTAAAATTCAAAACTACGTTACACCTCCACACAAAAGTTATAAAAATACAATAAAGGATACAAAGAATAGTGCTAAGAAAGTGCATAGAGGCAAGGATCAGATAAGCTAAAGCTTGTAGTGGCTTGCCTAAGAAACATTGATCTTAATCAACCAGAACGGAATACAAATCAGAGGCAACTAAACGGTAGACAAAAACTTGAACTTAAAAAAAAAGAATTAAATGCAAATTCGCCCAAAATAAGGCTATAAGAACACAAAACAGCAAGAAACAGACATGCAAAAAGCAATTATATGGAGCACGTAATGTACTGCCCTGAGTGAAGCAGAATCCGGTGCAAAAAAAGAATTTCATATGCAGTAAGCCACGGCCCAAGTTCATACAGCTGCTTGATCTAAAAGCATAGCTACAATGTAAATGTAAGCATAAAACCATCGTGCTGACCAGAACAAGGTTATTTAAGCCAAACATTTGACTAAACAGTAAGTACATTTCCAAGTAACATGTGCAGTTGCAAAACAATACATTTTCATTTGTGGGGCAAGAGGGGAAGCACAGGCATATTATTCCTGGTGGGGTGGGGGGGACCACACATGTGAAAGTAGCTATTTACTGTACCAAAGCATTCACTTGTGCCCTTTTGCGAAGTAAGACTCAACCTAGGACAACAAACCTGTTCTGTTGTATGGGGTATATCACCCCCTTTACCGAGCTGTGGGCCCCATACTGGGTTGTTATACAGAGGGTCGTTGACTATGGGGTACCCTAGGTACTGAAGATGAACACGAATCTGGTGCATTCGACCTGTATGAGGAAAACCTGTCAGGGAGAAAAAATAAAACCCCAAAACATTAATCTCTCCACTTCATATGAAATTTCCTACGACTGAACTCGTGAGGAAAATTAACTTCCTGTTGAATATCAGACTATGTGTTTGCTAGTGTTGGGGCCACTGCTTAATCTGTTGGGGTGGAAAAGTGTTGGGGTGGAAATGCAAAAAAGATCGCATAGATAGCATTGTAAAAGCAGTAGGAAGGATTGTTTAGAAGTCGTGGCTGTAATCGGACAAACAGGTCTGCTGGTTGGTAAGCTCTCTATTTCCAACCATAACGCTAAATTTGAAGCAGATCTTCACTAAAAGCCATTTAGATTTGAATAAAGTCTTGTACAATGACTTGATTAGTCACAAGATACATTTGAATTCCTTAGCTTTGGTTGCCAAGCTTTTTGCATAGCAACCACCAAATGAGCAAACCCTGGTACCATTGTGTCATACACATTCATTCAGAATTGTGTATGGGTGTTTACCGTCTCTTTTAACTGTGCAAAAGCCTGCCCTGAATCATGTGTGAAGCAACTGTCTCGATATTCAAATTTAATACACAAATTGCTTATTGGATCATTCTTGTTTAAATGAAAGTACATGAACTTACATTTCACGATACTTGTGTGGCCATCATAGCTGAGGCGTTTAAAGTGCGTCTTGCATTCTTTGCCGGCAGGGCCAACCCTGCAAACCCCGATCTTGTGTGACACAATGACGATAGATTGCACACAATCAAGGGGGTCGCTGTGCACATAACAACAAAAGATAAAAATAATAAATAATAATAATCGTATTTATAACGCGCCTTTTGCCAAAGGATACAAAGCGCCAGGTATTATTACTGCAAGGAGTGGGGAGATTTTTTTTGAGTTAAGAGACCTAATCCTTAAGCACCATGAAATGGTTTACAAGGTGCTGTGGCACAATATGCTGCCAATCCAGCCAAAGGATACAAAGCGCCAGGTATTATTACTGCAAGGAGTGGGGAGATTTTTTTTGAGTTAAGAGACCTAATCCTTAAGCACCATGAAATGGTTTACAAGGTGCTGTGGCACAATATGCTGCCAATCCAGCCAGAAACACCGGGGCTAACCCCTTCTCTTTTCGATAGGTGCACTGGGTTCTTTTACATGCCTCTACACAACACATGGGACCAACGGCTTTACGTCCCATCCGAAGGACGAAGCAATGGTGATGTGTCTTGCTTAAGGACACAAGTGTCACCGCTGGGGATTCGAACCCACACTCTGCTGATCAGAAACACCAGAGTTTGAATTCGGTGCTCTTACACGAACAATACAATACAGCAAATCTGACCACATAATAAA
This sequence comes from Asterias rubens, assembly GCF_902459465.1. NCBI lineage: Eukaryota > Metazoa > Echinodermata > Asteroidea > Forcipulatida > Asteriidae > Asterias > Asterias rubens. The sequence continues at coordinate 14,990,458 of NC_047065.1, read as the reverse complement.
TGGATACTCTTAGAGAATTTGTTAAAGTTCGGATAAAGTAAGTCCTACATATGAAATATTATAAACAACAAACTGGAATAAATAGAAGTTGACAACAAAATGTATGCAATCTTTTTTAGTAAGTTTTAAAGGAACATCAAAGTAAAGTTTCTTTCATAAAACATTCAAACAACAAATCTGATAAAAAAAATGAAGAAGATTTTCAGAACATTACAAACAACAAATATAATCACATACTAAATTCATTCTCTTGGAGAAATCTCTACAAGGAAATTTTACAAACAACAGATTAAAGGGAAGGTACACGTTTAGTAATTACTCAAAACACATAAACTTAAAAACTGACTTGATAACAAGCATTAGAGAGCTGTTGATAGTATAAAACATTGTGGGAAACGACTCCCTCTGAAGTAACGTAGCTTTTGAGAAAGAGGTAATTTCTCACTCAAATAATAAAAGACTTGCTAGAAATCTTTTATTCGCATCTGAAAGCACACGATTTCGTCCAACAAGGGTGTTTTTTCTTTCATAATGTTCCCGCAACTTCGATGACCAATTGAGCCCAAATTTTCACAGGCTTGTTATTTTATGGTTATGATGGGATACACCAAGTGAAAAGACTGGCCTTTGACAATTACCAAACATGTACCTTCCCTTCAAACAATAAAATAAATGCATATTGATCGTTTGGACAACATACGATACAATATTGAAGTATAACCAATTGAGGTAAACCTTCTCCAAGTACTTGTTTAAATCAAACAGTTAAGTTTCTAAAATGTGTAGGAAGAAATGTTACGAACAACAAATTAGATAAGTGCATTTCCTTGGAGAAATTGTACATGGAACAAGAAAGACAATCTCAAGAATGCAATGTATTACAAACAAAAGATACACAACAAAATTAATGCATTCTTTTGGACACCAAACAATACAATATTGAAGGCATACACAGTAAGATAAACACCAAGCTGGCAATAGCCAATGTCTCTCATACAACCAGTGGTTTAACATCTATGATCACGATTTGAAAACATCAAGAATTTGTGAATAAGTATTGACAACAATCTAGTCATTGAGAAAACAATGTTTAGCTAGGAAGGATTCAAAGTTCAAACCCCAAATCTCCTTTTAAGGCCGAGTCACTGCAGAGATTACGAAAGTGATAACGATCACGACGCAAAGAGAACGCATTCTATTGGTTGAATTGCTCCAAGAATAATACACACACGCTCATTCAACCAATAGAATGCATTCTCTTTGCGTCGTGATCGTTACTGCCGCAATGTGACTCTGCCTTTAGTGCCTGTTTAAATTCAACCTTATAGATATTTAGCCGTCTACAAGGTTCTTTTTCATGAAATTCTTGTCATGCAGCTGTGTGTGTTGAATCTTTACCTTGGGAATTCTCCAACCACTTTACAGACGTACGTCTTGGTGAGTTTCCTCTCTCGTACATAAGCATCAACTCGCTGTGAAACTTCACGAGTCCTGGACCAAAACAAATATTCATTTTTGTGAGGGCACTTCGATAGGGAAATCTTCAAGTCTGTGAGAAACTGTTGAAGGAGCACCAAGGCCAATACCAAGGCAATGGCCTCCATTAAATTCCAGGTCTGCGAATTATTAATCTACCATAATAATAATCAAACTCCCAATCGAACTCTAACATTATTCTTTGTGTACAAAATCGGTATGTCAACTGTCAATGATAGATGAAATCAAATAACAAAACTTAATTAATTAAGGAAACAAATCAGCTCAAATTCACTTAGGCAATACTCTTACATATCAACACACTTCGATAAAACAAAATGCAAAACAAACCCTTTTAACCTATGGACAAAAAACGTTAGTACAATGTACCACAGGTCCATAGCAACGTAACAGGTCCCTTAATGCGGGGTTTTTAAAATGCAAAATTCTTGGGAAAATTACTAGGAATATTTGAAGTTACTACCTTGCAAACATGAGCAGTCCCGAGGTTAACCTGTCCAGACGGTGTATCGCTAAAACACAGGAATAATACACATCATGAGGTTTTCTGTATAAAACAAGATCCTAATCCCCATTACTTAAATATAAACAACATAAATTTGGAACCACAACCTTGTGATTGCAAGTTCTGCAGTTTCACCACTGGACCATGGTGAACGCTAGTTGTGATAATTGTAACCCTCAACCCAATTGTGGCAGTGTCATGGCTGAGCGGTTAAGGGCACCGGATTCAAGCATTGGTGTTTGATCAGCAGGGTGTGGGTTCGGATCCCGGTCGTGACACTTGCTACATAAAATTGGGGAGGTAGTTCTTTCTGCTCTACCGGCTAGGCTTCGAATTGAAGATACCCAAGCCTACATTCGTATGGACTGTGAAAAGGGTAACCCTGTTTCAGCCCTAGGAGTAGGTGGCAATGGCCTCTGGAAAATTAATTGTAGCCCACCCCACACCTTGAAGTGGCCTTCAGGCCTTGTGTGTCAGGCGACTTGCATAAAAAAATAAATTAAAAAAATCATCCCGCAGCGCCACTCTGTCTTGTCTGGAGGAGGGTTACGATTATCGCAGCTAGGTGAACGCATGGTTAAGCGTCTTGCCAAAGGACACAAATGCCATGACTTGGACCGGGATGCACACTCTGACAACACCAAGGCTTGAGTGCACTAGACTAATCTGCCACAAGCCACAACACTCCATGGCCCAGAGGTCTAGGGACTTGCTTCTGAGCTACTTGATAACTCTCTTGAGTGTTTTACTTGGCTCCTACCTCACTCTACACAAAAACAAAATCTTCATAAATGAATAGTTGTTTCTATATGAGCAGAGAAAAAATAAAAAGTAAAAGTAAAAAAATAAATAGAAAACTCCTCCTAAAAAATAACGTAATATATAGTATATAGTATAATTCATCTCTAGAGCAATACACCTGACACACTAAAACACGCACGAACAAGTGAACTTTAACATTGATTGGGTAGGCACGGTTTAGGGTGGCACGGTTGGCTTGTGCGTAAAGCGCTCGCCTCTCACCAAGGTGACCCCGGTTCGTTTCCCGGTCGGGGCCATATGTGAGTTGAGTTGTGCGTTGGTTCTCTGCTGTGCCACAAGGGTTTTCCAGACTATCCGGTTTTCCTCCCTCAGGAAAATAATCAAACACTTTTGATCTTGGCTGTGCTCCGTGGTCATAATGGGTTGATGTGCCTGCTTCTCAAACACGTTGTAGCCGCGTCCTTCGCAATTCAGCTCTTAGCTGCGAGTAAGGACGATTAGCCCCCCCAAATTATTATAATTATTATTATTATTACTCACTGTGCAGTCCAGTAAAGCCATATTCTTTACCCAAGAGAAATATGATGGTGTTGTGACGATATTTGCCGCACGGATGAACCTGTCAAATACAAACCAATATAAATTATTTTCCTGTAGAAGGCTATTATTATTTGTTATTAACCATACACCGGTGTGTGTAAGCTCTGTACACTTGGTACTTTCCCCAGAGTTCTGTAAACAAAATTGTACTCATTTTACTTTGGTTGGATTTGAACCCACCACCTTTGCCAATCTTGAGCAGATGTCATACCAACTAGACCACCCAGATTGCCCGGTAGCTAGAGGCAGCTTGAATCACCCAGGCATGAGAATGGGTGATGATAAAAAAACAGGAAAAAATTCAGTTGATTGCAAATGTCAATATTGCATCATTTTGTGTGTGCGAAGCACACAATACGAGCGCGCAGCGCGAAGTCCCTTACGGCCGGGGTTCAGGGCCCGCTTAAGGGCCCTGGGAGCTCTGGGTATTTTAGAAGCTCTGTGGTGGTCTCTGATGCATTTCTGACACCTATTTTTCCAGGTAGAAGTGAGCTACTTTTGTGTTATTTTTTCTTTTTCTTTTTTTATAATAGGTTTAAGGGAAAATAAGGAATGTAAAGCTCAAACAATTCGAACAATTTTGGGTTCCCCTGCGATTTTGTTACAATTCCGGAAAAAGAAAGGGGGAAAAAAATAATAGTAATAATATTTTTATTTTTTTGACGATCTTATCCTTTATTTCTGCCCTTGAAAATGCTTTTTTTCTCACCAACAACCATTTTTATAGGTTCTTGATTTGAAATTCGGTTGTGTAAAAGAAATTCTTTTGCAATTAAATGTTTGTGATTTTAACGATCCGTCGGCGACGCACATTTTAAAATATATATAGGCCTATATATTTGGCGAGAGCGATGTGTTTTTGTGAAAGAGGTTGTTGTTCAGCATAGAGGTTGAGATTAGACCCCAACATAGAAATAGAACCAATAAAGTAAGCACGTCGTCCGGACGTACAGTGTGTTCGCTGGTTCCCAATATATCTTTCGCTGGTTGTGAGGCAATAACAGGTACCAGTTTACCATGGCCTGCCGGCGATCTCAGATTCGTGCCGCGCCGCTCATTGGTTCGTGTGCAAACCTGCACGTACACAGTACACAGTACACAGTACACAGTACACATAGTGCAAACACGTGCATTGTTTTTTCAGTAGACTTTCAAAAGTCTCCACACGTGCTATCTTGGCTGCAGCAGCAAGCGCATTACACGCAAACATTATTGAACCGTACCACTATAAACGAAGCAAGGAATGAGGCAAGTTTATACATCTGTCGCTGCTGCTGCATGCATGCGCGATGCCAGGAAGACAACAAGCCGTAAATTGGGCCAGCTGCTGGACGGCAATTTATTGTTTAGGTGCCGGTATTTCATGAACGCTGTGTGGGGATCCGCGATAATAACAATTACAAAGGTAAACTTACATTGTCTGACTAGAGAAGAGGGATTAGAGAAATCCAAATGTATACCCCCAAAAATCTACCCCCCGAATTTTATACCAAATTCACATCGAACTCGGAGACCACAATTTTGAAAGGAAAAAAAACGGAATTCCGGTTTAAACCGGAAGATTCTCATGCCTGATCACCTAAAATCATACTACTCTGTATAACACATTGGGCAATGGATTGGAAACCAAGATTATTGTGCTGATGACGTCACAGGAAAAGACCGTATTGAATATGACGTCACCATTCAAAAACCTGCCCTACAACATGGCGTCGGTAAGCGTGTGGTCATGTCTACTATTGATAACCGAGGACTTTAACAAAAGGGGTTCGGGAAAAAATCACACCGGGGACAGTCCTCGGTAGATTTTGTGTACAAAACCAATGGGGACGTCTGAAAAATAAACTATGTCCAAACAATGAGAGAACAAAGAGAAGTCCTCGGTCTACACCATAAACATGTCTGTGTGCGTGTGTGTGTGCGTCCGTGTGCCAAAGAAGTAAAACCGGGACCGCTGTGTGCTTCATTGATGTACGCATACGGTTTATTCTACAAGATGGCGCCTTTTATAGCAACAAAGGGGGTTATTCAATACGGTCTATTGGGTCACTAACTGGCTTTGAAGTTACCCTCAGCAAGCTGAAAATAAACTTACCGGTATCGAAGCCGGCTTGTTGATGACAACGTACTCCTCATCGACTGTGATTAGATCCAAGGGTTGACTGGTTACTGGTGGCTCATGGCGGTGAACCATGGACCGTAGGAACTCATTGTTAACCAGAATCTTATCTAGTGAGACTTTCTTCCCATCAATGGTTATCAACCCGCTGCTAATTGCCTTTTGCTGTAATAAAGGATTTAGGTTTGGACAATGAAGCAATTAAGACACTATTAAATACACATAAGAAGAAACTAAAAATAAATGAGACGAAACCGGCTCTCTTTCAGAGCCAACACTCTACATAAGAGATTTACACATGGTTGAACCGGCAAGTTTACTATTTATTTATAGTTCCTTCTTATTTCTCCAAACCATGCAAAGCTTCAAACAACACTTATTAAATACACCTTCGTAATGTCAGGCCTGGTCTACGGTCCTCGGTTCTCACACTCCACGTACCTATATCTCGCCTCGCTAGCTATGGAGACAGAGCTTTCTCTAACATTGCACCTTGTCTATGGAATTCCCTGCCGCTTGACCTCAGAACACTCCTTCAACCTTCAAACAGCTCAAAACTCGCCTCTTTAAAAGAGCATTTTAAATCCTGGACTTTTGAATGGCAGTTTTTGTCAGATACTTTGCCCTTTATAAGTGCTGTTTATTATTATTATTATTATTATTATTATTATTATTATTATTATTATTATTATTATTATTATTATTATTAAAAAAGAAGAGAGAGAGAGAGCCAGATCTGTAGGTATTTCTCTCTATTTTGTTGGGAGCATGGCTCTGGCCGTGCTTCAAATACCCTTTACTTTGGAGGAAAATGTTCCAGAGCTCCCCCCGAGTATTGTTTTGTGTCTAAGTCATCTTTTCTTTAGAGAATTATTGTAACTTTTAGGCAAAGTTGACTCGAGTATTGTAAACTCATGTTGACATTTTGCCCCCCACACAGCCTAAGTGACTGTGGTGTGCTATTTGTATTATACTACAGATTGCCCAGGACATGCAATAAATCAGCTGATCAGCTGAAAATGTACACACGGCCAACTCACATAATACTCTGGCGTTTCTGACCTGAACTCATTCCTGAAAACGTCCATTACAGACCGCTTCATCCATCGACCTTTGACATGAGCCTCAAAGACAAACACGTACGGAGTTACTTTCCTCAGACCTGAAGAAATAGAAAGTGAAAGTGAATTAATGCAACGGTCGTGGGTTAGAATCCAACCCAAGTGATATTTTTTCACAGGACACAGGAAAGTACTGAGTATACAGTGCTCAGAGACATCAGTGTATGGGTAAAAACCAAAATTAATATTGAATTATTTTAATAATATTGTTCAATATTTCAACTATATTTTTAACTTCTTGATTTGGTTGGTATACTATAACGCCAACTGGACCGATATTAATCATCTTTAGAGGGTGGAGACATTGCTTTACCTACCATTTTCAAAGTAGTAGGAGGTTTCGTTAAACTTCTCATCATTGGCAAACTTCTGTATCTTCTTTGGATGTCGGTCCAGTTTCTTGCCCTGTGGATGGTGGAATGCAATCCAAAATCGTCTTAAAGTAAGCCAACAGAAAAGTAGAATTAGATAAAACTGAACACTTTATCTTCTATATCGTAAATAGAAATAGAAAGTATTTCCAGAAGATCCATCAAACAGCACAAATGAAGAAAACAAAAATGAAACTGAAAAAATAAAAAATATGCAAAAATGTCTTTAACTCTTGACAACACAACAAACCTGAACAGGTATTTTGATGTAGAAAAAGCAGTGATATAGAAATATTAATACTTCATTATGATGGAGATGAATGCACACATATAAAAGAGTATTTAACCTGCCGTCGATTTCACGAAACGCTAGGATTGATCCTATCTTGAGTAACAATCTCGAGTTAGGACGAGCAACTCATCCTTAGGATTACTCTTAAGGTCTGCATGCTACAGTGCAGGGTTGGGACGCGTCATAAGATTAATCTTATGTTAGGAAGAGTTTGGTGAAATCGACGGCAGGTTGGGTAACAAGTGGGGTTGGGGGGGGGGGGTCTTGTTTGACCACAGGAGGTAGGGTACACAAAAGACAAAGTCAATAATGGACAGATTGATGGGTATTGGAGGGAGAGAAAATTAATAATTTGTGAATGGGGCAGGCTAAATATGTGGTAAAAAGGGGGGAGGCAAAGACAAAAGGTAACTTAGTCATTTCCTTCTTGGATGCTCAACATTTTAACTATGTCTGATTAAGGCCTATTGAAACAGATTTTAAACCTATTAAAAAACAAATTTTAAATTAATTATGCACTGTATACAATGCAATACACATAAATATTATATAACAATAAATATTCCGTGTTAAAACAAAAAAACAATAATCTATTTCAAATGCAAAAATTACAATCATCATTACAAAATGTCCTTGTTTTTTCCAGTCAATTCAAACATCAGGAAAACAGGCAAACTTTTACTTATCAATATTATTATGTAGGATGTGTGAGAAAAGTTTTTACTTCAAATCACCAATCAATGCAATGTATTTCAATTTATTTTACCTTTTTAGTTTTAGTTTTAGTTTGATCACCAAACCACTTCCTCTTTTCTGCGTAGCTTCTCGCCGAGTCTGCCGTGGCACCACCCTCCGCTGTCAGCGGGACGTCTGGCTGGGTGCTGCCGTCCCACTGCGGCGGCTGCGGGTCAACACCCTGGTCGCGGCAAACCGGAGACCCACATTCTTGTTCGGATGTCACAACAACATCCACGGTTCTACTAGATTCAGCAGTATCACTATCAGATTTCAACATCTTGGCTTGTTCGTGGATGTCTAATTCTACCTCCATTGCTTGTTCAAGTTGTTGCTTTTGGATATGACTGTCGCTGTTGTCGAATGATAAACTCCGAGTCAGTGATGTTTTGGAGATGCACGGAGTTGTCCCACTACATTTTTTGCTCCACTGCCACAACACGTGTTCATCATGATGTTTCTTGTTTACTGTGGTAAAAACAGTAAGTGCTCGTTGTGCAAACAAGCCTTTACAATTAAATGAATGTGCCTGCCCAATTAATGTGCGTAGAAAATAAGCATTTTGGACCATAGTATACCATTCACTCCGTTCCAATTGACTGTTCAGTTAACTTTCTCCAAAATAATACTACCAAACCCTAAAGTTATTTCTACCTCCATGTCGTACATGTGTTTCTCCGTCCTTCAGAAGTTCAGGAAAAGTCTGTGTAAATCTTTAAACAGCGCCCTCTATTCTCAACCACAGCCAGCCAGCCAGCCAACGATAGCACCCCTTTGGAAAAAGAACAGCTAATGTGTCCATCGCGGGAATTTCAAGATGGCGGGTCTTAAAAAAAAGTAGAATTGTGTGTTGACGTCTGACAATGTCTCAGAAAAAAACATGACAAAATTAAAGTTATGCAACAAACTTTGAAACGAGTTCGGTGCCTTGAGTTCTCTGCAAGATGAATTCTCAGGATAGAAAGGAGTTCAAGAGTAAGTTATCATATATTTTTCTCAAAAAAAGAAACTAAACTGGCCACTTTTTACTTGTCCTTGTGCTATCAAAAAACACAGCCACCATTGCATTGTTTGGTTCTGCTAGTCAGGTGCTGTCGTCAACTACTCAATAATTGAATTTTATATTGAACACATCAAGTCATAAGACAAGCTGGGTACCTCACTTGTTTATAAAATTCAATTATTTGTAAGATAATAAGATTAAGAATCGAAAATGAATATTTAATTTAATTAATCAATCGAAATAAACTCCAACGAACAAGTCCAAATATTTAGAATGAAAACTAGTCTATTGCTAATAATCTAAATTTTCGATTAAACAAATTTGTAAATAAAGATCATCTGAATTTGTAACCATGACAACTGTTTCATGCATGTTATGTTTGTAAACACAAGCATGACAAAGCATTGCAAGGTGGACAAGCTCCTCAGTCTTTGTTATGATAAACTTTAACTTATAAGGCCATTTTATTTTTAAACAAACTGAAACTCTGAACTCAATCATTCTATTCCACTGTAGTGATTTTCAATTAATTATTCATTTATTTTCTGCTTATGTGGCAGTCCAAAACTCGATTTATTTAATTTGGATTGATTGAAGTGTATTACTAAAGCCATTCCATTGGACACTTTCTGAACACACATAAAAAGTTCACAGATTTACAAATAACTTACAGGGTTTACAAGGTAATGGTGAAAGATATTATTCCATGAAATGCTTTACTTTTTGAGAAAACATTAAACAATTACAAATTCTCGATATCGAGAATAGCGGATTTATTTTAAACACATGTCATGACACAACGAAATGTGCGAAAACAAGGGTGGGTTTTCCCGCTATTTTCTCCCGACTCCGATGAACGATTGAGCCTAAATTTTCCACAGACTTTGTTATTTTATATATAAGTTGTAATACACCAAGTGTGGGCCTTTGGACAATACTGTTTACCGATGTTGTGCGATTGCTTTAAACATTTCACATTGGTGTAAATTTCTGTTACAGGACTGCAGAAGTGCAAACTGAAGTCTCAGGCTGCAGGCAAGCTCAAAGAAGAAGCTGAAATCTGTAATGTCTTAGGGGAATTACTATCCAAGTATGGTAAGTTGACCACCGGTGGCCCAGACAGGATTTATTTGTGCAGGCCTGGTACTTCCCGGAGGCAACAAAGGCGATTGCCTCCATGCCCCCTGGTCATTGCCTTGGTGCCCTTGAAATGCTTTGGTATAAAGGATGCCCTTTACCCAGGAGAAAATGCCTCGGTGCCCTTGGTCTTTCAAAAACGAAGCATAGAGTACAGGGTTGTCTGTGCATTGGGTTATAGGAGGCCTCGGCATGGAATTTCATCTTTGACAGGCCAACAAGACCATTTTGTTACATTACACAAGTGCTCTTCCATTGAAAAAAACCATAAATTTAAGTCTATTTGGCCAAACTGTTGAATGGGCACAATGACAAGACCAGGGCAACAGATTACATGTCCTCCGTTTACTCTGTTTAATTCCAGGCCTGGTGCAGAATTAAAATACAGCAGATTTTGAAATCTGTGTTGAAATGTTTTGAGAATGGAGCAGAACAACCAATTATCCTTAATTCAAGCATCACGTTTTGGGCAAACGGGTGAACATAATTGTGTAAGTGACTGTTGTTTATATATGTTTAGCATATAAAACAAATTTAATTGGGGGTAGAACAAAGGAAAATTGACTAGATTGGGATTCGAACCAACGACCTCCGGATTAACATGCCGCTGCTCTACCAACTGAGCTATCTAGCCGTATGTTGGCGGCTCCCTATTTGTAAACTTCCTGCATTTTGTTATGTTCAATCAGGTGAATATGAAGATGCTATCAGAGAACATCAACACGAATTGCAACTCTCAGAGTCAGTCCAGGATGTCATCGGGGCAGCAGTTGCCAATCGCAAGATCGGGGAATGCTACAGTCAACTCGGCCACTACAAGAAAGCCCTCCGCCATCAGGGGCGCCATCTGGAGCTGGCCCGATCTGTGGATAGCTACGTGGAAGAGCAGCGAGCACACGCCACTATTGGACGGACGTACTTGTTTCAGGGGGAGAACAGCAAACAGAGCAACCCAGATGAGGCTCAAGTTGCACTACATAAGGCCAGGGAGTCATTTTTTAAGTAAGGACGGGGTCACTTGAACGTTTCGTTTTTTTGTTTGGGCTTAGATTTTATATCAAGCCACAAAAGCTACAGCCTTCGATGCCCTGGTTAAAGGACTTGTAAATAAATTGTCCATAGTTTGATTCTTAAGTTGTACGTTTTCCCTTTAAGTTGACCCTCCTGCAAATGCCAGTTCAAGCACCTGAAGACCTGTAAAAACAATCTCAAAAAGCAACTTGTTAACATTCAAGTCCCTGTCAAATGACAGATTGCAAGGAACGGGAAAAAACTGCTAAACTAGTATAATGGCAAGCTACCAGGGTGAAATTCTAGACTTGCACATACTATTCTCCGCTTATAAGGTAGGGGCAGAATTTATGTGGTAAATGTGAAGAATGCAAGTGCACAAGCAAAAATTCCTCACTAACCTTACATAAAGTGCAGATTTGTCTGCTTCTGTAAGCAGTGATTTTTTGCTTACAGTTAACAGAGCCAGAAATTGTGTCCTGGTCCTGCCAGTTATTAAAAAAGTCGTTGGCAAACCTTGCTCTTTGAAGTGGAGTTTTCTCGAAAACTTGTTGTTGCCCTTACACTACAGAAGAGTAAAGTTCTTGACCTGCTTAATTTTGTTGTTGATATGCAGAAGTCTGGAAGTATGCAGCCACCTTAAGGGTGTGGTAACAGAGAGAGAGCTAATGGAGATGAAAGCTAGACTGTATCTCAACATCGGACTAGTGTACGACAATCAGAGGGACAATGTCAACTCGGCAAAGTTCATCAAGCAGGCTGTCTTTATCGCTGAGTAAGGGAGTTATTATTGTTATTATTCTGGTAATGAAACCAAGGATGCCTCATAAGTGAAGTTAATCACTGTATCTCACAAGCTCGAGGAAACCTGGGCCCAATTTCATAAAGCCTGTAAGCACAAAAATTTGCTTTGCATGAAATTTCTTCCTAAATAAAAACAGGATTACCAACCAAATTTCCACGTGATTTTTAAGATAAGCAAACAACAGCTGAATGCCAGTAACAAGCAATGTGCAACATATTAAAATTTGGTTGGTTATCTTGTTCTTATCAAGGAAGAAACTTCATGCTAAGCAAGTTTTTGTGCTTACAGACTTTATGAAATTGGGCCCTATAAACAAGGGTGCTTGCTATGTGAACCAGAAACACCAAAGCTAAACCCTACTCTTCCACAATATGTGTTCTTGGCTCCAGCTACCACATGTTTAAAATTTGTTTTGAACTTAAATCAGAGCCCTGACTTAAGAATGGTAATCCATACTGGTATGAGTACCTTCAGTGCCATTTAAAGGCCGTGGACACTATTGGTAATTACTCAAAATAATTATTAGCATAAAACCTTACTTGGTAACGAGTCATGGGGAGCTGTTGATAGTATAAAACATTGTGAGAAATGGCTCCCTCTAAAGTAATGTAGTTTTCGAGAAAGAAGTAATTTTCCACGAATTTGAATTCGAGACCTCAGATTTAGAATTTGAGGTCTCGAAATCAAGCATCTGAAAGCACACATTCAACTTCGTGTGACAGAGGTGTTTTTTCTTTCATTATTATCTCGCAACTTCGACGACCGATTGAGCTCCAAAGTTACACTAAGTGAGAAGACTAGTCTTTGACAATTGGCAATAGTGTCCAGTGCCTTTAAAGGCAACTGCTGTTTACTTTCTAACTTGTTCACTGTCGCTGTTTTTTCTTGGTTTTTTTTACTAGGAAGCATCATCTTTTAGAAGACTTGTACAGAAGCCACTGTTCCCAGGGAGACATCTACCAGAGGACTGGAGAGAGCACCAAGGCACTCAGGTCCTTTGAGAATGCCATGAAGGTCGCTAAGAAACTCAAAGAGAAGAACTGGGAGAGCGACGCCCTGTCCGTTTCGGCAAATGTTAGTTCTCTTTCTTAGAATAATTGTGGTTTTTTATATAGCCCTCATATCTGTCAATAAAAGACGCTCAAGGCGCTTCAACATTCAAGGTTTTCTGCAAGGTATTGTGGAACTAAGTTTTTGAAGTAAAAGATCCATTCCTTTACATAGAACTACAAGGTTATGTGGCACAATATGCTGCAAATCAAACCAGGGCGAACACCTTCTCTCATTGTGCCCTAGTTCTTTTACGTGCAGTACAAAACACACGGGACCAATGACTTACATCCCATCTGATGGATGGTGTCTTGCTTAAGGACACAAGTGTCACGATTGCAACTCAAACCCACACTCTGCTGAAGACATTCCTGTTCCACAACCAATCCTAATTCGTTTGTTTTTCTTTTGTCCTCGTCTCCTGGAAAGTGCTCTGTTCTTAGGATAGCGCTATATAAATGCTGTGTTTTTATTATTATGTTATAAGGAACAAAAACACCAGAGCTGGAGTCCGGTGCTCTTATTTGCTCAGCCACAACACGTCCATCTTGAAGTACAATCTCAGAGCTGACAACATTTGCATCTTGCAAATGCTGGTTCTATTCGCTTAATTTCTTGAGTATTCACCAATTTATGACCCTAACTTTGACATTGCTCTCTGCCTAGGTGCTGCTCCAGTTGGGTGACTTCACCGCCGCTAAGAGGGCCTTGAAGAAAGCCTACAAGCTGGGCTCCGGTAAAGCAGAGGAGAGGGACATTGTTGTCAGGACACTCAAAGCAAGTAAGATGAAACCCCTTTTCATCAGGAATTTGTCTTCTTTAAGTTTAATAATTATAATAATTGTTTCAAAGTGGCCACTAGAGCTGCAGTTTATTGAACATTGTTTGTGTTGCCGGTTGTTTGATGAACTAATGGCCCACAAATTATATTTACCCTCATACTATGTGACCATTCAACAACAACCAAGGTGGTTTTTCATGATGTATAAACTATGCCAACAATTTGGTTTGGACAATCTTCCCCCTCAGCTATCAGAGCTTGCCGGCTTCTAGAGGAACTTGACGACACGTCGGATGTTGCTTACAGAGAGCGACTACCACTGTACGAGGCGATGGGTGACCTCTGCTGTAAGATCAGTGTGTTCACAAGGGCTGCCGCCTACTACAAGAAACAGGTATTGTGTGAGATAATATCGATGGATGAGAAAATAGGAATTTAGGACTTATAGAGTTTAATGTTGTTCAACACTTGTGTACAGTGTACTACTCTGAAAATACACCAAAAATACAGGTTCATCAAAAGACGTATTATTGATGTAGTGTTCAAAGACTTTTATACTTTATTAAGGCGACCCTCACAGAGACAACAACCTAAGGGCAATTTAGGCTATAATTATGAGACTGATTTTTGTATAAGATGTTTCAGCACATTCAGCAGCCACTGCCAGAAACAATGAGGCAAACCCTTGTAATTCTACGTGCATTACATAACACACAGGACATTACACACAAGACCAACGTCTTAATGTCCCATCTGAAGGACGAAACATTAAGGGTTGAGTGCCTTGCTAAGGACACCACGACTGAGACTTGAAACCACACCCCATCAGAAACATCAGAGCTTGAGTCCAGTGCACTTGACCGCTCGACTGTGACACGCAAAATATATGTATTTTGACCTCTGGAATATTGTGCCGATAACTTAGCCATCTAGCCATAACGTTGACAGTCCAAGAAAGTTTCTATTTCGAAAACATTTAAAATGTTGATTAAACATGTTAGTTTACTTTCTCCCAAGCTTTCTTGCGCCATGGCTCTCCAGTGTGACCCAAAAGAACTGGTCCCCATCTACGTTTCACTGGCGACCACCTACGCAGATGACGGCCAGCACAGAAAGGCTATTGAGATGTATCGCAAAGAGCTTGAGCTGAGGAAAGGCCATCCAAAGGAGGTGAACTTTGACCTCAAAACCAAGTGTGGTTTTTGCTTTTGCTTTGGGGGGGGGGGGTTCAACTTAGTGGGACCATTCAAACTACCACAATGCTTAACTAATAGTAAGTATCAATACAAAAGATCTTCTAGTTTGTCAAAAACATAGAAAAATAGTATACATGTAAAGTATTAATAAGACAAATACTAGAGTGGATCTCGAACCAATGACCTCCAGAATTGTGCCGGAGCTCTACCAACTTAGCTCTTTTTCTAGCGGTTTTTCTATTTGTTCAATATCTTTGTTGGGGGAAACCAGTTAGAAGCCATACAACCAGAGTGTAGCCAGGGATCACACCCAAGTTTATGGTACGACCTGGGAGCAGCAGCCAGGGGATCACCTTAAGGGGATGTGACTTTTTATTTCAGATATCAACATTAGACTTTTCAATTCACAGGAGGGGCGTACTTGGCTGAACATTGCTGATGCTCAAGAAAGATCCCACCATGACTTTGAGACGGTCAGCCAGTCTTATAAGAATGCTGTGGATTGTGCCAAGAAGGCAGAACACTCAAAGTTACAGGTAAGTTGTCAAATGGCAGTTTGGAAAACCTTTGAATAGAGGGGGACGTGTTGGATTTGAGGGGGAGCTCAAAATCAAACTGCATGTTTATTTGATTCAGTTGGACTAAATAGTGTGCTAAACTGATTATTGGTTACATGGAATCAGACATACCACTTTGATCAAAGCCCATTATTTTGGGTGTTGAGTGACAATATGGAAACCACACCGGCTCTTTTCAGAGTCGCACTCCCAAAAGAGATTTCCACATGGTTGCACCGGCAAGCTTACAAGAACCATCTCTGCCCTTACTGGTATCCACTAATCCCTGGGTGACGAAGAGAAGTAATTATAGGCAAGCGTGTTGTTCAAGGACACAAGTGCCATAACTGAGATTTGAACCAACATCCCACTGACTTAGTCACCAGAATTTGAGTCTGGTGCACAGCCATGTAATACTCAAGTGGGATTGGAACCTCAACCACTGCATTCTAGTCATAACCACTCTTAAGAAATGATCATTTGGGTTGATCTGGTTGTAGTTACTTCTTATTTACCACACCATGCAAAGCTTCAAACATCACTTCTGATATGGTGTTGGATTTTTTCAGAATTGAGGAGATATTAGGGGTCATCGAGAAAATGAAAACAATTAACTGTTGCTGATTTTTGTTTTAGCTACAAAATGTCGCTGACATAACAGGGTTTTTTGAAGAAAATATGCCCCCACCCCCCCAAAAAAAAAAGAAGAAAAAAAAAAGAAGAAAAAAACCTTCATGGTAACGGGGGAGCTGTAGATAGCATTTGAAAGCACACAACTTCGGGTGACAAGGGTGTTTTTTCGACGACCGATTGAGCTCAAATTTTCACATGTTTGTTATTTAATTCCTATGTTGAGATACACCAAGTGGGTAGACTGGTCTTTGACAGTTACCAATAGTGTTCAGTGTCTTTAGCCATCATCAATTTGTTTTTCAGCTACTGTCGCTGAGGTCCCTGAGCCTCCTTCACAAGAAGGCCAAGCAGGAGCTCCTGTACGGAGCAACCATGGAGAAGATTCACCACTTGAAGGAGAAGTACGACATCGCATCGGATGACGAAGAGGAGCTGAGTGAGGATGATGAGAGGGAAGGGACCGGGGGGCAGGAGATGGACAGCGAGTCATGGGAGATGGACAATCTGGAATTGTCTGATTCAGGTAAGTCACCTCATCTAAAGTAGTTGGTTTTACAAATAGTTTGTCTAGTTTTGTATATTAAAGAAGATTTAATCAACTATTCCTCCTACGGGTGGGAAAAAAATAAATATAAAATAACCTCATTCGGTGGCAAGTCAATTTGACAATCTCTCTAGCCTATTCTACAATAATCATAAATAATATTGGGCATTTGTACAGCACTGATGATGTCAATGTTGACCAATCATGGTGAAGTAAAGTCAATTGTCTGTCCCGAGCCAATGTGGCTCATCAAGACCGTGTTTATATCCGGTTTCCTTGGCATTAAACGACTGAGAATATTTGTATTCCCAGACAGCATGCCAGTCCATCGCAGGTTACTCCCCAGCTCTCACTGGTACCTATCTGAATATTTGTATTCCCAGACAGCATGCCAGTCCATCGCAGGTTACTCCCCAGCTCTCACTGGTACCTATCTGAATATTTGTATTCCCAGACAGCATGCCAGTCCATCGCAGGTTACTCCCCAGCTCTCACTGGTACCTATCTGAATATTTGTATTCCCAGACAGCATGCCAGTCCATCGCAGGTTACTCCCCAGCTCTCACTGGTACCTATCTGAATATTTGTATTCCCAGACAGCATGCCAGTCCATCGCAGGTTACTCCCCAGCTCTCACTGGTACCTATCTGAATATTTGTATTCCCAGACAGCATGCCAGTCCATCGCAGGTTACTCCCCAGCTCTCACTGGTACCTATCTGAATATTTGTATTCCCAGACAGCATGCCAGTCCATCGCAGGTTACTCCCCAGCTCTCACTGGTACCTATCTGAATATTTGTATTCCCAGACAGCATGCCAGTCCATCGCAGGTTACTCCCCAGCTCTCACTGGTACCTATCTGAATATTTGTATTCCCAGACAGCATGCCAGTCCATCGCAGGTTACTCCCCAGCTCTCACTGGTACCTATCTGTACTCCTTGGTGAAAAGATATGATGATGATAAATAATGTAGCCTTGCTCAAGAACACAAGTGTTTCCACTGACCAGGCCAGGATTCTAATCCACTTTCTGTAAATTACAGAACTTGTGTCCACTGCCCTGGACCATTCGGCCACGACACCCCATGGTGCATGAACATTACTCCCCAGTCACTGGGCCATTTATCTCATTCCTTAAACCACCTTGGGCTCCCTGAGGAGTGTACAGCCTGTGCTATTAAGTATCTATCACACCAAGCTTCTTTTTTTTTATTTTATTTTTTTATGTAAGTCGCCTGACACACAAGGCCTGAAGGCCACTTCAAGGTGTGGGCTACAATTATATTTTCCAGAGGGCCGTTGCCACCTACTCCTAGGGCTGAAACAGGGTTACCCCTTTCACAGTCCATACGAATGAAGGCTTGGGTATCAGCTTGGGTAAGCTTAATCTAACACAAGAACCATCACTGCCTTCACTGTTGCTCAAAGCTCTATGCTCAAAGACACAAGTGACATAACTGTGATTTGAACCAACACCCCACTGACTATAGTCACCATGATTTGAGTCCTGTGCACTGGTGGGATTTGAATGCCAGACCCCAGCCTGCTTTCTAGATCAGATTCATAACAACAATAAAGAGGCGATTATTTGGGTTGATGGTTTTCTGGGTTTTGTTCTTGTTTTTTTCCCTACGATAGACGTGTCCGACGTGGAGGAAGAATATGACCGGTCATCAGCTACTGTGAGAGCAAGAAAAAGCAAGGTAATAATACCAACCGCTTCCGACACTGTTATGACCAATGTGAAATGAACTATTCTGGCATGTTGCTGGAAAAACAATTATGGTCCAATTTTTTTATTGAAAAATCCCTTAATTTCTTGCATGTTCTTCTTGGCAGTTTGCAAAGCGGAATGAGAAAGGAGAGACGTTGCTTCACAGAGCCTGCATTGACGGAAACGTAAGACAAGTCAAGAAGCTGTTGCTCCAGGTAAACTGTTCATTTTGCATGAAGTTGATGTTTTTTTGTTGGCTCAGTGCTATAGGGTCACAAACCTATCTTAGTTATACTTCCACCGTGCAAAGTTTCAAACCCTATACTTAACACTTTTTACCTTACTTACCGTAAAACTAATTTGTCACTTTCCCTCCCCCCGCCCAGGGTCACCCAGTCAATCCCAGAGACTACTGCGGCTGGATCCCACTCCACGAGGCCTGTAACTTTGGCCACCTCGGTATTGTGGAGCTCCTGCTGGAATACGGGGCGGACATCAGCGATCGCGGGGGCGAGGGGTGCAGCGGTATCACCCCTCTTCACGATGCCATTAACGGAGGAAACTTTGAAGTGGCGGAGCTGCTTGTTGCAAGAGGGGCCAGTGTGCAGGCCAAAGATGACAAGGTTTGTTTGATGTGGTCTTGAACATTGTCCAGCTCAATCTTGGCCACATTTCGTGAAGCTGCTTAAGCACAAAAAAGTAGCTAAGCACAACAAAATTATGCTTACCAGTTTCCTGTGATCCTGAACATTATCCATCTCAATCCTTGCCCAATTTCGTTAAGTTGTTTTTAAGCACAAAAAGTAGCTAAGCACAAGAAAATTATGCTTACCAGAATAAGGTTACCAGCCAAACTATCATTCAACGTGTGCAATATGTGATTGGTTTCCTGTTCATTTCTGCTTACTGGGGTACACAAGGCAATTTTTATTTATTTGTTGGCTCACACAGGGTATGAATGCATTGGACACGATGCAGAACTGGATGGAGACGTACGCCGGTGATCTTGACCAGGGTACCAGGCAAGACGCAGAGAGGATGTCCAAGACGTTACAGCAGGTCCACAAACAAGGTAAGACGAGAGTAGAAAATTCACTGCTTGTACATATTTTTAATATTGAGAGTACGGCTACCCTTAAATGAGAGACAATCAAAAAGAATCCCTCGAGTGAACCCTCAAATTGAAATTGTGTAACATGAAACATTTATTATGACAGAATCAAATTTGTGGCAGTGTACCATTCATACATGTAAAAATACATCACAGTGCAGGTTAAAGCAACCAACAACTTGAAACATGGATTTTTGCCTCCTTTTTATTTTGTCGGGGTGTCTAATTTGCACAGCTATCTAGGGCAGTGAACTCAAGGTCAGTAATTTGCAGAATTATGTTATGACAATTGCTTCTCTCAACCCAGGAATACCAATTGCTACCGGTGAGAGCTGGGAGTAACCTGCGATGGACTGGCATCCTGGCCAGGGGGAATAGAAATATTCTCAATCGTATAATGCCAATGAAACCAGTTATAAACACCGGCCCAAAGTGATAGTCTTTTCTAACTTCTGTTTTCAGGACACCACCATTCAGTTCCAGCGAGGCCAAAGAATATCTTAGAGAATACTGATCTCTTTGATAGGGAAGAGAGCCGATCTCAAGCCGTTACAAGACAGTCACAAGCATCTACCTCATACAGCGACAACCACCCTCACCACCACGGTAGAGATAACAATAAGAAACATACTAGTTCCAATAAGGAACCCACCTCCGCCGTCAGAGGCAAGCAGCAGTCACAAAATGGGCCGTCACTTCGTCAAAGAAATATCGGACGGAGAGACCGAAGCGTCGAGGAGATGAGTGATGATGGAGACCACTTTGAGACACTCGGGGGAGCAGAGTCAGGGAATGACTCAGACGAGTCTATGGATATTCCCCAGGATTCATTGCCTGTGATGACATCACACATTAGAACGCGGGTAGTGGCTGACAAGCCTTCGACGTCTAATACAGAGGAGAGGTTGATGGAGGGCAATGATCTCTATTTAGAAGCAACGGTTTTAGCTGATGATGATGTTCTTCAGATCGATGACCTTGAAGATAGTGAGAATATTTATTCTACTCAAAATGAACCTCCTGTTAGTGAAGATGCGCGACAGAGTTACATGAGTGCAGTGTCCAGTGTTGGGAGTGCAGCTACGAGACTGACTCTGAATCCAGTCCAAGTCAACACGGCCAAAACGAAACCAACCAATGAGACACCCGCTCTTATACCCGAAGAGGAATACACCGGCGGTGACGATTGGCTGATTGAGGATGTGGCCACCCGACCAAACAAAAGGACAAGAATGGACTTGGATTACATGATGAGGAATAACAATCAGACCCAAAGTACCTCAAGTCCTAGTGGAAGCCAGTTGAGGGCCTCCCAGAAGATCTTGTCGCTGAGTCGCAAGTCTAGTAAGAGGTCTAGGCAAATGAAGCTGACCAGCATGGGAGCCAGTGTGGTTTCTAGGCAGGCAAGAGAAGGAAGTCGTGTACCCTCACCTCTGTTTGAGGAAAACAGCAGGCCAGATTCTGACACTGACTTCAGTCCTGTCCAAGTAAGTATTCGATCCCCCCCCCCACACACGCACATACAAGATAATAAGGAAACACATGAAGAGAGTTGTTCTTAACAATAACAGGAATTAAAGAGTGAGCTAAACAACAGAAATCAAAACAAATGGATTGTTAAGATTCCAAAACCTGTTCAAAAGATGAGGCATTCTGCCTTTTAGATATGAAATCTACAGTCACCTCTTTTTATCTTTGTAGGAGGTGGAGGAGGAACCTCCAACTACAAGACTCTTGGACACTAGTAGAGTGGAGCAGCCACCCGTGCCAGACCATCACCCTGGACCAGCTCATCACCCTGGGCCAGCTGGAGCCGTTATGAGAGTCAGAGTCAAGATACAAGATAAGACCTTCCTCATCCCCATCAGGTTAAAACAATTTTTTTTTTTTTTTTTTCATAGGGATGATTTGAGGACAAAGCACAATTTCTGTTTGCTGTAATAATTTCATTTGAACTAATTCTGGATGTGGAGCCAAGGACTCTCAGAAAAACAAACTTTAGTCTCTGTATTTGCCAAGGGCCTATTGAGAGAAGACAATATAGGAAGTTTTAGTATTTTAGATGTGGGAGGAAACCCCCCAAAATTTGACTCCCATAAATGGCCTACCATGTTATTTGACGGACGAGGTAAAACGAAAACCGTGCAATTTCGAGACATGTTTGTGTGGATCATTGTATTCTACTTTTACAACATCTTCCCAACCATATGTATTTTATAACAAACGGTTACAAACGCTTTTCAAAGACCAACTCGACCGATCCAAGGCAACGTGATCCTTTAAGGACACAATTGTGTCATGACGGAGATTCAAAACACCATCCAATGACTTGGCCATCAGGGCCCAATTTCATGGCTCTGCTTACCGTAAGCACAGAATCGGCGCTTACGGAAGCAGAGAATTCTGTGATTACGGCAAGCGTGTTTCACAGGCTAGCGGCGAATTTTGGCTTCTGCGCGTGCGTACTCCCTTTTATTAGGCATTCTACGCTTACAACGCTAACGCAGAAATTCGGCGCTTGCACGTAAGCGGGGAATTGTGATCGTAAGCGCAGAATTCGGCGGTAAGCAGAGCCATGAAATTGGGCCCAGAACTTGAGTCAGATGTACTAGAACATTCGCCACAACAGGCCAGATTTATAATTGTCTCTTTTTTACTCAAAATGTCTGTCTATCAGAGAAGCAACGAACACTATGAGTTGGTTATGCGAGGAAGCAGCCAAACGCCATTTTGCCTCCTGCGGACTGAGACCCAAGCTACAACTATGCACGGGAGAAGGGGCCATGTTCTCACCTGATGATGTCATTGCGGACCTACTGAATAATAATGAGGAGGTCAGTTGAAGGTTCAATCACTAGAAGTTTCACCAGATGAAGGTTCAATCACTAGAAGTTTCACCAGATTCATATTTTTTTTTTAGCATAGACATGAAAGTGTGTCAGGCCTTGTATTATCGAACAATGTTGAAAGGGCAGTGCTTTTTTTTCATTAAAGGGTACCTCTCTAAGGGTAATTTCTATTGGGAACGTATCACAGGGATGATATTGTTCAGACTTTTCATGTGGGACTGGTGAAGAAAATCAGACAAAATTTGTATCCACAAATAAAGAAATCCTGCTCATTGGTCTACTTCTCTAGTGCTTTGGATACTGTTTCCAAAAGCTCCTTGGAATCTATAACACCAGGGGTTACCAAACGGTAGAAATGGCATCATTTCAACATACCTTTAAATTTGTATCAAAGTTTCAGACTTTTTCGCTAGTAATGACTCTCACCCCTGGTATCAAGGGACACCAAGGCAATGACCAGGGGCATGGAGGCAATTGCCTCCGTCGCCTTCATTAAGCGAATTCAAGTGTCACTTCCACTTCTTATTGCCAAATAAATTGTTATCCTCTTTTTTATATTTTAAGGTTATTGGTAAGGTGGAAGCGTGGGACCTACCGCCCCTCACTGAACGATACAAACGAGCCTGTCAAAACGCCAAGACGGGTAAGAAAGCTTGACAGTTAGAAAATAAGGAGTGGAAGATTGTGTTTACACTGGTGTACTAACAGAACAGGAATAAAAAAATAAAACAATTACCACAAAGGATGCCAAACAAGTATAGATAAAGTTACACAGGGAGAAAACAGAGGCAATAGACCGGGGAGGTGTTACAATATAGTCTACGCTTAGCATCCGACACTACTCGCCTCATGGAACCTAACTCAATCAACTTCTTAAGTCGGCATCAAGTCGCACATTCTCATATTTTGCTCCACACACCTGGAATGCACTCTACACCTCAATATGGAAATCCAAGTCTCTTTGAACATTTAAGAAGTGTATGAAACATTTTCTGTATCCTATCTAATGCGCTGTGTTGTTGACGTAGTGGGGCTATAAAAATGCCCTTTATGTGTGTCTGTATGTATGTATTTTATGAGGACGAGTTTGGGAGAACACATCTATAGCTTTTGCCCTTTCCTGGACAGGCTTTGGACAGACTTGTCTGTCTTAAGATTTCAAATAAGTACATTACTAAAAAAATATTGTACAGCTTCTTGACAAAAGTGGGCATGATATTCAGACAAACTGTTATCAGTCACAGAGTTGCACATCAGTTTAAAACCTTGAACCTACTCCTTTGAAAAACACTCTCGAAGAACTGGCCACAAATTAATGAACACTTTCTTGATTTCTCAAACAGTTGAACACCCCAAGACTCTTTACAAAAGTCGGCATGGTATTTAGACAAGCTACTGTCATCACTCAGAATTCTACGATCGTTAAAAAAACCTTTACTTCATCCTACGCCTTTAAAAATGAGCTGACCATAAATTAATTATGCTTTCTCAATTTTCTATCAAATATAAAAAAATACAGAGAAGACAAGCAGAGTATGCTATGCAAATTGTTGAGACCACACCGGCTTTTTTTTAGAGCCAGCACTTTATTACATGGTTGCAACAACAAATTTACTATTTATTTGTTGTTAATTCTTATTGTTCACACCATGCAAAGCTTCAGACATCACTTTCATTTCTTATACAGTTGAGCACCCCAAGATTCTCAGTCACCTCCAGCAATCCCAGTCCACCCCAACAACCCTGGAGCTCCACAGCTTATCCCTGAAGGCCCCCCACCTCAAGCCCCTCTTCCTTGCCCTCCAATGTCAGTACTCCCTCCGCAAGTTAATCCTACCGGGCAACCGCGTCAGCGACGCAGCCGTGCCGACCCTGACCGCCGCCCTCAAGAGTCTGCCCAATCTAGCCGTGCTGGATCTAAGCTGTAACGGGATCAGTCAGGAAGGATTGAAGCTACTGCAGGAAGGATTAACGGAGAGGAATATCGGAGGGGAACATGTCGGGCCGGCTGCACTGGGGCAGGGTAGCTCCAAACCAATTGAGGTAATTATTGAGTCCTCCTTTTGATGCAAAACAAAATGCGAACACTATACGGTCCGTCACCCTCAAAGCACCCCTACCGTAAAAAAAAACAGCAAAGAAACAAGCTAAGAGCAATGATTCACAGGAAACAAACGGTATAAGTTCTTGAGAACTTCAAACCTCCATCACCACAACTGATGTTCACAAGTTACCGACTGTGTGTGAAACCATAAATTAACCCACAAAAATTGCCCTGTGGTGCCCTTTGCAAAAATCCAATACAAATAAATATTTGCCTCCTAGAAGTGCCCCATACCAGAGGAAGATTGCCTTGCCCCATCTAGAGGGAAGTTCAAGGCCTGTTAACAATGAAATCCAGACTTGTTGTTACATTCTTGGTTGCCTCGGTGACATCACATCATTAAAAAAAAGTCTTGTTTGTCAGAAAAATATAAAATAGAATAGAATAATGTTTTGTTGTCACTTGTAAAATAAACCCAAATATTTGTTCAGTGAAATGCGTTTTGGTTTAAAAATACACACTAAAAATTTACCATAGCTACAATAGTTATAGGACACAAATATTTGTAACAAGAGGAACCAAAACAAATGGTGATCAGGTTGACGTAGTGGTATCTTTCCTTGCCTTCTAGAATCATGCCGGGGGCACTACGTGTATTTAGTTACGGTCCCTACCTGACTGAAGTATTTTATTATTACGTATTATTTATACATGGTAGCTCCATCAGTGTAAAAACACTGTTCTCCCTGGGGGCCCTAGCAAAACATAGAACCAGAGGTAAACAAACACACATAGAACAAACCTCACATAAGCAACAAACAGCACTGCATGGGTTTTCCCTGAAATGATTTTCTGGGGTTTTTCTCTCACATCTCAAACTGCCATTTCTTTCCTTCTCTCCATGGGGTTCTTGGCTTGTGCAGTGATTACATTCACTTTTCTGAGAGACCTTGGCTTCACGACCAGAATGAATTAAAAGAAATAATAAAAGTAACACAGCATTTGTAAAGGCGCACTGAGTCTGATATAAAACCATTCCATAAAGGCGCCAGTCAAAATGGAAAAGAGGGAATTCTCAAGTGGTAGGGGGAAAGCAAGTATAAACAGGTGTGACCCCTCTTCCAAAAATGCTATTTCCTTTCATATTACTACAGCTTCTAGAGGAGTTGAACCTAAGCTACAACCCACTAACAGACGCATGCGCCCCGTACCTCTCTGCTCTCATCCAACACTGCAGCCTTCTCTCAAACCTCGTCTTGACCTCATGTGACCTCACAACCAAACTCTTTCAGCTTCACCGACGGGCGCTCACCGATGCATTTCAGGGTAAGATTAGAGTCTCCGTTATTATTAATTTTGGTTTTTACCCTTACCAATGTGTGTTAGCACTCAGTACTACACTACGTACTACAGTACTTTCCCTTGTTCTGTAGAAAACACCACAGACATTACTTGGGTGGGATTCGAACCCATGACCTTTGTATTTGTGTCTTACCAACTAGATCACTGAGATTGCGAGGCAGTTCAAATGCTTTGTATTTCGGCAAGAAGACTCTAGAGGGGAAGGTATAATGTTTGGTAATCACTCCTTAAGTTAATAGCTATTCAAAATTTACAAGAACATCAGCTTTTGATAGCTTTTGTGAGAATCATTTTACTTCAAGTAATGTGGTTATGGAAAAAGGTATCAGTTTTTATCCCCCAAAATTGTAATCTGAGAAACGTTACTAACTGCAGATTGTGTATTCCAGTTACGGATTATTATTATTATTTGAAGTCAGTAGTAGCTCTTCAACAGTAGATTAATAGCCAGAGCGTTCTTAGTAGAGCAATCTACACAGCAAAATATATATATCCACAAACCAAACATGCGTGGATTTTTTTAAATTTTATTTTCCTGTCATTGCATTGATGTCCCAGGTGCAAACAATCTACGGACTCTACACATCTCCCATAATGCACTAGGCTCCACCGGGGTGGAGCTTCTCCTACGATGTCTATCATCGGAGGTTGTGTCATCGCTGGATCTATCCTGCGTCATCATGTCATCAGCAGGAAGCAACCTAGCCAAGCATCTCGTTGCTTATCTCTCACTGGTGAGATATTTTTTGAATTTCTTGAGAAAAATAAATATTATTTTGGGTAAGGGCACTTGACTTAGAAAGAAAGCAAGACGTCCGAGCCCAGTTTAATGGCTCTGCTTAAAGCCATTATACACTTTCGGAACAGAAAAAAAAAAAAAAAAAGTTCACAGATTTACAAATAACTTACAGGGTTTACAGAAGGTAATGGTAAAAAACTTCTCTTGAAATATTATTCCATGAAATGCTTACTTTTTGAGAAAACATTAAAACAATTATCAATTCTCGATCGAGAATTAGGGATTATAGTAAACACATGTCATGACACGGCGAAACGTGCGGAAACAAGAGTTTTCCCATTTTTTTCTCCCAACTCCAATCACCAATTGAGCCTAAATTTCACAGGTTTGTTATTTTATATATAAGTTGTGATACACGAAGTGTGGACCTTTGGACAATAACTGTTTACCGAAAGAGTCCAATGGCTTTAACAGAAGCAAAGAATCGCCGCTTACATCAAGCATATTTCAGTGTAGCAGTAAGTTATTGCTTGTAAAAGTGCTTAGCGCATTAATTGTGCACTTGCCCTGTAACGGAAGAACCAAGTGCATTTCCCCAACAGAAGGGGTTTGTCCTTGTGTTGCCAACATGCCCAATTTGTTTGCTTACTGCCGAACTCTGTGCTTACATCTCTTAGAATTATGTGCTTTTAAAGGGCTCGGTAAGCACATGATTCTGGGGTAAGAGCCATGAAAATTGGGCCCAGATGAACCCAAAAAACTCAAAGGAGAAAATGAGGAAGACAGAACAGGAGATGGGGAGTCTACCACGGCAACATGGACTAAAATGACAAGTGCCAGAAGAGAATTGAAGTTGGGGAAAGAGGGCTTCATCCAATAAAGCAGGATTATACAGATCTGGATTATAAGATGTACTTCCACATTGTATATCTTTCCTTTTTATAGCCGGATTGTTCACTGAAGGAGCTACGTCTGTCGGGATGTCAACTCGGTGATCAAGATATATTTGATATTAACAGGTAAGTCACCAGTTTCTAGCCCGAGTCTCGATAAACATTGAAAAATCACCAGCACTCGTCATTACCACAATTTGAAAGATGGGAAAAACCCGACACCCGAAACTCGACCCTTAGTTAGGATAAGTTGGGTTCTGCTTAGTGTCAGAATAATAGAGAAAATAGAGTTGGCTGTTACAAACTGCTTACCAACCAAAAGGACCGATGGTATGAATGCACAAAATAGTTTATGGCCCGACATTTCAACCCTAGCTGAGTCTTTCTTGAAGGCTAAATGGCAACACAGCACATGAACAGGAATGCAAAGAGAGAGCGAGAGAGGATCAGAAAGCACACAGCAAAAAGCAAGGTGAAAACAATGAATGGGGAGACAGGGGTGGGGGTTGGAGGGAAGGGCTGTTTTTTAAGACGGTTTGTAGTGATTAAAGATACATCATTGAACAAAACCTTGTAGGCAAAAACGCTTGGAGTTACAACACACGGCTTTAGACATTACAAACAATAAGCAATTCTGGAAAAAATGTTGGCACCACACAGAGTAAACTTTTGTTGATTGCTGTGTTTCTTCTTGACCAGATGTTTACCAGCAAGCAGCCAGCTCACAACCCTTGACCTATCAAGCAATGCAAACATCACCGAAGCCAGCATCTGCCAACTTCTCCAGGTAACCGCCAGGTCCCAACCCCCACTAGAATCCCTCGATCTGTCCGGCTGTGGATTACGAACGCCTCTCTCAACGGACTTCCTCGCATCGCTGTCGCTCAACCTGGTCCAGGATGGCCACAAGAGGGCTCCCCTGAAGGGGCTTCGGATGTGTGGGAACAAACTGAGCAAGGGGGATTGCGAGTTACTGATCGGTGTGTGGGAGGAGGCACATGGGAACGTCGCGATGCATCATGTGGATTCAACGCGATGTGTGCTGTATGTCAGGGAATGATTAGAGTGGTAGCGACTGGAACGCTACTGCAAAACCTTGTGAGGTATGCTTGCTAGAAGAACTCATGGGAAATAAATATGTTACGAGGGTAAAACTTATCAATTGCTACATGTTTTAGCGAGCTCCCTTAACTGAAGGTCCACTAGCCAAGTTCTAGTTAAAACACTCGAGAACCAGTCACAAATCTCTCCAAGTGGTTCTTGCTGCCTGGTTCTGTGTTGGAAAGCATACTCAGTTTATGTGAAATATGGCCCAGTGAAAAAGCTAGTGAAGCAGAAAATAGAAGAGAAAGCTGATGCAAACTGCTTTACCAACCTAAATGCAAAAGAAGAGTGAATGTCCTGACGTTTCGACTCAAGCAAAGTCTTTCTCAAAGGAGTCTTTCTCAAAGGAGATGTGAAACAACAAACTAACTGGTCCTGCTGGCCAGCAATGGAAAAAGCCTAAGGGCAAACTATAATGTTCATGGACGACAACAGGGCATTGTTAAGGACTTGGTTTGATGATGTGTTCTCATCAAGAAGGGCTCAATACAAAGCTTATTCAAGACAAGGGAATATTTTTAAAGTTTCCAAATTGGGCATGGCTTGCCCTAGCCAAGACGGTTTTTGCAATTTTGACCACTCTGTTGATTTTATCAAGTAAAAGAAGGGGAAAACGAAGCCTTCAAAGTTCAGTTACCACAACTTCATTTATTTGATTCATTTTTACAAAGGACAACAAAAATAACCAGGAAGACAAATGTTTGTTAGAATTGAGAATTTAATTTTTACCTAAACCAGGATTCTCAGGATTACTTTGTGAAAATAACCGTTGATTCAATCTTTTTTGGCATGATATTCTTCCTGCATTTGTATAATTTTTGCTAGTTTTTTTTTTTGCCACTGGGAAATATCAGAATTAGTTGTGATAATACTTTTTAAAAGTCTGAAAAGTCTATTCAAGTCTACACCACATATGAAGGTCAGCCCCATATTTGACAAAATGTTCCTACTTTTTTTTTTTTCAAGGGCTAAGTGTCGTACCATCCCCCCTTCTTTTATGTATTGCTTAAACCATTTCAACTTACTATCAATAAAACAACTTTTAAAGCTTGGTTCTAAGTTGGAAAATAAAAAAATCATTCTTTAGTAACAAAAATAAGTACATGTATTGACCCCTTGCATGAAATGCTGCACACTTGGGCCGTGTCCAAAACAGTGACTTCGGCTACGGCTAGATCATGTGCTTCTGCCTATTCTTCAACACTGGCAGACGCGCTGATCTTGCTGTGGCTGTAGCTGAATTTGCAGTTTTGGAAACGGCCTTACACTCGCCTATCCTGTCTGCCATTTTGTAATTAATGAGCATGGTATTAATTTGGGTACTCTCTACCCAAATGTTCCCATACTTTAACACACAATTTTTTCTCTCGTACAGAAGTGCCCCCCTAAAAAACATAACCTCTGAAGTCTCCTCTCTTTTTTCTGGCATGATATTCTTCATACTTAAGTCTAACTTCGGATTTATTTTTGCTTTGCCCATAGGTAATATCAGAAAAATATCAGAAATATCAGAAAAAAATCCTCTGAAGAATTCCTGAGTTTCCGAGCATATCAGAAACATGACACAATACAATACACCATATGCCCCATATCAAGCACAAAATGACAAAACTGGTGGAAATGGCAGACGCGCATTTTGTCGAGGTGCATTCATGACCGAATAAGTAGCAATTAATTTCCATCTATAATTTAGAAAGCAATTTCACTTGGTGAAAATAAACTGTCTGGTATAAGTAATTTAATTACATTTATAACTATTTTATCAGTATAAGAAAACATGGTAATGTACTAAAGGCCTTTTCTTTGTTTATATTATTAAGTATACTTCAGCTAAGTATCAAAATAAATTTGACACAATTATTGTCGATGTCATAAAAACTGTTGTCTCTTGTGTGTTAAACCCATTCCCGATTTGTCACTTGCAGTGTTCCATCTCGTACACGGGCTAGCATATCCAATCAAAAATTTTAAAAATAAAGATCAAACTCAAAGAAATCATAAAATAAAACAATTTTAAACCGTACAGACTGCTTAGGAGAGCTTTGTAAAACCAAACATAAAGATCTTGTAAAAAACCTCGGACGACCTCGTTTCAATTCAGCATTCAACCATGCAAAAACCATGCAAAATATGGGTCCAGAATGACCCCAACAGGGAAAAGACCTGTGAATAACACTAGCCTTTCTATGCAGGAGAGCCACTCTACTCTCGAGGTCACAAGAAAAGAGTGAAAAGGGACGTACATGTATTTTCTGTTTTTCAAACAGAGTTTATTATCACTTGTGATAAAAAACTATTGTTTTACTCTTTTTTTCAGAAGCGATACCATTTTAGACAGTGATCACACTGATCTAACCAATAGTGAACAGGGCCTTTCAGAGAGTGTACCTACTTTCATTAATCGACCTATTATTGTAAAAAGATAAGTAGAGATTTAAGTTATCAAACACCTCGTTTCAGGCTTAAAAATTAACACTGGACCCTAGTTTTCACATTTCGCCAATAACCCTAGGACGGGACAAGCCCAGTTGTCTTTCAACTGAATACATTACCTTGTTCTGTAATTATGTGAACAATGATGATTATGAATCTGATAAAATAGCTATGATTTCAGTAGAGTATTTAAGTACATCCAAGTACACGAGCGCTGATAACCAACGTCCTCTGTTATGGGCACCAACTGTTTGGCATCACGATTGTTTACTATTTCCAATAGTGCTTCACAGGATAAACCAAAACAATGTCCCTTATTATCGGTTGGCTAGTATGCAGCACGAAACTCTTTCACTGGCTGGCTCTCAGTAGGCAACTAGTGATTTTCCCGCATTTTTCCGCATGTACATGTAGCTTGATTGGGCCGTGGTGTCGTGCCACTCTTTTATTAGTTTTCTTTTTTGCCAAGAAATAATTGAAATTAGTTTTGACGAACCATTGATCAATGATCTTTCTGCAAGTATTTCATCAAAAACACCAATCATTCAGTTGCAACCCAAAGAAAGGAAAGAAAAGAGTCAAGAAAAAGTGACTTGGAGTTAAGTTACGATGATATGATCAAGCTGATCGATAATAATAACCCGTTTTTAATAACCCGTTTTTAAATAGCGCTTTTCACACCCGGAGGGCATCCCAAAGCGCTTCACATTATTACCCCTGGTCACTGGGCCTTAATTCACTCCTTAAACCATCTCCGCTCCCTGGTGGGGAGTATGCAAGGGTCATGGGCATGGATCATGGGCACTGAAGAAGTGCAGACAAAGATGAAGGGAATGGTTCATAACCACAAAGTTTGGAAGGCTGTCTCAGAAAAAACTTGAAGGCAAACAAACTGCAGAAAAGTGCCACAACAAATGGACAGACTGGAAATCCGCAAACATAGCATGTGACAATCCGTGGCACGGAACGCGTTTACGCAGGCATACTACGACAGCATAAACTGGGTCCTTGGTTGAGTCGTTTCACGCGGCCGATCTGTGCGATTATAACCTAGTTGCGATTTTTTGTAGTTGGTCATGACCGCAGTCATTTTTAGTCAGAATCCTTTGCTATTCCATAACCAGGATAGCTTTTACACGAGTGGATTTTGCTATTTTTTTATCCTGGATGCGAAATATCGCAAAACATGTTGGTTAAAAAGCTCTCGTGTGAATTGGGCTTGACACGTAACACAAGAAAGGTCCGTCTTCTCTGAGTGCTTGTTCAACTCATTTTTATTTTGATCTCGACTAAACCACTTGTGTTGCTCACCCAGCCTAGAAAGATGAATCTCACTTGCTTAAGAGGTATTTGAGCTGTCCAAGAAAATCTCAGCATGTTTGTTGAATTCTTCTGCGTAGCGCATGTGCAGGTTATGTTTTCCCTCGGCCATCATCAGAAGTCTGCAAAAGAAGTTGATAAAACAAAGACACAATTTAAAAACATAATTGCCACTTATAAATAACCTATTAAATCTATTGAGTTTCATGCTATTCGTATAAATTTTTTGTAATTTTGTATTTTTATATGAAATTGACAAATTAAAAAAATATATAAAAATTACAATAATTGGTTGATATAACAATAAACAGGACATTTACAAAGCACCTTAACCATAGGATACAAAGCGCTGGAAAAGGAATAGAAGAGAAAGATTGGGTTGGTTTGGGCTGACTGGATAAACCCAGATAACATTACGACAAGAGATGAAATGAGTCTTGAGGGCCTTTTTGAAAGCAGCAAGACTATGTGAGTTCCTAACATGAGTGGCACGTAAGTCTAATTCCAAAGCTGAGGGACAGAAAACGCTTCAACAACAGCCTGAATGGGAGATCTTGGAACATCAAGACAATCACCTACAAAAGATCGGAGACAATACAATAAAGACTTCCGCTAGGAGACTCAGGTTGTTGGGAGACTTGTATACGGTGTGAACAAGATTGTGGAGATGGATACGTTGAGCAACTGGAAGCCAAAGGAGGTCAGGAAAAAGAGGAGAATCATGGACAAATTTGGGCTTCTTGAAAATGAGCCGGTGTCCCAGGGAATTCTGCCTGCCGGAGATTCTGACCCCAGCATGGGAAATTAACATGGGCTGTAGCAGGAGGTTTCAAAAGAGGGCACTATCACAAGAAGTTTGTACACAGTTGGTCATATGGAGGGACTGAATCTCCAGGGTGACAGATTCTGCTGCCACACTAGCACATATTTATACTCAATACCAGTGCTCTGTGAAATGGGAGACTTTCTGGGACGATAGAGGGCAGCAGACTTACCGGGTAAATCCATTGTTCTCAGAATTATGCGCATGTTCAGAACTACGTAAACAATGGAAACTTACCCGGTATGTCTGCTGCCACCTAGCGTTGGAAAGTCTCCTATTGTCCTCGGTACCAAATACAACAAAGTCAAACAATTTCCTGAAACACTGGGTTCCGAGGGAAAATTAAACTTTGATTAATCCAATCGATGACCCACCTTGATCCTCTGATGTTCTGGTTTAAGTACAGCGGGTGTTCACTGGGCACCATGGCATCCTTCTCCCCATGGATGATAAGCGTTGGGCAGGTTATCTGTCTGCAGTCGTCCATACACGCATCTGTACGATTCTCCACCATGATGTTCTGCACGCCGTCTATCCAACCACTCCAGAGCTTCTGAAAGTTTTCTGCGCCGTACATCTCCTCCATCGGAGCACGCATCCTCTTGCTCCACTTTGAGATGTCTCTTGTTGCTTTATAAAAAAAAAATTAAAATGTAGTACCACAGTTAGTTTAGTTTTATCATTTCAGGTATAACTTTGAGAGAAAATCATTATAACATCAAATAGTTCATCTTATACCCCCCAAAAATATAACCAATATTTAATTTTTTTTCTCCATCAGATGGTACTACCAATTCGGATTTTATCACAAAATTCCAACCACGGCTTTTAAAAACCATTGTTAAAATTTAAGAAAATTTATTACAAACTTAGAATCTATTTATTAAATTTATCACAGAGTGTGACTTATTTCTGAAGTTGACAAAGAAATCTTAGATCATTTACGACTTATTTATCATAAATTGTCTCCACCAAACATTAATACCAACTGGTGGATTTTAAAACCATCCTAAAGAGTAAAGACAATGGATCATAAACCTGGAATCTATTTCTTAAAATTATTATAAGCCTATTATTTTTTATTGATATTATACCATTTACTAATATTTATTGCATTTCTGTAATCCATTTCTAAAACTGATCCCAAACTTTGTATTTATTTCTGGTAGGCCTTTTGGTATCAATGTAAAATTTTTATATTTTAGATTTTACATTACTAAAATGTGCAATCCATTAAGAACGCAAAAAAATACTTGGTCTTTAAAAAAACTACAGCAGGACATAATTCATAATCAGGCAATAACAGTGTGATAGCACATGTTAATTTACCGCATGACCAATCAGAGTGCACTAAAACTCTCTGAAGTGTTTATTAATCATAAATAATAGCAACAACAATAAGGCTCAATATGTTAAAAGCGTGACTTAAGGAGTTTATACTGGCACAAAGGACTCTAATCTTTCTTTAAATTGGATGCTATAATAGGATGAACAAATAACAGTAATAACAATTACGGACATTAAGGAGTAAGTCCCCAAGGGACCTGACAGAAAGTGCCTCAAAATTTGTTGCAAACTACTTGCAAACCATCGCAAGCTAACTGAACTGGGATATTAGTAGCCCATCAAGATAAAATCGATCACAAGAACCAACTCTGCCCTCACCACGGCCTGGTACCCATTTACCCCTGGGTGGACACCATGGAGTCTTGCTCAAGGACCCATGTTTCATGACCTGAATTCGAACCATCACCCTGATGACTTAGCCAACAGAGCTTGAGTCTGGTGCACCAGACAGCTCAGCCAGACCCTACATGCATACATACCCTCATAAGCTTGGATATCCTTTTCAGTGAAATATGCATTGCCTCCCCACACTAGTAGTTTCTGTACATGGTCTGGATATGTAGCTGCCATGATGATGCCTATGATACCACCATCACTCCATCCAAGTACAGAGTACCTGTCATGTCCAAGTACCTGTAAGGAAGCAACCAGGCAAGCTCGGTGGTCTAGAGGTATTAAGATCATCTGCTCTAGAATAAGGTTTATCGCGAATAGCAAAATATCAAGAGAGGGCGCTGTTGAATCAACACAGATTTAGGCCACTGTGCGCACATTAAGGCTCACTCCCAATTTTCACTATAAACACACGACACACATTCTAAAGCTATGACCTCATAAGGTCCCCAGTGTTCTAAAAAAAAATGTCACCAAACTAATGTTATTCCTCTGTGCATCTGTGACATCAAACTTTTGTTTATAGAAGTACAAGGAGCTCTTTTAATCGCTCTCCTGAGAACACTCTGGAGCTCATTTGAGCTCCTCAAATCACTCTTCTTAGATTGTCCAGGAGCTCAATTTGTTTGACTTGTGTAACAGCATATAGACATAATTTCTTAATCAAAAGTTCCCCCAACACCAAAATCCTATACATCTCCTTAACTTTCACTCTGGGCCTCGACTACCTTCGCCTTTCCTTTATAAATGCAAGAAACTCGCCTACCAGCTAGGTCCATCACCTCTGTATACCTCCACGATAAGTCACCTTATAATAAGATAAGATTAGACCCCTACAAAATGGTGCCAAGTGTTATTTCTTCAGTCATCATCAACTAAGACCAGGCTTGTACGCTTCGTTTTTTGAAAGGGCAAGGGCACGAAGGTAATTTCTCCTAGGTAAGGGGCATTTTATGAGGAAATTTCTACTACATGTAGAGCATTTCAAGGGCACCAAGCAATGGCCTCAGTGAAGTATCAGTCCTGTAAGTGGTACACTCCACTCGAATCAGCTCGCACACTCATGCTCATCCATTACGGAGGTACACTCCACTCGAATCAGCTCGCACACTCATGCTCATCCATTACGGAGGTACACTCCACTCGAATCAGCTCGCACACTCATGCTCATCTATTACGGCGGTACACTCCACTCGAATCAGCTCGCACACTCATGCTCATCCATTACGGAGGTACACTCCACTCGAATCAGCTCGCACACTCATGCTCATCCATTACGGAGGTACACTCCACTCGAATCAGCTCGCACACTCATGCTCATCCATTACGGAGGTACACTCCACTCGAATCAGCTCGCACACTCATGCTCATCCATTACGGATGTACACTCCACTCGAATCAGCTCGCACACTCATGCTCATCCATTACGGAGGTATGGCAGCTCTTTTGTTCTGGCTGCCATTCAATTATATAAGGGCCAGCTTGAACGGTGAGTTGTTGTTTTATCATACTGGATCTAAACGCCTTTGTTGTTATTGCATTTTTACTTTTGTTGTTGTTTAGTGTTCTTTTTTACGTATATAATAGATGCACTTTTATCTGTCTGTGGTTCACTTTTAACTCTGTATTTAGGCCCACTATTTTCCTGTGTAAGGTTTAACCCATTAACGTTGTACCTTTTTACTGGTGACTGTGTTGTTATGTGAGCAATAAGGCCAAAGGAATTTCCCTTGCAGGGACAACAAAGTTTTATTGTATTGTATTGTATTGTATTGTACAGTTCTCCTCTAAAACTCTACGTACAAAGGTTTCACTTACAGCCATGAGGTCTGCAGCATCTTTAGCGTCCCGTCGGTAAAAATCCAAAGGAAAATCTCTCTCTGGTGGTCTTGATTTACCAAAGCCTCTTGGGTCGAAGGTCACCAGCTTATACTTGTTTTTGTCTAAGCCTTTATACTGTGGTTCCATGTCCCTTATTCCTGATCCTGCAGGCGACAATCAAAAAGCCGTGGCAGTCAATAATTAGAAGTTGTCAATTCACAAAATCGCTACAAAAAGTAACATCAATTTTGTGGCAAGAACTTTTAAATTTCAGTAATAAAATTACTGAAAATTTTGCTGTTTAAAAATATGTATGCCTAACTATTGTCATCATTATTGTTATTATATAGGCCTATTATGATTATATTTGACATTCACACACGACTTTAATACAATACAGAGCAAGACCACAATCAAAATGTGACCCGCTCATGTAGGCAATTTCAGGAATTGAGTTATATGCATGGCTGGAAAGAACACACCAGCAGCAGTAATTTTGTATGTGTCAAAGCTTTGGGGTGTATCGTGTTGCTGAGTTACTCCCGTTTGAAATTAGCCAATACACCATTTTTTTTTTAAAAGAGTAAAATGATATTTTAAACTACCATTGTGTGCAAAAGGATACAAATTAGACATAAGTATGATCACAAAATTGCTGTATTCATAGCTTTATTGCCTAAAAGTAAGTGTTCTAAAGGTTAACCATGCAACTAAAGATCTTAAAAAGAAAAAAAGAAGATTTTTATGAGACTTTATTTTTTGCTGGGGCATCAGTTGAGTATGCTGTTAATATAGTATACAAATACATCAAATGTATTACAAGAGAAAATAGAATTAGCTTAGACTTAGAAATATTATAATGTTTTATTGTCAGCATCATACATTGTAGACACTTTCCAACCACATGGACCTAGATGGTAAAAATGCAAAAGAATAGTTAATGGTTTGATGTTTCGACCCTAGTAAAGTCTTTCTCAGCTGTTAAATGACAACAAAACATACATGGACAGGTATCTAATTCATGTAAGTTGTGATGTCATTTAGCCTTCTAGAAATAGTGCAAGAATATTAATTATCAAAATGTCTAGAGGGCTCCACACCCTAACCAGGCCTGATACTTCACAGAGGCAACTTAATGCGATTGCCTCCATACCCACTGGGCCTTGTCTTGGGGCCCTTGAAGTGCTCCAGTAGAAATATTACAACTTCCTCATAAAGTGCCTTTTACCAAGGAGAAAATGCCTTGGTGCTCTTGACCTTTTAAAAACGAAGCATGCAGGCCTGCCTATACCATGCTAAACGCAACAATATGCACCAAATGGTAATAATTGTTGTAATCTGTTGCATTTGGCGGCCGACTCAGATGCCATTCTTTGGCTGACCTTGTTGCATTTAGCAGTCAAGTGACTTCATATTGGTGCTGCATAGTGTTACATATGGCATGGTTCTCATTTCAACTGTGTTGCATTATGTTGTATTTGGCAGGGTATGTCTGTAGAGTGACCCTAAAGGCCGAGTCACACTGCAGCGCTAGCGAAAACGAAAAACGATCACGGCGCAAAGAGAACGCATTGTATTGGTTGAATTGCTCCACGCAGAATATGCACACGCTCATTCAACCAATGGAATGCATTCTCTTTGCGTCGTTCTCGTTACCGCTGCAGTGGGACCGGGCCTTAATGCGGGGGTTAGGAGTTTACATAATCTTACCTACTGCCCCAGGGAGGAGTAACACAGGATGGTTTCCTTTGCCCGTCTGGTCACAGTGGAGATGTACACCATTTACTGCTACTTTGCTTCCTTCGCTGTAAAATATATAAAAATATCAGAAATGTGAACATTAAATACTATTCTGCAGGGTGCTCAGCTAGTCTTTGGATGCTAGCTTCTCACAGACATTCTTGTTCCACGACCAATCCTAATTCGTTTTCCCCCCATCGTTCCTGTAAAGCGCTCTATTCTTAGTTATAGGCCTAATGCTGTTTATTAATGCTCTGTATTATTAAGACCACACCCCCTTGAACAGGCCGCCATTGCTGACAAGCAATGGAGACAGGCCATCTCTTCGTATCAGGCACAACTCATAGCCCAAAAGATAATTTTTATTCCTTGACCTCAGTGCGATGATGTCAGAGTTTGTTGCATCATATCCTCACCCCAACCTGTTAAAAAATACACATAAATGATTGAAATGTAGTTCAATGTCAGTCTCCAGCTCAGCTGCTTGATAAGGCCACATAAAAACAAAAATTGTTGATCGTCCTTTTTTTTTGCGGATGGGGAGGAAGGGAGGTTTTTTTTTTTTGTTTTTTTTTCTTTTAATAAAGTTTTGTTGACATTCAGGAATCAAGAATAAAGAAATCATCACAATCACTATAAACTGTAAACTTTTTCAAACAACTAAGCACAGTGTAGCCCAAGTAAATATTTGAAGAATTTGTCTTGCCTTGCCAACATGAATAAACAATTTCTTTTAACATCCTTTCAAACCTGTACATTTTGACAAAAATATCAGCTGAAAAATCTGGGCAGGCAGTTAACGTATAAAGAGATATACAGACATGTTTTTATGATAAAAAAATAAAATAAATAAATGGGGTCGGGGGGTTTTGAACGGTCGGGCAGGGACAATAAAAAAAAACAAATTTATGTGGCCTAAGACAAAAATTGCAACATTTTATAAACAAGCCTAACATTGTAAAATTAAATTTGGTTTTTGTTTTGATATTTCATTTCATTTAGTTAAAAAAAAACTATTGTTAGATAATAATGAAAGTTGATGCCAGTTTTAAGTACTGTCCACTGCACTCAACATGATAGGCCTACTGGTTGAGGACTCAAAATAATAAAGGAATCAAAACCAAAGAACAAGACTCCAACGCCCGGTTCATACTTCCTACGAATTTGACATGAATTTGACGCCACAACCCTCCTTTCGCACCGATATTCGATAACTGCTGCGAATCATTCGTTGCGAGTTTTGTGACGTCAACATTCGTATCGCATTCGCATTCGCAAGTATGAACCGGGCTTAACGAAAATGAAATGATAAATCTTCAGCTGGCTTGTTTGTATGATGTAATGTAACTTCAACACAAGTCATTAAGATTGGAGTTGGACTAGCCAAATACACACTTTTAAGTTAGAGTGTGGGCCTACAAAGAATTTGTTCTGAATTTATTTCGGACAACTCGACAGTTCAGACAACTCGACGATTGAGACAGCCAGTCATGGCCATCCGTCGACTTGTCTTGGTCCTAAGTCGAGTTGTCTGAGTCCATGGAGTGACTGGAGTCCGACAGTTAAAAAAAACGTCCATCGAGAAGTCCGAACGGTCACGTTGCCCAAGGGACGAGTTGTCTGAACACCAAGTTGCCAAGTAGCTGTGCCACTCTCCTTCAACAC
Source organism: Asterias rubens (assembly GCF_902459465.1). Taxonomy (NCBI): domain Eukaryota; kingdom Metazoa; phylum Echinodermata; class Asteroidea; order Forcipulatida; family Asteriidae; genus Asterias; species Asterias rubens. Next base: position 14,950,380 of record NC_047065.1, on the reverse strand, counting down.
GACTAGAGAATCACTAGTGCTGTGCAGTAGCAGCCCCATCCAAGCACCCAACTTCACGAAAGTCATCCGAAACTTGCCCCATGTGATCAGTGATGTTGTATAAAGCTGTGCAAGAAAATGTCTCTGCTTTCCTTCTTTATGTTAATTCCCAGGTTTTTATTAGATGCATTTCGTTGCACAGCGTTTTATTTTAATAATTTAAATAACCTAAAAATATCAAATAACGCGGACAACTGTTGCATGCCCGATTTTACTTTCCAATCCAAACAAACGCCTTCATACTTTTTGGACAATTCTTTACCTGGACCATTTTCTTGCAGTTATCGTTTGCAAAGTTCTTCCACAAGACTGAAGAATTGTTTTGGGAGGAACAGCTCCACATCTTGCTGAGAGTAGAAAGAGGTACGAAGTCATTATAAACTAGTTGTCTTGCAGCTACTCCTTCCTCAGTCTGCACACCTCGTGGGACCCCTGGTAATTTGCAAAAAAAAAGAGAAAGCGGGCAAAACTATCAATACCCACCACGCACGTATCAGAATGTTTTTATTTTTTACTTTTTGCCTAGTGCAAGTGCGCCCTCAAGAGCCTTGCGGTTGTAACAATAACAACGTGACAGCAGAGCAAACAGTCCATCGTCTGTTTTTGTGATAATTAGTTGTCGGTGTTTTGGTGTTATTTTATTGAACTTCTACATGTAATATCGGTAAGTATGGTTCAATACTAGTAATAGTATATTGTGGTCGATGTATTAAATTTGACATGAAACGCAGGTCTGCTCCTGTACAAAATAGTAATTTCAACAATTTCACACAACCTGTGTGTGTGTCACTGTCAGGACTCATTGACTGTCACTCAGTCACAGTGACATGACTCAGTTCAGAGTCAGACTACTATCCAATTCCACTGAACAGCACACTACAGTCAGTCAGTCCTTATCTGTGTCAGTGTCTGTGTCAGATATCTCAGGTACTATTTTTGTCAATTTGGTCCAGACTATTGATCTCTTAATCTTAATATTTTTTGAAGAAAATTTGAAAGAAATTTATATTTTTTTGTATTCCATGAGGCACGAGCGTGCGTGTGATAAGCAAACTTGGCATACAGTTAGAACACACAAGATGTAGGTAGTGATATGGGCCGTACAATATGGGTTTATACATCACACTCTTGTTGCTATGGATCGACCAATCAGAATCAAGGATTCAAGCCTACTTGTGTCATTGTGTAGATAATGGCTTTATAAAACACGAAGACGGAAATGTGTGTTATTATTAGGTTTCTGGCATTGTTTTGTTTATTGTAGTACTAGTACTAGCAGTACACCAACAAATAATTCTTTGTTCTTTTCACATCAGAGTTTCATCAGATTATGCAGAAGGCAATTCCAGTCACCCTCAAAGATGCTCTGGAGATATGCCAGACTATGGAGGGCCTCCTTCAAAGGTCACTCGGTCCCAACGGCCTGCACACCATGCTGACCTCACCAACTGGTAATGTGGTGATAACAGGAGACGGATACACCCTACTGACCTCTTTACATTTGTCACACCCGCTAGCCAGGTGGATCGTGGGTCGGATCAGCGGACACCATGGCGTCACAGGAGACAATTCTAAATCCTTAATACTGATAGTGACTGAAATATTAAGACAGTTACAGAAAGCCGTGACTCCTAGAGACTCAGCGGCAGAGGAGTGTTCCGCAAAGCAAGATCTCATTCAAATTAATTATGCTCTTGAAACGATCCTCTCTGAGACATTTCCAGGGATAGTTCGCACCAACTTACTTAAGAGCTGCATTTGTGTAAATCTTGTTGAAGGTGAAAGGGAAAGAGTGTTGAGCATCTGCTCTAAGATGGTGAAAACTGCTCTCAGTGGGAAGTTCAACAAGCGATCAACGGAGCATGTAGCTAGCTTAACAGTAGACCTTGTATGCGGAAGCTCCGACGATATCGGCTTTTTGAGGAACGATCTGGACAGCCTTATTGTTGATTATGATGTGACTTTCATTGAAGTCACAAACCAACCTGTCGTCAAGTCCACACTTATCGATGGCGTTGTGTTAACGCGATCCTTCTCCTTCCAGACTGAAGACCTTGACTCTCTCACCAAGGTTACATTTGTGATTTTCAACTGTTCCCTTGATAAGTGGATACCTGAAGTCCAGTCGACACTCCTCGCTAGGAACAGCGACGTCATGGCAGAGATCTTTCAGTATGGAATGGTTCACACACGGACTCTGATCGATTACCTAAAACGATCTAATGTGAGGCTCGTCCTGTCGTCAGAGGCTCTCTCAGATGTTTCCCTCTCCCACTGCAGAGCAGCTGATATCTCAGTGGTTCACATGATACCTGAGGGAGAATTGAAGAGACTCGCACAATTGACAAAAACCCACATCATCTATGATACCACAAATATAGCAGCGCAGACTCTAAAACCAGGCTGTGCTAGCTTCTGTCGAAGGTTCCTCCTAGGGAAACAAGGTGGAGTCCACCTGGGCATCATCGAGAATGCAGCGGCTAAACAACTGGTACTCTGTGCTCCAACTCAAGGTATTTGCAGACAGTGGTTCATAGCTGTCTATAATACTCTCAAAACACTGCGGATGTGGCTGGACACCAGTTGGCTCACAGACATTGAAGAGGGCAAGGTTGAGGTTAATACTTCAGTGAATGAGAAAGCACCACCAAAACTCACTGATAGCTGTGAGTCCTACCAAAACCAGGACGGTGTTGACTCAACTCTGTGTGATTTTTCAATTGGAGACGATATTCCATGTGTGGATCAGTTGAATCATTTATACTTAGAAAGTAGCGATTCAAGTGCTACAGAAACAAATTCATTCAAACGGAAACAAGAAAACAGACAACGTGCGCGCACAAACAAGCAAGAGAACGAACAAACAGTACGAACAAACAACCAAGTAGCACTCTGCCTCCCTGGAGGAGGATGTGCGGAATTTCTCTTGTACAAATTATTCCAAAATCTGCGTAAGAATAACTCCACCGATTCTGACTCCCTAAACATAGTCAAGAATCCCTCCATGAAGACGGCCCTACATATCCTGAGCGAGTCCGCTCTCTGCATTCCCAGAACTCTCTTTAAGAACTCATTTTCCCGAGGGAGTCATGGATCATCATTTATACAAATGGTGTCCAGTCTGAAAGACGCTGAAAGTCTTGGCGTTCATGGTAAATCTGGTCGTCTTTGTGACTCGGCAGAGTGTGGGGTGCTGGAGCCACTGCTGGGTAGGCTCATGCTGTGGAATGACGCGGTTCAAACAGTGGTAGAACTACTGAGAATAGACACTATTATTGGCATAAAAACAATCAAAGCCCATCAGGGTAATGGGAGTGATGATTCGGATAGTGGAGATGATGTGTGAAATAAATTAACCAAACCTGAAATTTCATGGTCATTGAGCCATCCATTCTTTGCGGTTACTTAAAAATGTTCTTGCAGACTTTAAAGGGCAGGTACTTGTTTGGTAATTACTAAAAACAAATATTAACTTAAAAACTGACTTGGTAACGAGCATTGGAGAGCTGTTGATAGTATAAAACATTGTGAGAGACGGCACCCTCTGAAGTAGCATAGATTTTGAGAAAGAGGTAATTTCTTATACAAATAATTAAAGACTTCTAGCCAGAAGTCTTTTATTCCTTATAATCTGAAAGCACACGAATTCGTCCAACAAGGGTGTATTTTCTCTCATCATTTTCTCGCAACTTTGATGACCAAATGAGCTCAAATTTTCACAGGTTTGTTATTATATGCTGATGTTGGGCTACACCAAGTGAGAAGACTGGTCTTTGACAATTACCAAACGTGTACCTTCCCTTTAACCCTTTAGAGACCACAGTGGCCACAAGCGGATTGTACTAAAATGCCTATTGTGGCCGCAAAAGTTCACAATATTTGAACTATTTCAGCCCTGTCAAAGAAAAGTTATTGGACCAAATTGACATTTTCCAATGTTTCCTTGTTCACATAAAATCTACAATTCTGAAATTTCATTATTTCTGTTTCTTAATAATTTTCCTTAGATTTTTCCTGAAAATAACAGGTCAAAATATCGACGATATAAGACACATCTGGCCATATGGTGGTGGGGATGATCTGGAAGATGGGAAATATTTGAATGATGGATTTACAGAAGATTTAAGATGAGCTGCTGGAGGATTTGGATGATCTCTTGGAGGATGCTGTTAGGGAGTTTGGAAGAAAGAAATTGACATCCCCCCAAAAAAAATCACAAATAATATATGGAAGCAACTACAACCCTTTTGCTATAAGATTTCATGTTTTATTATGTAACATTCTTTATGAGAACATTGTCAATATCAACAACAAATGTTTTCATAAAATATTGTGATTTTTTCATGAACAAAATGGCTACAATTATTTATCATTTGATGTTTTAGCATGGTGCAAATATAGCTATGGACTAATCTTCAATGTAATAATGTGACTGGTGGAAGTGCTAACTCAACTTACAATAAAATATTTTTAAATACAGAACGTTTCAAACGATTCAATTCATTTACATTCATTAATGTACAGGGACTATAAAACACAATGATCACTTAATTTTAAAAGCTAATTAAATCATATTTAAAGCTGGCATAAAGTTGTTGACACATAATTTTGAAATAAACATAACATTTCATACAAATTTCAACACATAAAAGCACAAAATGTGAGCGGATTACAATATTTGGCATGTGAAACTAAACCTAATGTATATTATTGTCAGATATTTTGATAAAATAAATCCAACTTAAACTTGACCCCAAAGGAAAAGAAAACGGGGTCCTCCTTTCTAAATCTAATATTTAAAGACACTGGATACTTTTGGTTCTTGCCAAAGACTAGCCTTCACAGTTCGTGTATCTCAACATATGCATAAAATAACTCACCTGTGAAAATTTTAGCTCAATCGGTCGCCGAAGTTGTGGGATAATAATGAAAGAAAAAAACACCCTTGTCACACGAAGTTGTGTGCTTTCAGATGATTGATTTCGAGACTTCAAATTCTAAATATGAGGTTTTGAAATCAAATTCGTGGAAAATCACTTCTTTCTTGAAAACTACGTCACTTCAGAGGGAGTTCTCACAATGTTTTATACTATCAACCTCTCCCGATTACTCGTTACCAAGTAAAGTTTTATGCTAATAATTATTTTGAGTAATTACCAATAGTGTTCACTGCCTTTAAATAAGACTGCAGCTATATGTGGTCAGTAGGATTTGAAACTTTGCATGGTGGGAGTTATAGTCTGGTGAGGTTTGAGGTAGCTTCATGTGAAACTCTCTTTTGACAAATGTTTGAGTAGAGATGGTTCTAGTAGGATACGGCGGTTGACAACTCTGGGGTCAACTACCCACCAGATTTCTGACACAATCTGCAGATGCAAGACATCTAGATGCATCAATGATTTTGTTTTGTAAGGTGATTGGAGGTGATTTTAATATAAAAACACAGCTACTGATCAGAAGAACCAGATAAACCCTAACAAATATTCATAAACAATCATCTATATGAATGTTTTAAACAATTAACAAATTAAATGCTGTAGTACTAATAATCAATAATTTATAAACAAACGTAAATGATTAATTCGCTACTATTTTGATTGCACAATAAAATTAAAATGCATCGGTATACATATCATTATCTACATCCTTCATAAAACCAATAAATACAAGTACCATGCATAAACAAAAGGCACAGCAAAAAGCCTTGGTCGAGGCAAACAAGAAACCTTTATCATAAGGCGTCCACCTTTATATTTTTCTCCAATCCAAATCATAGACCCTTCTTTTGCAACGTCACAGCCCGAGTTTTTGCCAACCCAGATTGGAAAAGTGCAAATCAAGAAAAGTTGGCTATTTTTGGTAACAATGTATTCAACTTTGTTTATTTTGTTTAAAACAAAACAACTTATTATGATAGGTATTTTATTTAATTGAAAATTTGAAGAAAATGTTGAATTTTGTTAAACATCTGTTTTTACGATGTAGTGTTTTACTAACCTGCGGCCGACCATGGCAACCAAGGCGGTTTATTTATCAACAGAAGAAAGGTCTATTGTGACCAAACAATGGCTGTTAGAAAAAAATAGTCTGGTTCCATTTGTTCCCCCGATAGATCTCAGGTATATTGGATACAGGGAACATCACCAAGATTTTGGCAGCATAATACAGGTCTATTGGGTGCTAAAATATTGTGAAGAAAAACATTATGGATATGAGTTTGGCTAAATTAAACTATCAATCACCAGGTCCCAATTTCATAAAGCAGTTCAGCAGAAAACTCTGCTGGCAAAATTTTTTGGCTGAGCAAGAAATGATAGGGGTACCAGACGCAGCAATGGTGTTCTGGCTGGTAACTTATTTTTTGCTAAAGAAAACAACTAATTTGGGTGCTAAGCAAGTTTTTGTGCTTACATGCTTCATGAAATTTGGCCCATCAGGCAGCACTCGCTCATTGGGTCTGTTCGATTAGCTTCCCTGGGTCGACCCCGCGGTACTCCTCGGGTGAGCCCCTGACAAGAGCAAATCGAACGATCACACTCCACTCTCGTGGTAACGGCATGCACCTTGGGTCACCCCCACTCCACAAGCAGGGCACTGGGAGCTGACCCAGTGAGCCCCTGGAATGACGTCAAAGCTATTCGAACGCACCAGGGGCAGACCAGGGTCGACCAAGGGAAGCTAAACGAACGCACCTATAAACACTGGTATGCTGGTAAATGCTAATTAAACACCCGGAGGCCAGTGAAAATTCCCCAGAGTTATATGGCTGGCTAAGGGAACTTGCGATAAATTTTAAAGCTTTGTAAGACTACTGATTAATGTACAGACTGAAATTGCTGCATTGAAAGAAAATGTTCAAAATAAACTGCTGTTACAGCTTTATGCTAGGCTCAAAATCTGGCCTGATTTCATGGCTCTTCTTACCCTAAGCAAAAAAAAAAAAATGGATAGCAGAAAATTGATGCTTATAAACGTAATTTCACAAGTTAGCAAGGTTTTTCTTGTGCTCACACCAACTTGATATTACTAAAAGCACTGCCTCTCTTACAAGACTAGCACCAGAATTTGAAAGACCTGAAAGATAGGTGACCATAAGTGCAGAAAACCCAAGTTAACAGAACCAGAAAAATGGGAGCAGGGGTTGATTTCACAAAGAGTTAGGACTAGTCAAATCCACCCCTGGTCCTTGCTCTTTGCTGCAACAATAGTTGGAAAAGCCCAACTGTAGTGTACTCAAACTTGTGTAAGACCATGACCCGTGAGCAGTTCCTGCTAAGCAAGACTTTTCTGTGCTAAGCAGATTCTAGTACTAAACAGCATAATTGCATCCAATAACTCGAGGGTTGGCTAAAACAAATTTGGTTTTCAATACGAACATTTCACAACCACAGCGCATATACACACAGGTCTCCTGTCTGCCATATTGTGTGTCAAAGGATGGTACACATGTAAATGCACCTCTGAACAGTGCGCTTCTACCGTTTCTGCCTTTTTGGGGGGGGGGGGGGTCCATTCCTTTTGTGCATGTTTTCACACACGAAATGACGGACAGGGGACGCAAGGGTAAGTGCGCTGTGTGTTCACGGTGTTGGGCATAGGGTCTATTGATTGACCTTTTGAGAAGTAAAAATATGTGAATTTTTTGAGAGATGCATACAGCTATGCATTTAGTACTAATCCAAAATCTTTGGTAACTTCGACTTTCAAAGAGAACAATTTAATTTGAATTTGATTCAAATTAAATCATTTTTCATTTACGGTTTAAATTCTATTTGGTACACATATGAAAGAAACAAAACCTTAAAGGGCACTATTCAACCGAAACTCCCATCAAAAATGTAATCACCCCCTCAAAAACAGGTGATTCCTGTTAGCTTCAATAACGGGAAGAAAACAAAACTTACTAAATGTGGCAAGATTAAAGAGAAGATTTAAAATTAAGATATTTTTTTAATTTGAATAAAATTTACGGAATTATCTGTACTATTGTTTAATACATTTCTTTAACATGCATTTAATTAAAGTACTTTTGGGGTATTCGCCCTTTTCATTGGAATGTGTAAGTTCACAGGCTTCATAAAGCTTGAGTGTATGTGAAAAAAATAAGCAAGGTAAAAAAAACCAAAAAGACAGAAAACAAGTTTTTCTCTGGTTCAAGCACTTAGTGCCAGGGTTTCTGATGTTTCTGTGTAATCGAATACATGTAGTTCTCTTTGTACCCCAAACAATTGGTCTGTAATCCACAAAAACTCCCTAGAAAAGGGAGATTATGAGCGTTAATTCCAGTTCACTGTCCCTCTTTGCATGGGGAAAATTAAGCGTGGTGAGAACTAGTGAGAACATGCAACACAATGGTAAGTCCAGGCAAGCTAACATTATTAAACAATGGATGTGCACATCATCCAATATCTGGCACAGAAAATAATGGCATGTTAACAGGACTACCAGTTGTTAACTGGTTTACAAGAAAAAATTCTCGGTAGAAGTATAAATGTTTGATACATTGACCACATTTTAACAAATGAGTTTCACAACTTGATACGTTAAAATCTGTCACTAATGGCAACACAACATCTCACAAAAAATTAATCAAGCATCCATATTTTGGATAGCCATGTCAACGGATGGCTTTGCACATGAAGTCAATGACCACCATCTTTGATGACAAACAATGGAACCAATCACACGTACACGCGCTGCGCATGACTCTCGGCCAATGATAGCCCTTCTTGCGTGCACGTTTCATCAACGATGGCGACCAATGTAAGGGGTCTATATAGCGCAATGCATCCAAACGCAATTTTCCCCCTCTAGTCAAATGACTCCAAACAAATTAACAAAAATTACAAGGTAGCTGGCTCCCTTCGGATGATAAGACATCCCTAGACTTCTCTCGACCTAAAAAACATTTTGTTGCTTTTGTCATCATCCTTTTTGCTGTTGTTGTTGTTGTTGTTTGTATTGTTGATGTTGATGATGATTCAGGAGCGATCATCTGACCCCGACGTACATGTAGATTCTCTTCAACATACAATACCTTTTGTTGTTGTTTTTGTCTTTGTTGTTGTTGTTGTTTTCGTCCTTGTTGTATTGTTGTTGTTGCTGTTGTTGTTGATGATTCAGGAGCAATCATCTGACCCCGGCATATATTTTGATTTTGCCAGCGCTCTGGAGGCTCATCATGATTGAACGTTCAAAGTCGCTGTCGTGTACGCCGGTCTTCTTGAAGAATGAGTTGTGCGAGCCGTCGTCCTTCTGCCAGTAGTGATCCCAGTTGCCATTGGAGTTTGCCCCGTAGCCGAACAGGTTCACCTGATAGAAAGGGAGTTGAACGCCAAAAATAGAGGAAAATCAAACATCAATTTAGGACAGATTGCAAGATTTAATTAGATTCAAATTCAAATAAAAAATGTTTTTAAACTGTTGTCAGTCACGATATTTGGTCCTTGGAAAAAAAGTAGGAATATTTTATAGAAAACAAGGACTGACCTAAATGTACACATGGTGTAGGCTCTAATAGCCCTTTCAGGCTATTTAAATCACAATTTTTCAGATTTATCCAAAGGCAAACAAATTGGAAAACAGACTTAAGTAGGAAAAAAATCATAACTAGTAAACATTTCTAGGATTGATAAAACGTTTTTACGAACCTCATCACAAATTTGAAGAGCAAAGAACATTGCCAGGTTCCCTGTTGATGGGTACCGGCCGTGTTTCTCCATCCACTCTGTGTGAATGTGATGCATTAAGGACGGATTGTAGATCATCACCTGAAAACGGAAATTGGATAATGGAATTAGATCTACCAGAACTTTGATTGATTGATTGATTGATTGATTGATTGATTGATAGATAAAATACAGCAATAACATAACAAAAATTACATACATTACATGAGGTTAAACAATGAAATCAAACAAACAAAAGTAGAAAACAAGAAGAAGAAAAACAGGCACAAAATTATCCAAGGATCGCCCCAAAAAGCCAATAACTTAGACTTATTGCCATTAGGGTCCTAACAGTAAAAACGACACCAAAAGATGCCATCAAGAAATAGAAATACATTAAACAAACAGACCTAGCCAAAAAAGACGAGTGAGGGAAACAAGGTAAGAGAAAAGAGACAAAAATTGTAAATAAATGAAGTAATTCATTTCATAAAATATTTAAAAGTAAAAAGCAACAAATAAAAATAGGAGAAAGGAAACAAGAAGCACACAAGCTATGCTTCCTTAGAAATTACTTTTGTAGCAAGGTGGCATTTGACTATTTGTTTTTTATTGAGGCAGGCTTGTAGAAATTTCAGATTTAGCAGGTAACTCAAGAATTTTCTTGAGCTCTTGCTTTTTATAATTTGAGTAAAATGAATTTGTCGCCATCCTGGCCTACCTTTGATTTGGTGACGTTAATGGTTTTCTTAACATTCATGTATGTTCTGCAAAAAATTAAAAGAAACATCACAAAGTTTAAATTGGTTACACTAAATGTACCTGTATATGTGTGTGTGCTGTGTTGTCACTACATTAAAACCTTTGAGAATGAATATTATTGCTGTAACACCATGTGTGATCTGTTTGCCAGGTTGAGTTTGTTCTTAGAGTGTCATTAGGGACTTTTCGTTTTCAACGACGGATGGTTCTGCGACGGTAAATATGACATTTGGCGTCATCTGCACATGCGTCGGCTTTGAGGACGGTCGTCCCTCAATTTCTACGACAGTACTTGGGATGAATCTTCGTTGTGCTGAAAACGACAACGTTTAGCTGAACAACCGTCGCAGAACCATCCGTCGCCGAAATCAAAAGTCCCTTTTATTCTACTACCACAGAGTACATTATCGGATTGTTTGGGAGACTCCCTGAGTTCTGGAAAGAACTGTCCTGCTTTTTAAATACTACCTGGGCGGAGGATATTTTATTTTATTTATTTATTTTAATTCTTCGGACCAGCAAAACAATAAAACAAGCACAGGCCGTCCAGGGAATGGCAAAAGTTTTAAAAAACTGTCATCAAAAAAGATGTGCCCTCCCAGAAATATAGAAAATTGGCTGGGACTACTACTTTCGCTTATATAGGATCGTAATTAACTGTACTACCGCGGAGTCAGTTGACGAAACACACTTTTCAATCAAAGTGTCTCGTGGAGAATTTTGGGTAAAATAAATTTGAGCCTTGATACAGTACCTTGTTACGGTGCCGTTGGTCAGTGCGCTGGTCAGCCATGCAACATCCAGCAGCTTAAAGTCCATCAGCACAAAGTTGGCATCGGGCCCCGGTGCCATGAAGCTCTCTGGATATGTGAAGCGGTGGGTTTCCTTCGAGCCTACATCCGAGATGAAATCTTTTGTAGGAGCCTTGTTGATTCTGCCATCGGGAAGGACACAAATAAGAAACATTGTCTTTAAGGCAAAGTTCAACTCTTTTTTTTTTTTTTTTTAACTGTTTGATTGTTTTAAGCCAATATACATGTAGATATTTTACAGAAAAGACAACCTGTGAAAATTTTATTTCAAAAGATAGTCACGTTTCTTCTTTAGATATTGCCGAAAAAAAGTCGCTAAACACAGAAAAGTACCACAGGTTACCAGCCAAAATTACTTTACTTTTAACTTCTTGTTGTGACTGGTGCCCATTAAATTTTTGCTTAGCAAAGAAATTTGTTGAGCAGTATTTCTGCTTAAGAGCTTGAGCTTGAAATTGAGCCCTGGACTTAACCTTTTAACCAATTGACCGCCCAGGTGCCAAAAGCGATACACTGTAACATGCGGTAGAAGGAAACCTTGCTACCTTGTGTTAGCTCAATGCTGCAGGTCTGGTTGTGGTTTCCCTCCTCTGATTTCTTCCCATTGTTGTTGTTTTTAAATGGTGTTATTATTATTGGTTGTTTAGCATTCACTGGATATGTACATGTTTTGTTGTGTTTACATTGTCTCTGCTTGCGCCTTGAACATCTGTAAAGATTGATTTGGCGCATTACAAATACCTACTACATGTTTTATTGTTATTATTTGTATTATTATTATTATTATTATTAGAAAAAGAAAGGGGAACCTCAAACTAAAACTCAATAGTCATTAGTGGAAGTAGGTCAAGTCAATGGCAATGGTTTATAGATCATTATTTATTCCTCCCCTTCACAGTTGACTTGTAAAATTTCAATGCTAATGATGATGAAATAATTTAGCTCTTAGCAACAAAACATTCATTTTTAAACAGCTACCTGAGCGGAATGTTTACAACGGAAATGGTATTTTAACTTGTTTATAATGCACTTGTTCACCATTTTAATGTAATTTTGATTAAAAAATCAGGCCCCACACCGAAAGGTTTTGGAAAACTAAAAACACTTCTGCCGTTGAGAGCGCGCGTCAAACGACAATGTCGCTGACGTCATTTCTGGGAGCTTGCTTTGTTATGCCTCAACGCTGCAACAAAGCGGCTTTACAATTTGGAGCTCCCAGAGATGACGTTTTGAAAGTGATTACGTAACGGGGCTTTTCGCAAAGAAAAGCCCTCAATAAGGGCATTCAAAATGATTGTTTTTTTACACAATTAAAATCTTTTTATAGTCATATGACTCGATTTCCCTATTCTTTGAAAACATTTTAAGTGAATTTCAGCAAAGTTTACGACTTGACATATATTCGTTCAAGCAGGTCTTTAAACAAAAATGAAATTGTCTTTCATCATGATGAGATTGTCGAAAACTAACACATTAGCAATTATCAGTATAAGCATTGCCCCAGACATAAAAAGCCTTGAAAACTATTGTGTTAATTTTCACCGTATAAAATGTAATCATCAAAAAAACTACAGAAAGCCATTTATGAGTGGCACTTATAAAAACACATACAAAGTACAAACATATACAGTACAAAACAACAGCCAGGGACATATGCCTGGAATTAAAAAAGTTTACCTAAAAACTGTAGCCCGAAGGCCTTCAATTCCAATATCCCTGGCCATTTATTAAAAATCTATAATTTTTTACAATAAATCTATACAGACATTAAGAACATTAAGACAAAAACAGAAAGATACTTAAAAGCAGGGACGCAGAATAAGTAAAAATGCAAAATAGCCCCACCCCCTCCCATCAAGCAAATAATAAACTTAACCAGCAATAAAGAAACATAAGAATGAAAAATTGGCAAGAGACACAAAGGTTTAAAATGGTTCCTCGATCAGTTTAAAAAGAGTTATATTTAACTAGAAAAATATATGAAAAATAAATAAATAAATGTCGGGGGGAAAAAAAGTAATAAATGGGCCTATTCAATGACGAATATAAGCGAAAAGGAAAAAAAAAAATGCTTGTCACTAATAAGCCTTAGCTATCTCTTGATATTTGAACTCTGATTCTAGTAATTTACTGCAACAATTGAGAAAAAAACTAAATATATTTTCAGCAAACTCGGGCGGTGCCGGGACTAGAGGGTTAAGCAAGACACTTAGCAACCATTGCTCCGAAAGCAATGGGTCATGTGTGATGTGTAATGCACAAAGAACCCAGTTACACTTTTTCACTAAGAGAAGGGATTTGCCCCAGTGTCTGGCAGTGGCTGCCTACTAGTACTACACCCCTTGTCTCCCTTATATAGTGTTCCATAAATCGGTCACATAGTTCGACAAATTCAAAAACCTGTCTTAGAATGCGCCTTGAGTACAGTGTATCATGCTCTAATAAAGGTCATGGCACATCAGACAATTTACAGGCAACCAGTTCTCAAAGAAGAAAAGCCATTTACATACATTTCAATGTTTTCAACATTTCAATGTTTACATATTTGTGACCCGCTCTATGAAAATGAGTCAGATATTGACAATTTCAAGAATTGAGTTATATGCATGGCTGGAAAGAACACACCAGCAGCAGTAATTTGGTATATGTTTAAGCTTTGGGGTATATCGTGTTGCTGAGTTACTCCCATTTGAGTTTAGCCAATACATCAAAAACAAATTACACGTAAAGTGATGTTTTAAACTACCATTTTGCGCAAAAGGATACAAGTGAGACATAAGTATGATCACAAAATTGTTGTATTCATAGCTTTATTGCCTAAAAGTAAGTCTTCTGAAGGTTAACCAAAACATTTTTGTTTTTATATTTTCCACATTAAACTGTCCATAACTTAATAATGCACTGGGCGACATCTGACTCATATTCACAGAGTGAGTCACATTTTTCTTGGGAATCGTAAGACATCGTTTAAGACTACTGTGCTACAGCAGTGATCATGTAGCATGCACTGCAATTGGTTGACTTCAAGTTGGCCGTAAACGTTGCCTCGTGCAACAAGGCCCTAAGACTATATAGTGTTTATGTCGTACATGGTATTTACTACTGCAAAAAAAGTTAATGGCCTGGCATTTCGACCCTAGCAGAGGTTGAATGGTCTGAAGGCGCCTTATCCACAGGTGCTCCCCACTCAAACGAACCGTGTCTCTGTGTGTTTATTTTTATCAAACTACCACCACCTACCTGAAGACATAGTCATGCGAATCAATCAGTTGGCCATACTGACTGCCGCGTAGATTCCCAGAGTTGCCTACCACAGCACATCGCAGACATCTGGACAAGTCCCTCACCCAGTACGGGTCCTCGTCGCTGATAACCTTCAGTGCTTCGTTTATAACATCAGGGACGCTAGTGAGTTTGTTTGTTTGCAGCGTCTGAAAAATAACAAAGGATTTATGGTTTTATTCTACGATATCAGGGGTTGAAAAAAAAATTAACTAGAGTGGGATTTGAACCAACGACCTCCGGATTAACGTGCCAGGCGCTCTACCAACTGAGCTATCTAGCCCTATGTTGGCAGTGTCCCTATTTTGTCAATATCTTACGGTAAGGTCACACATTGGTAATGACCCGAACAAATTTTGTGTCATTTTCATCAAAAACCTACTTGTTATAAAGATGGCAACAGTAGGGATGGTAGGGTAGTCTAGGTGGTGTAGTGGTATACCTTCCGAGCTGTTGTCATTATAAACGAAGCAGATTAATGTATCTTGCTAGAAGACACAAGCACAATAACCAGTAGGCCTGGGCGACTAGTGTGACTGACTAGTGTCGAAGTTGTGACTATTGATTGCTTAGTCGAGTCGCGACTGCAATTTTTCACCTACTTTGAACTTTGCTATAATGTCCCTGCGGCAATCAACATGCTGCATTGCATCTTGGGAATGAAAAATTATTCGAGAGTAGTGCCAAATTCGCGACTATTTGAGGTGCGACTAATCGCCCAGGCCTACATGTAACAACCAGCCCCAACTGTCAGGGTTCAAAACCATACCCTTATGACCCCCGTAATGACTTTTACATTCAGAAACTACCCACCTTCCAACATTCAGAAACTACCCACCTTCCAACATTCAGAAACTACCCACCTTCCAACATTCAGAAACTACCCACCTTCCAACATTCAGAAACTACCCACCTTCCAACATTCAGAAACTACCCACCTTCCAACATTCAGAAACTACCCACCTTCCAACATTCAGAAACTACCCACCTTCCAACATTCAGAAACTATCCACCTTCCAACATTCAGAAACTACCCACCTTCCACCATGAACTGATCACTGGAGTTAATTTTTTATTGTGCCGCGTCCACACCGGACTCAGGCTTGCGTTGAACTTGTAATCGAACCAAAGCGACTGTCCCGCCAGCCACAATCGTCGGCAGCCGTCGGTAGAATTCATTGTTCCTAAAGTTCTGACATTTTCCGGGACGGTGAGTTGTGTGGTGAAGAACCTCCTGACCGAGGAAAGAGAGAAGAAACTCAACTCGTGGCTGTCGGAAACTGTGGCTTGGCTGAATCCAATCTCATGGATGTATACATACAGCGAGATGATAATCAGAAAGGTGGCAAAGACTACTGGCATTTTAAGACGAGCTCTCATGGTGACCTGTGCACATCACTTCAAGACCCAACGTAGAAAAAAACATCAGGATCTTGTGTCCAAGACAGGCATGGTTGATGGCTGCGTGTACATTTTCTGGGTGGGCGATACCTGATGTGTGCAATTGACTCGACTTCTGTTGAGAAAAAAAAAGAAGAAAAAAAAAGGGTCAGAGGGTGTTGACTTGTTGTCGCAAAGGTCCCTTATAAAAATCCACCATAGATTTACTATAGTAAAACAATACTTTTACTAAAGTACATAAAGTTTTACTGCAGTAAAAAAAGTACAAGTAAAGTTTTCCCTACAGTAAAGCTAGTTTTACTACAATAAAAACCCAAGTCAAACTATAGTGAATCTGCAGTATTTTTGAAGTAATACTATAATTTTTCTATTCTTAGTTTACTGTAGATTAACTTTACTGCAGTAAAATCGACAGTAATACTGCAGTATCCTTGTAGTAAAACAATGGTAATTTATATGGTGAGGGCTTTGCCACAGTCTTCAAACCTTACGTTTTGACTATAACCGACCAGTTTGTATAAAGTACAAACCAATAAAATTGTTGCACTTTGTGCTATGTTATTTCAGGCCTTGAACTTCAGAGGCAGAGGACACTATTGGTAACTACTCAAAATAATTATTAGCATCAAACCTTACTTGGTAACGAGTAATGGGGAGAGGTTGACAGTATGAACCATTGTGAGAAACGGCTCCCTCTGAAGTGACGTGGTTTTCGAGAAAGAAGTAATTTTCCACAAATTTGATTTTGAAATCAAGCATCTGAAAGCACACAACTTTGTGTGACCAGGGTCGTCGTCAATAATAATAATAATAACAATAACAATAACAATAACAATAACAATAACAATAACAATAACAATAACAATAACAATAACAATAACAATAACAATAACAATAACAATAACAATAACAATAACAATAACAATAACAATAACAATAACGACGATGACGACGACGACGACGACGAAGACGAGGACGACGAGGACGAGGACGAGGACGAGGAGGACGACGACGACGACGACGACAATAATAATAATAATAATCATAATAATCAAGGCGCTTCACATAGATACAATTCAAGAAAGAAAAAAAAAAGGCTAAAAAGAACTAATCTAAAAATTAAACATTAACAAACCTAAGAAATTAAAAAACAGCAATACATAATAAAAACATACTAAAAAGTCTGGAAATGAACCATCGCTAAAACCTGGACCAGCCAGAAGCAGATCTTAGAAAACAAATTACAATATTGAGTAAACTTAAACCAAACAGTAACTAAAACCTGGAAGGCAGTACAAACATTTAAGAAACAAGTGGGTCTAAGGATTTTGAAGAAAGCCAGTAGCAGTTCTAAGCAAACACATTACAATAATGAGTAAATTAAAACTTAAACTAAATAGTAACCTAACGTGTTTGGATGTTGACAATAATTGCACTTTTGCACTTTAATAACAGTATCAAACAGTGGCCTTTTTGCAGGCTTGAAATTTCATCTTTGAGGGAGAGCAAGGCCGTTTTGATTTTGCAAAGGGCACTTACATCAGTCCTGGAAAATCACACAGACCATGGAGGCCATTGGCTTCTGTTGCCCCTAGCCTTGGTGCCCCTTTCAAAAGTTTGCCATCCTAACTTAGGACTAGTCCTAGGAGATATACAAATTGCATTGATAGTCCTAAGTTAGGACGAGTAACTGGTCCTAACTCAAGATAAGACTAGTCCTAACTCTTTGTGAAATCCACCCCAGGCCCCTTACTGAACAATGGAGAAACTTAAAGCATAAAGACAATTTTGAAAGGGCACCAAGGCTAAGACCAGGGCAACAAAGGCCAATGCCTACCCAGGTCGAAATTCCAGTTGAACCTAGTTAAACTGGGTTTAACTGGAACTAGTTGATAAACTAGTTAAACACAGTTAAAACCAGTTGGTTTAATATGGAAAATGGACAGAGACCAACTGGTTTATAATTTCAACCTAGTTGAACACAGTTAAACCTAGTCCAAACCAGTTGGTTAATATGGAAAATGGATGAGTTTGATCACTATCCAGTTGAACCAGTTGACCCCAGTTAACTAGGTTGAACTGGAATTTTGACCTGGGTATGTATCAGGACTCTGTGTAATTCAAGGACTGATTCTACTGTGAGGTTTCAAGATTTATTATCTTGAAAAAGAAAAAGAAAAAATTGCTAGGACTCAATCTCATTGGGAAATGAGTGATTGCAAAATGACTTTGACCTCAAGAGCCCAAATTGAAACACAAATTACAGTATCATTTTATAAAGTATTTCCACCTATGTAGGAACCTCTAAGGTAGGAAGCACCAGTGTTTGTTTATTGATAAGAACAGGAATCTTGGTGTTTTTTCAAAACTTCCTCTGCTGTACAGTCCTTGTAGTTGTATAAACACACAGTCTTGACATTCAAGGGTTATGGATAGGCCTCGATTAAACACAGGGGGCACAGTTCAGGTATTTTGCCCTGGGCCCAATGTCATTAAATTGTTCAGCATCTGCTTAGCAAATTTCTTTGCTAAGCAAGAAATGGGTGGGGTACCAGTCGCATGTTCGCAGAAACGGCAAAGTTCATATTGTATTCTGGCTTTTTTTGCTAAGCATGATTTCAAGTGCTCAGCAAGTTGTTCTGCTGACGTCATGATTTATGAAAATGGGCCAAGGTCTGTTGCCCATGGGCCTAATTTTTATAAAGCCATTTAGCAGAAAATACTGCCTAGCACTTTTCTTCACTAAGCAAAACTCGATGGATGAGGCACCAGTGGCAACAATGTAATCTTCATGGAATGACAGCTAACCTGATTCTGCTAAGCAATACATACACTTATGTGCTTAGCAAGTTTTTGTGCTTATAAATGTGCAGGCTCTATGGAATTGGCCCGGTCCTGGTCTTTACATGTGGGTGTTTGGCGCCATACGCAGAGTGATGGAAGTGCCCTCTCATAGGAAATGTGACTCCCTGCAAGACCGAAATTCCAGGCCTGCTCATTAGTGGTAATTGGCCCAACATGTTTTTTTACTAAAATTGATTTGAACAAATTTTCTCCAACAGTGAAATGTGAGTACAAACACATTACGTTTGCTCTGTCTGAACCACTCTCCGTCCTCAAGAGCATTTTACTTAAAATACAAATGTTTCAGCATAGAGCAAGGAGGCTTCAGAAATGACACTCGGACGACAATACATTTTAAAGAGTCACGACTTGAAATTCAATATGACAGGCTATAGGGTCACCAGCAGGGGTTTGAGTAACTCTTAAATTTAAGCGCACTAATCTATTTTCCTAAAATGCTCTGATGCGCTTAGACGATCGCAGACATCAACTCTTTCTTTATGGTTTGAGGCACTGGACACAATTGGTAATGGGACCCGTCTTCTCACTTGGTGTCTCCCCATGCATAAAATAACAAACCTGTGACAATTCGAACTCATTCGAATATTGAATATTTAAAATAAATTCAGAATAACAGCGAATAAAACTTTGCCACATTTCAGTTCTGGACAGTGGGCAGACTGTTTCGTACCACACAGCACTCATCAGAACAATGACAACAACAACAAAATTCCCTCCGGATAATTATTATATTTTAATGTCATTCTGCTGATGAGTGCCTTAAGGCTCGGTCACACCGGCCCCGATAACGAGACCGAAAATGACAACGGTAAAAATGCACGCCCATTGATTGGTTCAATGAATGTGGGCGTGTTCTGCGTGGAGCAATTCAACCAATCAAGGGCGTGTATTTTTATTGTTCTCATTTTCGTTCTTGGTATGAAATTGACTATTCAGATTGGCCCCTAATAAAGTATATCTTATATTGGATCTGGGAAAGAGAACACATGGCATAACAGGTTGTGAATCAACACATGGATGAATAACAAATAGTTATATCTATACAAATTTACACAGTTACCCTATTGATTGCATTCAAAAATAAAGGCATCTGTTGACATTGTCCTGCTCATATTATTTATAATTTTATTTCAGCATCGAAACTAGGGCTGAATGATACTAGATAAAGTTTGCGCCTTGCGCCCACTAAATTTTTGCTCAGCAAAGAAATATGTCAAGCAGTATTTTCTGCCTTAAGGGTGTGTGCAACATCAGTAAGATTGAAAATATAAATATTCACAGATTAGGACATGACTTAGAAGAACAGTCAGGATGGAAATCTTTCCTTGAAAAAAGTTTTGTTTTTAAAACGCTACAGTTTTTAGGAAATGAGTAAAACAACTGTTCTTTATCACACGCGATGCACTATCACACGGCCGCCGTCTAGTAAAACTAAGACATATCATGTGACGTGCTCTTAACCAATGAAAAGGCAGAACATTTGTAAGGGGTGTTATAACAATTATTATATAACACCCAAGCAGATCCTTGCCATTTGATTGGAGGATTGTCCATCACGTGATAGCAAATAAAAGTACCATTGCAAGCTGAGTCACTCACTGTGCTTTTTCATTCCATCCGAAAAGTAGCAGCGTGCAATGGTACTTTTCGGATGGAACGAAAAAGCTGAGTAAAAACATCACTGCGTGCACGTGTCTTTGGTAACGCAGCAGTGTTACTGCAAGGCATATTATATTTAGTACTAGCATTCGGCTTCTGCGTGTCTCAAAATAGCTGTACAGAACGCACATTGTGACTGTTTAATCAAACAGGCCGACCCCAAAGAGAAACGGGTGTAATTTCACAATTGTAGGCCTACGCTTTTTTTGTTTTGAAAGTTGTTTCAATCAAAATTACAAAGATCTACTTGGATGTTATATAAAACAAGTAATGAATGTTTTTAATTCGTGCAATGGTACAAATATGTTCATTCGTTGAAAGCTGGAATGTTCCATTCAACTCAGCTCCGCCTCGTTGAATGCTGGAATGTTCCATTCAACTCGGCTCCGCCTCGTTGAATAGAAAAAACCATCTTTCAACTCATGAACATTATTCGCTCTCTTGCACTCATCAATATTCATTACGTGTATACCAACATATTGCTGGTATAAACTGTACCCTCAACAAGCGTATGGCAATCTATGTATTTAATTACATGGTAAATTGGTCCCTTTGGATGTATATCCTTTGTAAAGTCCACAATGTAATTCAGCTCTGTGAGGCCATTTGGTTTTTAAAATTAAAAACGTAAATGAAATGAAAAGCAATGAAACGCATGAACTGAAACGGATCATAAAGAAAAGAAAATTGAACAAATTTAATGAAAGTAAATCGTACATAATGAACTGTAGAGATGTTGGTTCAATCAGGCTGGTGTAATACATAATACTATAGGCGTATAAATAGTTCAAATATTATTCAAATATTTTTTGGGGGTACAAAATTCTAAAACACATATCAGATAATCAGAAACTGCGATTTCCTAAACAAACCAGCTTAAAATAAATTAAAAAATTAATAGTAACTTTACACCAAGCAAAATTGCAATCTTTGTTCTCAAATGAAACTTACCTTTTTTTATACGGCATAATATGGGGGGGTGGGGGAAAAAGTTCTTTCAAAAAATATCGCGGGTGGAACGGAATTTGCTTTTGATTATTGATGTGAAGTAGTTAAACCATGAGAGAGTGGAAGAGTAAGGCATTTGAAATCCCCAGTCCTCCGTTCAGAAAGAAATGAAAATCAAACGATTTCAATCTCATGAATCTTGTTTATCAGATTGTAGTTCTTTTTTCAAGGATTACCTTTGAGAGACGAATCAGTCGTCTTAAAATCCACCCCTTCCTTCTGCTGTAATACCTGTATTTACAGTGATGACGTAGGTTGAATTACGACTGAAACCAAATACAAGCATGGAGTACTGACATACGAGTTTTGAAACAAATTAATGAAAATAAATTGTGCATAATGTAAGTCCTACTGTAGAGATGTCGATTTAGGCCAAGTAAAAAAAAAAACATGTTTCGCGTCCCCGCCTGCTTCCTTTTTACAGGCCGCCTCCTTTTTTATTTTATTTTTTATTTTGTTTATGCACATTTTTAAAGGTTATTTTAAATGATCTCAGCAAAAACAATCTGAATGTCTTGTCTGAATGCCTCGACTAAATTGTTTCATTTATGTTTTGTGTATTTCAGCAGTAGAAAAACAATGGATATTTGACATTTTAACAAAGAATGGCGGCCATCTTGAAATAAAAAATAAAAAATAAAAAGCCCCTCTTCCTCCTTTTTTTGAAAAACCTGGACGTGAAACATTTTTTTTTTTACTCGGCCTTATCTATAAAAACAATTCCCCTATTTTTCTTATGGGGGAGGGGGGAGGTAAACAAAAAAAATATGGAAATCAGATCTGCCATTTCCTAAACAAACCAGCTTAAGAAATAAACTTTAATTCTTTTGGTAATTTTACACCAAGCAAAATTGCAATCTTTGTTCTTAAATGCAATAACTCGGTTTGCATAGAGTAAAAAGGCATTTAATGTCCCCAGCAGGCCTGCTTGTACGGTTCAGAATGAATTGAAAATCCAACGGTTTCAATCTCATGAATTTGTTTTTCAGATTGTTATTCTCTTTTCAAAGATTACCTTCAAGAGCCACATCAGTCATCTTAAAATCCACCCCTTCCTTCTACTGTAATACCTACTATTACAGCGATCAGATGACGTACGTTGAGTCATAATGGAAACACAAACAATAAGCATGCAGTACAAAACAATACAATGGGTTTTTATATAGCGCCATTTCATTTAGACCACAGCGCTTTAGACAAACAATAGCAATGCAGATAATACAACAAATGAACAATAAAGCAATAAACAGACACTAAGGAAACAGATGTTTTTTAAGTGATTTACATGACGTACATGTTCTATTAGTTACTAATTTACGTTCATGTAGTGGTGGGGATTTTTTTAGCAATCGTACGGTCTTCTCAAAGGGAAGCTCAACACCCACCCACGGTAATAAGAGGACTCTTAATATTTTAAAAATATTGGTAATCTTTAGTTATTATGACATCGGAAGAAGGAGTTTTAAGACCAGTTTGAAATTTGTTTTTATGCAGTTATGTATTGTATTCAACACCTCGTTTACACTAGATGAATTAAGTGTGGGGGGGGGGGAATTCCCAACAAATTTAAAAGAGTTTTTTTTATCTCTGGGGAATTTGCTCTGTGGTGTGAAACAGGATTTTGCATGTCCTTAGTATTGCTGAGCAGGGGTGGATTTCACAAAGAGTTAAGACTAGTCTTATCTTGAGTTAGGACGAGTTACTCGTCCTAACTTAGAGCTAGCCTTAAGTTTTTAACATCTCCTAGAAATAGTCCCGAGTTAGTACAGACTAGTCCCAACTCTTTGTGAAATCGACCACATCTACATTGTAGGTTCCTATAAATAGTGTTTGTAAACCCTAAATGAATTTATCCCTTTACTTAATTCTTGTCCTAATCCTATTCCTAAGCTAGTCTTAACCCTTACACTACTAGCCCTTGCATGTAAATCATGAGTGACAGGTTATCAGAAGATAAAAGAAGCCACCATGAATTTTGTTTTGAAGGGATTCTTTCAATTTCTGTATTTTAACTAGGACAACAAAATCTTAACTCAGATTCCTCAGAGCTGGAACAAAAACATCTTGAGAGAACCCTGACGCTTGACCATGAGATGATGAGATCTTTTTCCATCTTCTCCAACTTCAGTGAAAAATATAGGATTTGAGGCAAATATCTACTTGCCAGGTAGAGTTTGTTCTTAGAGAACTGTCTTTCTTTATTCTATTACCGCAGACTGAAATAAATTGTAAAGATGGCTGATGTAATTTGAGGTCACTGCATCTCATCATCTATAAACAGCAGTCTCCTTTAAATGTAGTCTTGGTTCAAGATGTTCCTGTTGGTGATTAACTTATCCCACATTTTGCAAGCACCCTCTTGTTGCAATGGATCTTTGAAAGATACAAATAATAACAGAGATAGTCTTGAAAGAAGACTACTCTCCAGTCTGCTGTCATCACACTGTATTACCCCTTGTAATATTATACCTCACTCATCATCATAGATAATCCAATTATTTATGTCTTCTTGATGGATGCAGTCATCACCTTTGGGTGAAGACTGCTATATAAATATATCGCCTACAAACATACATGTTTGGTTTAAGAAAGATGTTATAAACACATCTGCTGTACGTGTGATGAATGTGTGCTCATTAGGCTGTACCCAATATGGAGACTGAGAAAAAAAAAAATAAAAAAAAATAAAAGGACTCTAATGTCTCAAACCATACAAGTAAAAAAGACGTTATTAAAGGAACACGTTGCCTTGGATCGGACAAGTTGGTAAATAAAAAGCGTTTGTAATGGTTTTTTATCAAATGCATATGGTTGGAAAGATGTTTTTAAAGTAGAATACAATGATCCACACAAACTTGCCTCGAAATTTACTGTGCGAACTAACACGGTCGGCCATTTATTGGAGTCAAAAATTTGACTCACATAAATGGCCGACCGTGTTAGTCGACGAGGTATAAGGAAAACCGTGCAATTTCGAGGCGTGTTTGAGTGGATCATTGTATTCTACTTTTACAACATCTTTCTACCCATATGCATTTTATAACAAACGGTTACAAACGCTTTAAAAAGACCAACTCGATCGATCCAAGGCAACGTGCTCCTTTAAGAAATACAGTACAACTTGTACGTGTGTTCATTGTGTGCTCATTTCCGGTACCTCATAATATGGAGACCAAGGACAAAACAAAAAAGGGAAAATAAAAGGACTCTATAATGTCTCAAACCATGTAAACAAAAAGACGTTATTTTAAGAAATATAGTATAAATACATATGTACGTGTGTGTTCATTGTGTGCTCATTTCCGATACCTTTAAGACCAAGGACAAAACAAAAGAGGGAAAAAAAAGAACAGGAAAAGGACAAAGGAAAACACAAAAGGATGCTCTCCATGGATGCATTTCTACAAAGAGGCATAGATGGCAGTTAAATTTATTCAACCAGAACAATTCTCTTTGACCTTTCACCTTTTAAGCTTATTTATAGGGAAAAAAACCTAAAATAATACGAGGTGGTATTCCCATTTCCTGTATAAACATCCATGGTCACCAGCAAGTTTCAGACATTTGCTTTTTCATTCATGTTTCATGGTTCCTTTCAAGGGATAAGTCTGGTTGACCCATACAGTGATATATAAGAACTAGAGGGCACACTGGCCTATATATATGCGCCCCGACATGCGCACAGGTGGCCATTTTCCAAGTTGAACAAACACGCATTGCTTAGCGTGCATTTGTGTGGCCATTTTGCAAGTTGACAAAACAGCATCGAGTCAGCATTCAATAAACACAAACTCCAACGTGTACTTCGTATTCAATGCGCATACATATGGCGCGCATGTCATTGCGGTCCCATCATGTTTGTGCAAGAAGCATCACCAGTGCGCCCTCTAGTTCTAATATATAACTCTATGGGTTAACCAAACTCCTAAAAGTAATGGCAATAAACCTTACTTGGCTAGAAGCCTAGAGCAAGGAACAGAAGTACAGCAGGTTTTGATAGTGTAAAGCGTTTGTTGAGAATCATTTCACTTTGAAGTAATGTGGATATGAAAAAAAATATCAGTTCTTGAGAAATGTGATGTCAGAGCATTTCAAATCTCTGATTGTGTATTCCAATTAGGAATCATTCTTTCTGCGTTGACTAAACCGCTCTGGATTTTCGGCGATGTCTCAAAAATGCTACCACCTTTTGAAATGAACGCTACATGAAGGTTACTGTTTTCTTGCAAATGACACATTTGAATGACTTTATAATAATAATCTAGTGGCTTCTTATTAGCGTCCGAATCTGTCACTCAGTGATGCTCAAGGCCCTTCAACAGTATTTGGCAAGGTATGTGAGACTTGATTTATGAGACCTACTCTTTTTACATAGCACCATGAAACAATAGCAGCCAATCAAACCAGGAACACCGGAGCAACCCCTTCTCTTTTCAATAAGTGCACTGGGTATTTTTCTTCATTTCCTTACAAGGTGACTAGGGTCAAACTAGGGTCAACATTTCTTGGAAGCGAGTTGAAAAATGATGGCATTTCCGCCTTTTGGAAACTCTGTGGTTTAGATTTCCCAGAGCTTTTTAAGAATCAAGAAACAGTATCCTCAGCACTAGGCAAATACATTGCATGTGTACATCAATTCAAAGAGCAGGATCTCTTTGTATGTGGGAAAATTGAAGGCTGATTTTTTTTTTCTCACAAGGCAGACATAAAAAGCCTGAAATTTCTCATCCCTGATTTAAAGCAAAATCCAAAATGTTCTCACTGGCCTTTTGTCATCATGCACAATATACGTGTAGCTAACTGGGACGATATGCGCAAATTATTTAAAATTTTCTTGGCAGTAGAACTCATTTCGCAATAATTTCTAGTCATTTAATTCAAGAAATAAGAAGGTGCCTGGCAGCCAATTTCAGAATACCACACGAAAATTTTGGTCAATTTGCAAAACAAAATCGTAGTATTTTATTTTTTTTATTTTTCTCATCAAGAAAACAGAATACTCCAGATTGCACAGTTAAGAGTTTTTAAACGTATTTGTACAGGTGTTGTATGGGAAGATTAGGAGAAGACTTCTATAAATAATTTATAGTGTGGGTGGCCGGCAATAAATAAATGTCATTTATGACTACACTGTTTCTGCTGCAAAAGTTTAAAATGGTAAACTACACTAATAAAAAGACTGTCAGACTTGTCCAGTTATAAGTTTCTGGCCTGGCACTATAACCACTGGCCAAGGCCAGAGGTACAGAGTAAAATTTGAGCCCTTCTTGTAACAAAGTATCAGGTC
The DNA here is from genome assembly GCF_902459465.1 of Asterias rubens. NCBI lineage: Eukaryota > Metazoa > Echinodermata > Asteroidea > Forcipulatida > Asteriidae > Asterias > Asterias rubens. The sequence goes on along the minus strand of NC_047065.1, from coordinate 14,923,597 downwards.
TTTTTATAATTTACTGTTTATACATGTGTCACTTTAATAATATTTGTATTCTTATCACTCCTGCACACACATTATCTCTGATGTGTGACTACCATCTGCCTCAATTTTTTTCTTTCTTTAAATTCTCTTTGCAATATGTGAAACTCATGTCGCAATAACTTCAAGTAAATATTTTCAAGAAATAAGAAGTGCTCGGCAGCCAATTTCAGAATACCACAGTTGACTTGCCCTGCAATTAATGGGTTTGTACGCTCGACCGTCGGGAGGAAAGGTATGGGAATGGTAGGTAACCGATTCAGAGGACCGTGAACAGTGTACCAGAGCGACGGCAATCGTTAAATCAGGATGCGCAATTAACAGTAGTTGATATTCGCCGACTCGTCTCCTACACCTTGGATGTTTAAGGCATAAGACGCTATTGGTTATTACTCTAAATATTTGTTAGCATATAAACTTACTTGGTAACGGGCAACTGAGAGATGTTGATTACAAAACATTGTGAGAAATATCTCTCCCTTAAGTAACGTAATTTTGAGAAAGAGGTCATTTCTCACTCAAACATGAAAAGACTTAAGGCCTGAAGCTTATTAGGCATCTGAGAAGGCACTAAAATTTGTGCAACAAAGGTTTATTTTTCCATAACTCTCTTGCAACTTCGATGAACAACTGAGTCCAAATCTTCACAGGTTTGTTTTTGTTATTTCATGCATATGGAAGGATACACCAAGTGAGAATACTGGTCTTTGACAATTACCAAAAGTGTCCAGTGCCTTTAATCAGTATATATTGTGAAGCTTGAGTCTTGGGGAGTCATTACCATGACTAATATGGAGGACTGTTCATGCGGCTGGTTGGCTGGCTTGATTGAAGATGTTTAGGGTTGGAACTAGATGGGTAATTTACAGGCATGATATTTGGTCCTTGGAATAAAAATAGGAACATTTTACTGAGTACAAGGGCTGACCTACAACACTATTGCAAGCTTTTAGAATATTTTTCCAGACTATTTTATAATAATAACAATAATATGAACACTTATAGGAAGAAACACAACATTAATGAAAAGCAGCTGTGGTTTTGAGGGCCTCTTTGAACTTATGAATTGAAGACATTTTACGGATATTAAGGGGCAGATTATTCCAAAGTAAAGGACCAGCATGAGAAAAAGCCCTGTCGCCCAAATTGTTGTGGGTTTGGGGAACAACCAGTAACAACGAAGTGGATGACATCTGGAAGGATTGTAACAGGTAATTAATTGAGACAATTATACTGAGGAGCACAACCATGTAAAGAATGAAAAACAAGCAGAAGTAATTTGTATTTATCACAATTTTTTAAAGATTTTAAAGCAAAAAAAAGAGAAAACTATTGAAAAATCAAAATGAAGTACTTTTATGTATATTTAGGAAGAATATCATGCATGAATTTGAATGTAGGACCATGTGGAAACCTGTTTTTGAATGAAGCCCACTTCAAACTTCCTGCGAATGAATGCGATACAAAGTTTCACGTCACAGCTCCATCTTCGCTGCGATTATTTCGCAGGAGTTGAGCACAATTCAACTGATGCAAATAATTCATTTCAAAATAGTGACGTTAAAATTCGCATTGCATTCGCACAGGAAGTATGAAACAGGTTTGAATTGGTTTTAAGGGTTGGAAAAGCCCAATGCGCATGATCAAAGCATTCTGGGTGCAGCATTCTGGGTGCAAGTCGAGAAAAGCAATTTCAACACGAATAACAAAAAACAGAGGATGCAAAAACAAACATCAACCTAGAGATTGCCCAAAATCTGAAAAAAGCAATTCCCATGAGAAAAAAAGACAGTCTTTATAAAACCTGCAGATATCAAAATAATTCTTACAGAAACTGTACATCATGATCATACAAAATAACAAATAAAATAGACAAGGCACTATTTAAAGCCTCTAGTCCCGCTGCCCGAGTTTGATGAAAAGATAGGCCCTAATCAGTCGGCAAGAGCTCAATTTTGTCATCATCATTAACGTTGACATATCAACTGTGAATGGGGAAAAATACATGTACTTTTTCCCATAGGTGAGCGTTTTCTCATACCCAGCATATAATAGTAAGTACAGCATTTCATTGGTGGCTGGGCGGTCCAGTTGCTAAAAGGTTAAGATTTACTTTTTAACCACTTCACGCCAGCTTTCTAACCAATTTTCAACTCTACCTACCAACACGGGAAAGACGGTTTATTTTAAGGGAACTTTGCTAGAGAGAGTTGCTAGCTCTGATCATAAAGCAAGGAACAACATCTCCTGAAGAAAAAACTAGAGCAAGCAAGTCAAATCGTTAATGCCACTAATTAAGAACTCGCTCCACAGTAGTGAAGCTAATAACGATAAGTCCCCTTAGTCCACCAAAGCTAAAGTAGTAGTCCAGGCCGATTTTCTACCTTCCTTCCAGGTAGTAATTTAAAAGCAGGACACTTCTTTTCAGAACCGAGAACACTCCCGAATTCTACTCTGTGGTAATAGAACATAAAGCAAGACTCAAAAGTTCACAAAAGCACATGACCCGCTACAGGAAAATGAGTCAGATGTTGACAATTTCAAGGATTGAGTTATATGCATGGCTGGAAAGAACACACCAACAGCAGTAATTTGGTATATGTCTAAGCTTTGGGGTGTATCATGTTGCTGAGTTACTTCCGTTTGAAATTAGCCAATACATCATTTTTCTGAAAAACGAATTATAAGTAAAGTGATGTTTTAAACTACCATTTCGCGCAAAAGGATACAAATTAGACATAAGTATGATCACAAAATTGTTGTATTCATAGCTTTATTGCCTAAAAGTAAGTGTTCTAAAGGTAACCCATGCAAATATAGATCTTAAAAAGTAAAAAAATAAAAAATGATTATTTTTTTTGTTCATTTTTTTCTCTTCACATTAAACTGTCCATTACTTAATAATGCATTGGGCGACATCTTACTCATTTCCACGTAGCGGGTCACAATTTACCTTGCAAGTAGACACAGTAGAGGGTGTTACCGCAAACCCACAATATATAACTCACCATGCAATGCCTCAAATCCTATATTGTACATGATTGTCGCGCAAACTAATCAATTTATTTACATATAAACTGAACCTACCTTGGGTTTAAATATTGAACCTTTTCGCACTGCGTTTGTTGTCTACCTCCATACGACCAGACGCTCTCCAGAATACAGAGTCAAAAACTGTAACAAAACAATTAGCAGAAAGCAACAGGTGAGAAAAATAAAACCAAACGATTTTGTTCTGGTGACAGTCAGACAGTGTGGACATTACATCCAACACACATTTGCCTAACAGCTGTTATTTCAAGGGTCCTCTGCTCTCCTTTGTGGATGGAAGTACATAATTGAGGATTTTAACAGTCTGCAGTATTAAGAGATCTATTGAGAGGGTTATGAGAGCATTAGCTCACTAAAGAGCAGAAGGTGTTAGCGCTTCTGTCCGACACCACAAAAGGCGGACAATACTGGCCGTAGTTGAGGGTAGGATCTCATTGTGCCATCCACACACTTCAGTACAGTTACAGCCTTCCGTATTATCAGGACAAAGGTCTCAAAATGCCAGGAGGGACACTCACACTTTTTAAGACTTTTTGTCAACCCAAAGGTGGCTGCACCCGGGAGGCCTTGCAACGGAATTACGGTGACACATCAGAGGAAGCCGAGCGGAATTTCACCTCACATTCATAAAGATTCCTCTCCTGATTTTTCTTGCACTATTACTCACGAGTCTTACTAATCCATCGTACCGTGGACCAGGGGGAGGGGTGAGGGGTGAAAAAAAAGGGGATGGCTTGAGAAAAACACCAGGATTATTAGGTCCGTTTTTTTCTTCTTTTCTTTTTTTTGTTATCAGATTAGTCTGTCTGCAGCTTGTCTGGTGACAGTCAGCGATTGTACCTGTTGATAAAAGCGTAATTCTGGGCAGGATGGATTTTTTATGCTAAGCTCTCCAAACTAAAGAAACTGACAAAGCCTTGGGGGTGTTTAGAGACTTGGAATGCAGTGCGATCGGATTAACAAAAATACAACATGTATTTTTGTGTTCCGTTTGGGTTTAATACTTTTATTATTGACTAAAGTTTATATTTAACTGAACACACAGGGAGGCAGATTCTAAGACATCCTTACAAAGAATTTTATACTGAAAACACCACAACATACTAAACATCAAAATAATAAACTATAAAGATTGTTTTTGAACAAAGTTTCAAACAGTGTAGAGGGGAGAAATGAAAGGGAAATCAATAAACCTAGATTTCTAATTCAACAAAACATAAAAAATAAAATGATAAATTATTATGATTTTTCATAAACACAGTTTAAAACGTTGTATATATGGCAGAATACCAATCAATCGAAGTAGATTTACTTATTTCATTCATTCATTCATTCATAATTGGTTCATTATTTTAAAAACAAATTCCCATGGTGACCGGAGGTCGAATTACAGGAAAATATACAGAGATTAAAAAATAAGAAAAAAACACACTATTTCACATTTCTAAACAGCGCCTGCATGTAATTTCTATCTCATTATTCTCAAAGAACAAACAAACAAACAAACAAACAAACGAAATCCTACAATGCACAGCCTAGCCCCTTGCGAAAAATTTCCGTCATGGTGGTGAGTTTTATTTTTTAGATTCACGTTGTATCACAACTAACATTGTAAACAAGCATGGAGCCTCAAGCAGGTGTTGACAGAGTGCCATATCTATCCCTCTCATCATTAGATGTTCAAGAGCCCCTCATTTGGGCATTTTGCTCATTGAAGTGCCCTTAATTTATTTTAATTTGTAGGCCACAATTTATACCCATTTACTTTTTTACTAGGGCCTTAGTTTTGTTTTTGTTCAGTGCTCACCTCCAAGCATTCATGTATGATCAGGGTGCTTTATAAATGTTGGCATTATTTAGAATTATTATTATTCTAGATTCAGTAGTGGTGGTGTCATCTTCAACATGCAATATACACACACTGTAAAGGAAATTTAATCTGTGTCTCATATTGACAGATTGCAATACTGAGGTCAGCCAGTACAACATCCTGACAGTAAATACACATGGGCCAGGGTTTCTCTGTGGGGATTTAATGGCATTTGGCCAGGTCACATCAGGGGCAGGCTCTCCCAATATCATCAGCTGTATACTTGAACAACACTTTTGATAAAAAGAGTACAGTGCGCAGCGTAAGGCTTTTTCTTGCAGGTTGCTCAATGGAAAATGTTACACTTTATGTTATAAATTCAACATATTAAATTCAAGAGTAAATTTAAACAATAACGGCTGTAAGTTTTGATATGGGTTCCTTTATTCATAGTCAAAAGTCCATAAAAATCAACCCTAGTTTCAGTCCTAGAATGAAATTAATAAGTAATTTGAGGACGCCAATGTCAACAGATGCCTTTATTTTTCTTTTTTAAATGCAATCAATACTGTGAGTACATAAAGTTGGTATTCAACCATGTGTTCATTGATTAACTACAAGCTGTTTTGAATGCCATGTGTTCTCTTTCCCACGATGCATTCACATTTTACTTCATTAGTTTAATTATTTACAACAAAGTCAATTACTCAGTTCAAAGGCACTGGACGCTATTGGTAATTACTCAATATTATTATTAGCATAAAAAACTTACTTGGTAATGAGTGATGGGGAGAGGTTGATAATATAAAACATAGTGAGAAACAGCTCCCTCTGAATTGACTAAGTTTTCGAGAAAGAAGTAATTTTCCACGAATTTGATTTAGTTTTGAGGTCTCGTAATCAAGCATCTGAAAGTACACAACTTCGTGTGACAAGGATGTTTTTTCTTCCATTGTAATCTCGCAAATTCGACCACCAATTAAGCTCAAATTTTCACAGGTCTGTTAATTTTAGAGATAGTTGAGATACACCAAGTGAAAATACTGTCAATATACCAATACTGTCCAGTTTCTAATCAATGAGAATATTAGGGCCAGGCAGAGTGTGTAGCATTTTTTTTTTGGAAGGAAATATAACTACACAAATAGTTCATACTTCCTGCAAAGCTTCAAATGTTTACTTTATAAAAATTCAAAACTGTACTGTATTATACTGAAGAAAAAAAAAACCACAATGCATTCACATTTAGCTGCTTCATTAGTTTCATTATTTCAGGCATGCAACTGCCCGCTGAAAAAAAGAGGAACATTTTCAAAGGCACTAGCAAGTGCGGAGCGAGGCAGCCGAAACGCCACGGGACATGATACCCACAATGGTACCCTAGAAACAGAGGTTGAGGTTTATTATGCTCTAAGGTGCATGGTTAACAGGTACTAGGCTTATTTTACATGATTGTAGTTTTTTGTGTTTTTTTCTGGATTTTTTTTTTTTTTTTTTTTTTTTTTTTTTTCATGTTAAAAAAAAAAAAAAACAAAACGCGGAACAGTTGCATGCCTGTACTTACAACAAAGACACTCAGTTTAACCAATGAGACTAATAGGGCCAGGCAGATCATGTAGCATTTTCTGGAAAAGAAAAATAACATGACTACACAAATAGTACAGACTTTCTGCAAAGCTTCAAATGTTTACTTCTAACAATTCAAAGCTGTACTGCATTCAACCATTGAAAAAGTCTGCACAACAAAGCACATTGATTCATGCATGAACCGTTTCTCAGATTTTGAATGTTTGCTGCCCGTTTGCTAGTGTTCCAGCCACTGTCACCAAGCTTATAATATGTTGGTGAATTTGTGCTGTTATTGTTGTTTTTTGAAACACTCAAATGCAAGTAGCCAGGAAAAAGAAGAAAAAAATTCTCTCATTTTAATTCTGGTCTTTGTGGAATGTTCTCCCAAATTCAACACCTATTAGGCCAATCCCGTAGAAGTTTTGAAAAACATAAACTGACATTGGGTGAAAAAAGGTAGACCTTTTTCTTTTGTTGTCATTGGTATAAAAACTCTGCATGGGTGAGTGCACATTCATTCAACCCAAGCGAATCCATCATGGAATAAAAGATGCGTAACACTATCGATACAAAGATCGGGTATTGTATCAATTGCCTGCGGTATAATAGGCATTGTTAAAGCAAGTGGAATAACACTAACAATTAGGTCAAAGGAATAACACCGCCACTAACAAGAATTTAGGGTTGACCTATTAACCACTTTGTAGGCCCTATCAATCACCATTTCAAAAATCCAAATACATGTACAATTTATAGGTTTGAATACACATAAAGTATATTTTGTACTTCTCAAAAGAGTTTTGGGCTGAACAAAGAGAAATGACTCGAGCAGGATTTAATACCAAAGCCCTCATACATTGTCGGCTGGTGTCTACCAACTGAGCTGTCTTGCCCTACATCAGTTGGTGGTCTCCATAAACTAAACTGAGGGGAGAGTCCTTGAGATGGGCTTTACAATGGTATGAAACTTGACAAAATACAGTAATTATTTCTAGAGTGATTTGATCAATCCTTGCTTTGTACAATTTGTGTCTTTGAAAGCTCTCTGTAGGCCTACACAATCCTGTTAAGAACTAAACTTTTGAAGAGCATTTTGACTATCCCCACTTGCTGGTCATTTCCCAGCGAAGAATGATGTCTCAAAGTGGCCATCCAAATGTGAATTTCGGATGCAGGAACATTCCAGGCAGATTTTCAGGTTGTGTCTACGTGTAGCCACGGAGGTATTTCTTGGTCATACTTGTTTCAGTTTTTTTTTTTTTTTTAAGGTCAGGATTTTTTTCTGTGTATGGTTTGGAAAATAAACAGAAAAATGCTATCTAAATGCAAGGTAAACTTCAAGGTTCTTTTCATGACTACCGGTACACAGTTATCAAAACCAATCAAGGACAAAGGAACAATGTACAAAGTCCAAATGTTCAGGGCTCGCCCGTTACTTAGCCAGGCAGACAAAAATAACAACTGCTTCAGATAGACAACATATTTCTTCCTTTCAGATTTTTTTTTTTTTTTTTAAGGGGTTATAAATTAATGCATTGTTCAGAGTTTGAATGTAACTTTATTCATGACCATTGGACATTTTTTTGTATCCTGCCACCACTTTTTCACTCATTATAAAACAATTTAGTCTCTAATTTACTTAAATGAGAAGTAAAAATCAGTGAAAAAGTGTGGCAGAATACAAAAGTCTTCTCTTGTATTTTTAGCTGCAGGTTTTTTGTGTTACTATCTCGGCTCTTTGAATTCATTATTTTGTAGAAATTTAAAACCCAAGGTGATGTTGTGCACACCTAGAGTTCACTATGATTACCGTTTGTTCCTGCCACTATTGATCATCTCCTTGACTGAACCTTTCTCAGAAAGAACCTCCTCATAATAGCTCTACATACATTGTACATGTAAGTAGTTAGTAGAAGTAGTTCCACACACCTATAAGCTTGGGCGATATCGATTTATTTTATTCACGATATATCGCCGACAATATATCGGGATATTCGATATAATTGCGATTAATGAAGAGACAGTCCTAGCATAAGAGAGGTGTTCTAATGACCTATTCTTCTGGTTTTACTCCAAACCTATGGGGTATCGCGATATTTAATCGATTTATCGATATATCGCGATTAAAACCAAATCCATCCGATATCGAAATCGTGTCCAAATTAATATCGCGATATTCGATAATATCGTGATATCGCCCAAGCTTACACACCTGGTTACCTAGCTGGCAACAGCCAAGTTCTCTCTGTTCACATTAAACAATGTCATTGGTTCAACTTCTATGAATGAATTGCACTAATCAAGAAATTGTGATCCAGTACAGATGGCTTTCCTAACCAACAACCAAACAAAAACATTCATAGGCATCTACAAAAAAAAATTAGTTATAAGAATACTATGACTAGCCATTGCTGAAGTCATCAATTCGATTGCACCATAGAGGCAGGCTAATTGTTTATTCGCTATACCTATTAACGGATGACGAAATTAGTAATCCATTATATGAATTTGTTAAAATCACTAAAATAACAGCTAACCAGGTCTATAAACTAATAAATTGATAGGCTAATTTGTTTTTATAAATGTAACATAATGATATAACAAAACGAATTTACTATAAACAAAACTATACGATTACTGATTACTAATTTGTTAATATTTAGGCCTCTCGTAGGAGGTCCTGTTTTTGAGTCCCTAAAATCGTGGCAAATCTTTTACCACTCTGTGCGCAATGTAAACAGTCCCTAGACACAAATTGTGTGGTTTTATTTGCCAAGCAAAGAGTCTCCTCTCCCTTGACCAAAACTTAGAAACACGTAAGGCTCCACTGGTTATTTGCACTTGTAAATGCAAAAAGTTTGGTATTTTAGGCATTTCTACAAGGTACAAAAATATGTCATAATGTTGAGGCCATATAAAAATATTTGTCCACCAAAAAAGTTTCATCAAACACTATTTCAATTCACAATTCATGTGACTGAATATTTTGCTGAGCATTCTGGAAAAAAAATACAGAGGCCTAAAGAAGCCATCATTTTCTAATACTTTTGGAGATTTTTATTTTTTAAACCTCATATCAATATTATGATTAATGAATAGGGTAGATGGCCTTAGCTTTCGATCCAATCCGGACCTTCTTCAGAGGCATAAAACAAGTACAAAAAAATACATATCCATTTATAGAAAAAGAGAGAGGGAAAGGGATTAAGGAAAGGATCCAGAAAGAAGCGGGAAAATAACAGCCAATCAAAGTTTCTATTTCAGAAACAATAATATTGGTGGCTATGAACCAATAGGAGTGAAGTGGCGAGGACAAAGGATGTTTAGAATGAAAGGATGGGTTACTGGACCATAAAAGTGGTAAATGTATTGTTCGACAACAATGCAGGGAGACATTGTTGAAAGGGTAGGATTAGAGAGCAAGTTGCATCATGATGCAACTAACAATGGTCAATTAATAAGAATAGCAAGATCAAAGGTATGATGATTTTAAAAATAGGTATGAGGGACCTGTGAAAAAAAAAAAAAAAAAAAAAAAAAAAAAGCGTGCCGTTGCAACCAAGGTGAAGGTATTAAATTCTGCAAACACACAGAGTCTGACCATGGTACGGTCTTACAGTCAGCATTCATTGCACGGTATTGTGTGTGGATGGCGTGCGTGTGAGTTGCGCTTGCCTATCTCAAGAAGTCTCAAATATTGCTGTCTATTTCAGGCCTCTGTGCTGCATTTTGTTTACACACTTCCAAACTATCAAACATCATCTCTAGCAAAACAGCTAAAGGGAAAAGATTGTACAACTCATATTCCCATAAAAATGTACTTACCTTTTGACTCGCGTGCTGGCCGTCCGCTTGTTGTCAAGATTTTTCGTCTTCAAAAAATAAAATAATTATTGATTATTGAAAATATACAATTATACTCAGCCCGCCTAAAGAGGGCGCTATTCATTTCCACTCGCTGTATTTTTTTCCTCTTCATTCGCAGCAAGATGGCAGTCTGTGTGGCAGTGATAGCGAAAGAGGTAAATAACATTTTGTTTTTGTTGCAAAATTTACAGTTTGGAGCATATAAGTGCTACGTAACCAACCTACCAAGTTAAATAGGAATACATATAATGTGTACGTGTAGTGCAACATTTGCAGGGAATGATTTCGTGCAGCACTTTTGGTTTTGCATAGCAAATTCATTTTGATTGAGCAGATTATTATTATTATTATATTATATTTTCTGTGCACAAAATCAATGCTAATTTTAGCAAATGGTGATTTTTGAGTACTATCTAGGATAACTTTCCGTATGGCGCCACCACTTTTTCACTCATTTTTACAAAAAGGGATATATCGATCAGGTAAATTAGATACTGTATTATTTTATTTCGAATGAAAAAGTGGTGGCGCCATACGGAAACTTTTCCACTATCTATACAAGGGAAATCGTTCGCTGGTGGTTAGTCATTGTCTTGCCTTCGACCCATGTTGGATTAACGGGGGTCGACTTCAAAATTATACAATCAAGAAAAATAATTTTGAAACAATAAATTATTATTATTAATATTATTACGTGATGAATAATGTGTTGGGCGGGGGGAGGGGGCGGTGATTAGGGTAAGAGTTGATCATAATTGGTCATCGGGTCATGGCTGGTATGGGTTGGGGAGCTCGGAGGGGATGTGGGGGAGGGGGGTGGGGGGGGGTGAGGGGGGATTGTGACCGGTGTGTACACCACAGATCATGCAGACTGATGACACACAACTGCAAATTAATAATGCCATATTTCAACCAGATTGGTTGAATTTGTACCCGGGTAACCTCGCACTCGTACTCAGTCATTTTATATATAATAAGCCTAGTACTGCATCATAAGTACATCTAGTATCCATGATCTATCTTATTTATTTTGTTTTCGGAGGTAAGTAGAATAGATACATAACTTAATTCAGTTAACTTTCATTCTGTAAACACTATAAATCTGTAGCTTGATGATACGTTGGGCCGGAGTGTAATCTTTGGTTCATAAATCATCACTGAACAAGAAATGTTGTTTTTGATGCAAGTGATGAAGATTATCTGATTATGATATCTGTACATATTTGTATTCATATTTTCACAGAATTATCCACTGTACATTAGCACCATCCCTACTGAGAATGAGCTCAAATTCCACTACACCGTTCATACATGTCTAGACGTAATCGAAGAGAAGGTTTCGGCCGTCGGCAAAAGCGTCAATGACCCCAGGGAGTTGTACCTCGGACTTCTATACCCAACGGAGGACTATAAAGTGTACGGTTATGTGACAAACACCAAGGTTAAATTTGTGATCGTTGTAGAGTCATCCAATATGCAGCTGAGGGACAATGAGATAAGAAATGTAAGTCAAGTATCAAGTTCTGCCAAGTACTAGAGTGGTCGAGTAGTACTCTAGTACATTAAAGGGATGCTGCAGTGAATTCAAATAAAACAGTTAATTTTGCTGTCATTTATTGCTGATATATGTATTGAACATCAATAAATGTGTAATTTGTTTATTCCCGAAAGATCTGACTTGCGTAATTAGCGAATGAGTCATGCCCCCCCCCCTTTTGTGGATTGTGACCGCCCCTACCATCGACGTCACGTCGGGAATTCAAACATATCGTCGGCAAAAAGAGTCTGGTCCCTAACTACACGCGCCTAGGTACCAGGCCACACAGTGCACACGTCTCTATATGCACACAGCCAGGGGGCCCGACGGCTCGGGTTACCGACATGACGTCACGTTTATGCAAATGAAGGCCCCCTTTTAGGGGCGGGGTGGGTTCCCCTAATCTCTTGAAAACCATTTTTAAAATACTTGCGCATTTAAAACAAAATATATAAAAATATTTCAGGTTAAAAAAGTCATGTTTAATCGTTTAACTGAATAAAAAAATCACTGCAGCCACCCTTTAATAGTACTTGGGCCATCAAGTACTAGTACGCATGTTTTGAGTATCAAGTATTCTGATCTAAGCACCGAGGCCAATAGCTGAGTACTAAGTACATGACTTTGAGTACAGATTATTAGTCAGTTGAGTATCGAGTATGAACTTTCACAACAAGTATGCTCTATCTAAACTATCTAAACGCACACAACTTCGTGTGCCAAGGGTATTTTTTCTTTCATTATTATCTCGGAAGTTTGATGACCGATTGAGCTAAAATTTTCACAGGTTTGTTTTTTTATGCATATGTTGAGATACAACAAGTGAGAAGACTGGTCTTTGACAATTACCAATAGTGTCCACTGCCTTTAAATGGTCTGCTGGCCCAATGGCAGTCAGAACACCTAAGGACCAGTCAGAGTTCTCTCCAACTAGTGATTTGTTTCTGTATAATCATCCAGAGAATGCTAACGTTGCTCATTTCTTCAGTCAAATTTTGTCAATTGAGATGTCAACAGAAATAACATCAAGACAACAAATTTAGTTTGTTTTGTGTTTTGAAATTGGGGGTGGGGGGGACTACAAATGTACATAGGGAATTTCATATCCCAAAGTGACCTTTATTTTCTTTGACCTCTTTTTGTGAATGTCAAGCCTTGGGACCGCTATTGGCATTTTGGTTCAAGACGCTTGTGATCTCTATGGTATCTAAAGGGTTTATTAACTGTGTGGTCGGTTGTAGTAAAAGGCAGTGGACACTATAGGTAATTACTCAAAATAGTCATTAGCATAAACCCTTACTTGGTAACAAGTAATGGGGAGCTGTTGATAGTATAAAACAGTGTGAGAAATGGCTCCCTCTGAAGTAACATAGTTTTTTGAGAAAGAAGTAATTTTCCAAGAATTTGATTTGAGACCTCAGAATTAGATTTTGATGTCTCGACATAAAGCATGAAGCATATGATGTGAAAAGACTGGTCTTTGACAATTACTAATAGTGGGTGCGTTCGTTTAGCTTCCCTGGGTAGACCCCGGTGTGTGGCGTTTTTTTTTTTCAGGACAACCGTGGGTAATTATCTGCACACGTTCGTCCTGGAAAGAAAAAAAACGCTACACACCGGGGTCGACCCGGGGAAGCTAAACGAACGCACCCAGTATTCCAATGTCTTTAACAGCCCAATGTCACTTTGTTTTTAATACTCAGATGTTTAAGACGTTACACAATGCTTATGTTGATATGCTCTGCAACCCTCTCTATACACCAGGAGAAAACATCAAGTCCAAGTAAGTGTCAAACTCGTCTCTGCTTTGTCTCCCCTCGATGTCAAACGTGTACCACCACATGCCATTTTAATTGTGATCATTTGAAGTTTACCAACATGTAGTCTCAAGTCTGAGGGATTAAAAGCAGGTACTTGCAATTGAGCAAGTCATTGTACTTGACATTTATTCACATCTTACTTGCATATTGGTCATGACTTCTGAACAGTGAAATTAGGGAAACTTGTGTCTTGTGTCTTTGCTTGAGCAAGACACCTACTATGACAGCTTCCCTTCACCCAAGGGTAAATGACTACCTGTGAGGAGGGCAGAAATGGTTCTTGTAATTTAGTCAGCATGGATTTGCCAGGAGTGATAATGTTGGAGTGCCATGAGCATCACTGAGTGACTAATATGTGCGCTTTTTAAAGGCAGTGGACACTATTGGTAATTACTCAAAATAATTATTAGCATAAAACCTCATTTGGTAACGAGTAATACGGAGAGGTTGGTGGTATAAAACATTGTGAGAAACGGCTCCCTCTGAAGTAACATAGTTTTCAAGAAAGAGGTTATTTTCCACGAATTTGATTTCGAGACCTCAAGTTTAGAACTTGAGGTCTCGAAATCAAGCATCTGAAAGCACACAACTTCGTGTGACAAGGGTGTTTTTTTCTTTCAGTTTTCTCGCAACTCCGACTACCAATTGAGCTCAAATTTTCACAGGTTTGTTATTTTATGCATTTGTTGAGATACACAAAGTGAGAAGACTGGTCTTAGACAGTTGCCAATAGTGTCCACTGTCTTTAAGAAACTACTATTGTTATTATTAAAAATGTGCAAGGTTTGGACATGGCAGTATCACAGCATCCATTGTATACCAACAGGAAAAGTTCAGATATTTTGATATTTTAATCACTAATTGTTTCTTCTTTTTCAAAGAACATTTGACAATACAGTTATGCAGATGATGGTTCAAGACTGATCTCCTCTACATCATCAAAGAGAAGTCTCATCACAATGACCCCTTGCAGATGCTGAACACACCTCCGCCAAAATGTGCTTCCACCATTTCTGGTCTTTCTGATGGAGCACAGAGTATTACCTTTATTATTGTACAGTCATCGTGTCCTTTGCCAATTCAAATACATGCAACCAGGGCCCACTTTCATAAAGCTGCTTGCCAGTAAGCAAATTTTGGGGCTCATGAACGATCAAGATCTTTAGGGCTTGAACATTACACTGGACCACAGGCCCTGAGGACAGTAGATTCAGTGTCGGGCAAGAAGACTTATGAACGGACAAGTCCGGAGGTCTTGTGTTTTTCAATTGAAAAACAACTGAATCCATAGGATGTTCTATAGCTAATGAGTAGATTTTGTCACAAAGTGTTCAAAAAAAAATATATATATATTTATGTTCTGGCATAATCGGTCATTAATGCATGTCTCTGCACTCCAAGGGACTGTAAGTGGGTCCCTTTTCTCAAGCTAAAGGCCGAGGAAAATAGGACCTTCTTCTGATCACTCTATGTCCCAAGAGGAGATAGATTTGTACTAGTGACCAAATTATACCAAAATATGTATTTAAACACACCTCTGTCAAGAACCAAAAAAATCAATTGAAGGAATGCTTTTAGTTCCCTAGACTCTGTATTTTGGTTGCTATTCACCATTCACACTAAGAGAAGGCACTGTAACCATTTAAAAAAAACTCTTTCTCACAAATTTCACACACTTGCAAGCGTCTACAAATGTGTAGGTCACGGTGGTGCAAATTTAATGCACTGGGCTAAATTATTGAACCTCAAGAGTCTGTGTTTTATCCAGCCAGAATACAGAACCAGGAAGAGGTGTGTTATAAACAAAAAACCTTAACATTTGGGACTAATTGCACACAAGTCATTCCTAACAAACTGACACTCTTGTTAGATTTTAAGATAAACTTGCAGACTCTATTTTCTTCATCAAGTAGTCACATTGGACACAAAAAAGACAGATCATTGACACGGATGTATATTTTGACATTTTATTTGCATCTTCTTTCAAGTAACAGGTCAACAATTGTAAACATCTGGGGCCGATCGCTTTTCTTTAGGGTTCAACTTTCTCAAAACAAATGTTATGGTGAAGAAAAGAAAACATCCAAAATTAATAAAAAGAAAACAAGTTTTTCCCTTCATGAGTCCTTAAAATCCTGTATCCTGTTGATTTTAAAGAGTTTTAATAAGCATATTTAATTTATCATGTATTTGTTTTCTCTTGCTAATTGCCCTTTTTTAATGATGTAACCCCTTTACCGTTATATTTAACATGAAATGTAATGAGAGAAAAAATGTAAATATTGAATGAATAAATAAATATTATTAAAAAGTATGTACGTAAAAAGGCACCCAGTTTCTGTTTAATCGTCAGTCCTTTTAATAAAACTTAAGCAGATTCGACATCTGAAAACTTGCAATAAAAGACCATTTTAACTCTTTAAAATGTTTATACTTCCTAACAAACAACCTACATGAAAAACAATTTTCCCCCGTAAATTAAACAAAAGGTAATTGTTTTCCTTTAAAATCATTATTAATAACAAATGGGATGTTAGATTTGCTTAGAAATCTGTCACAAGTTTCTTAGATGTGATCAAGGAAATAAATCAAACTAGTTTCAAGGACTAAGGTAGACAATTGACCCAAAGAAGTCGTGAAATAAGGCTGCATTTATTTTACCTTCACCTTCAAGAGTAGTTGCTCCAAAACAATCCAATCACCAAGAAGCCATTCTAAGCTCACAACCACAACAAGACGATGGGGGGGGGGAGGGGGGGGGGGTACGAACCCACCAAATGAAACAACATCCCTTATATCGTTGCGGTACCCGCTGCCAAAACATAGGAATTGAACTGCCTCTAATAGATGACCGGCAATCTCGTTAGTCTAGTTGGTAAGACACTGCTCTAGAATTGCAAGGGTCGTGGGTTCGAATCCCACCACAGATATGACTGATATTTTTTTTCACAGGACTCCTGAAAGTACCGAGTATACAGTGCTTAAACACATCGGTGTATGGGTAAAAACCCAAATTAATTCACCCACCAAAAAAAAGCAAGGTGTGGTCTTGAAGTTTTTTGAACACCTGTACAACGTCTCAACAGTAAATTATTTAAAGAAATAACAGATTTCCCGGAACAGAGGTTGCACATTCTGAGAATATGCTGGTCACATACCTTAACATTCTGTTGTCTAACAAGCTGGCTTAGACCACAAGAAGCAATTTTCCGCAGCATTTTTGTGTGAATATTTTTATGTTTTTTTAGAAACGGTTCCGTTGACAAAGAAGTTAATGGCATGCTCACAACATTTCATTCACTATTGAAGACTTTGATAAAAGCCACAAACATACGTACAATATATTTTTTTTTCTCAGTAAGGGGAATACCTGGTGGTGTAGCGTCTCGGTCTGTGAAAAGAAAGAGAGATTAAGAAGTGTGTTAGTTAGATTGTGGTTTTTAGTAGGACCCGTACCTATTTGCACCAATAACGTAACACAGGTTAATTTTGACCACTTTCAAACTCACTCCTGTTCCCCCTGCTAGATAGACCAAGAACCACACAGAGTGCGTAGGATTTGAGACTGCATGGTGGAGGTATAACTAAGAGAGGTTTGAAGTTACACCATGTGAAAATCTCTTTTGAGTAGTGTGTGGGCTCTGAAAAGAACCGGTGGCTAACGACTCCGGATCACAGCACACTGATCAAATTGTTGAGTCGCTAACCACCAGTTCTTTTCAGAACCAACATTACTCAAAAGAGATATTCACATGGTGTTACCGCAAACCTCTCTTAGTCACACAGAATGCATCACAATGTGGGAGGTTTACAGACTCTGTGCATCACGAGTAATACAAAACTACAGCTTATTTTTCCATTTCAAGAAAATTTGAAAATGTCGTAAGGAGATTTTGAGAAAAGCCTGGTTAAACATCTCACCTTTTCCAATAAATTTTGAGGTCAAGTAACACATGATGCTAAGCGAGGATACATAAATATGAAAACACTAAACATTGCATGTTGGAGACACAATCTTAAAAGGTTTTTGGTAACATCCTGTACAATGTTTTTTTCTATGAGTTGTGGTGGTTTTGAAAAGAACCGGTGATGTAACTCAAATTTTCAGTATGCTCTGATCGTCTTCAGTAAACAGGTGGACTAATGCGACAGGCCCTGGTGCTTCAATACATACACAACCTGCATCATCAGAGCTTAAAGGGCCACGTTGCCTTAGATCGGGCCAGTTGGTCTATGACAAGTGTTTAAAACTATTCATTATGAAATGCATATAAATAGTTAGAAAGTATTTTAAAAGTAGAATATATTCATTGACACAAAAACGCCTATTTCGTGGTTTTCTTTTTATTTTGCGAACTAACACAGGCCGTGTTGGCTCATGACATGTGAGGAAAACCGGGCATTTTTGAGATATTATAATCTACTTGAAACATCTTTCCAGTCATATGCATTTTATAACAATGTTGTTCATAGAAAATCTTGCCTGGTCCACAGCACAGGTCCCTGGTTTCGACAAGACCTACATTACATACCAAATTTCTACTTTTAAAAGACAGAATACTGCAAATTGCATAATCTTTGGCAACAGCCTACAAACCAGCATATCCAGATGGATATTTAACTTTGCCTTTTTCTTACCTTTTCAGATCAAATTCACAAAAATATTAAAGATAAAATTGTTTAGAATGCCCAGATTGCACAGCGGGTCTTTTAAAACCAAAAATAAACACCAAGCTTTCAAAATTTGGGTCCAGAAAGCCACCAAGTTTTTAACAATTCTATGGAGTACCCTGCTGTATCCAATAAAATGAATCATTTTAAACTTAATTTTACAGATAATCACTTTTTTTGTAAAAGGTATTTATATCAATTTTCTATAAAAAATAATAAAAACAAATAAAAAACGTTTCAAACAGAAATATTTTGTAAATAAATAGTTATTTGTAAAAAAAATTGTTGACACTTGACAGTTTGACCCTAGCTGAGTCTTTCTCAAAGACTAAAATATATTTGTCCACCCTTCTCTTGCTTTTGATCACACCAGAAGATGAGGATCAGTTACTTACCATCCTGGATTAAACCAAGCCTGCACCAATCCATGAAGACACCTTTCCCAGTCCCAACCTACAGTTTGCTTATTTTTTCTTTTCTTCTCTTTTTCTTTTTTTTTCTTTTTTCTTTTTTTACTTTTTTTTTTATTCTGATTTTTTTTATATATTGTTATTTTTTTTTATTCTCTTTTTATTTTCTCGTTGGTGCAAAAGAACAAGAAATTCGGATTAAAAGTAACAGGACATCACATTTAAACACACATAAAATTTAAATATTAAAACCGTGTTACCCAGTGCACTATGCTAACCCCCACCAATAAACAGCTTTTGTGTTGCCTCATATTTTACAAGTAAGATTACCGGAAGAGACAAATAAGCTAAATGATTTTTAACTTGAATCTATATGAATCTGTCCCTCATCAAAGTCTGACATCAAACTGTTAAGACTCTGATTATGGTGCCATGATTTATGGGGCCTTATTATTTAGTTTACCAGTGCAGTCCAACAGAATCAAACAAATACGGTTGAAATTAGAGGAGTTTAACAGGCCTGGAATTTTATCTTTGAGAGGGCAAGGCCACTCCAATTTTGTAATGGAAAATCTGAAAGTCTACGGGAAACTTTTGAAGGGGCACCAAGGCCAAGTTGACCAGGGGCAACCGAGGTCATCTCATGGCCTTCATGGCTATTGTGTAATTCCAGGCCTGGTTTTGGATTAGGATTAGGATTAGGATTAGTATTAGGCCCTAATAAGTATGATGGAAAGAATTCCATGAAGCCATTATAATTGGAGGCCTACATGTTGGTTTCCTACCCAATTTCGTTACAACTAAATTGATCTGACATCAGTTTTTAGCTAATATTTATACCAAATACACTCTAAAACTTCACTGTTTGGACGTGTAACCAAAACATACAGCCACCTTCATCATCCTCATCATCGTCAGGCCGTCTAGTCGGACAATGCTAGTAGAGGTCGATCCAACAGCACGTGCATGCCTTATAATCTTATTATTTCACAAATATGTAGCAACAACTTCAAGTTCCTCTCACAGAACTGGTTATTTCTCACTATTTTTTCAATTGCCTCCATAACTACTCATTTTAAGTTAAATTCTGATTTCAATCAAAAATTTGACCTTCAGGAGATCTTACCTATATCTTCTTGGCCTGTAGCCAGAGTAGGCATTTGCATAGGGACTGTATGCACCACGGTAGGATCTAGTGCCACCTCGGAATCGCCCTCCACGTCCAGGTCTGTCTGTGGTTGAGATGCCTGGCCGGTTGGTTCGTTTTAAAGACACCTATAAACATGTTGACAACAGAATTCTTTAGATGTGTGGCATTGGATATAACAAACTGTTTTAATTGTATGACTCTTTCAGCAATAGAAAAGAAAACTAGTATAAGATTTCACAAATGTTGGATCATTTATGAGCATGGCAAGTGTTTACATGGTACCTGCTGTTAATACTTCACTGGGACAATGGGCCAATCTCATAAAGCAGAAGAGAAAATACTGCTTACCAAACTCACAGCTAAGTCACAAATTATAGGGGCACCGATTGTGACCATATGAACTACATGGAACCCAATTTGGCTGATTTCTGCTGAGCTTGAGTTTGCAAAGTGGCTGAATAGGAATGTTGTTTTTTTGTGGACTAGAATGCAATGCAAATTTGGACTCTAGGGGCTTTTCCCAAAACCTCTGTCCAGGCTCCAGCACAGTTTGATGTTGAAGTGATATCCAAAAAGCAGCACATTGCTCCAAAACTTGCTCCAAGCCAGAGTCCAAGCTGGAGCCACAGCCAAAGCATGAGCCACAGCCTTAAGAACAACACACTAACTTTACAGTAACATTAGCAGTACACACAAAAGGTAGCTGAAGGTCCAGAAGAATGTTTCAAACTTTTGTCTCACCTTAATCTGTCTTCCTTTAAAAAGTGAGTCGTCCAGAGCTAAAGCAGGCTGTAACATATCCTTATCAGAGAACTCCACATAAGCAAACCTGCAACGCAGAAAAGAAAAATCACATAGTTATTTCCTGGCAGGGTTGCAAGGGATCGAGATTTTGTATGAAGCACTTTTACAGGCCTGGAATTACATGGAGGCCACAGAGACCATGGTCTCTGTTGCCCCCGGTCTTGACATTTGTGCCCTTCAAAAGTTTCTCATAGACTTTAAGACCTTCCAATAGAAGTGCCCCTTGCAAAACAAAATGGACTTGCCCTCTCTAAGATGAAATTTGCTTTTATCACACAAAAGAGCTATAAACAAAAAATGATTCTCACCAAAATAAGGAACCAACCACAATACCACGTCAAGTGTACCATCTTTAACCGATGTCCTGCTTATTTGTGCTTAAAAGAAAATGGTTAACCACTATATTCTGCTTAAACTAGAGCTATAAAATTAACTCCTCTTGAGTTGAAGTTTTTTTTCTGGACTCAATTTTGATGACCGACTGTCAACTACATGTTCAGCAGAATTTATCAATATTTTTTTTAAAGGAAAAGTTATGATTTCCTAAACCAACCACTTACCCCTTAGGGTGACCCGTGAATTTATCGCAAAGGATAGTAACTCGGTTGATGAGGCCGCAACCGTGGAAGTGCGCTTCTAGTTCTTCAGCCGTTGTTGAATAATCAACCTACAGGGGTAGTAAATGCAGGTCATGTTACAATTTTAGTTGATGAAGCACTTTTACAGGCTTTTTGTTAATGTAAACAATTACAAATTACATTCTATTCTTACATTTCCAACGTAGACGGAGCGATTATCAACTTCTTGTTTGTCTTCCAGAGACAGCGGTACGACGGACCCTGGGGGTGGTGGTGAGCTCATGTTCATCTGCTTCTCAACTTCATTCTGCATCTCCTTCAGTTTCTCTGCCTCCTCCTCCATCTCACGCACCCTAGCTTTGATTTCTTCAAGTTCCTGAAAATAAAGAGAGGAAAACATCAATGCCATTTTATATAGTGTTCTTTATCATTATGAGATGCAATTCTTGAAGCCATGAGAAATAAGTAGTTTTAGTGTAGACTAGTAGATTAAAATTATAGTTTTTTGCTTTTTTCTCAACAGGAAACTTTTTAACCGACACACTACTAATCAATATTCAAAGTGATCCTGATCCTGGGAGTAACTATTTTAAATACATTTAATTTATCATAGAGTTATATTGAAGTAACACTATAAGTTTGTTATCGTTGTTATAACAAAATGGATAGTTTGGAAATAAAATACTACTCAATTAACTCAAATGAGATGATCCTTCCAAACCCGCACCTTTGCTTTTTGGGTAAAAATAAGTGTAAAAGTGCTGGAAAGATACAGAAAGTTTTCCGATAGTTTCTTTTATATTCTCAGGCCTGAAATTTCATTGAAATGAAAGGGCAACGTCCAAAGGGTACTTCCATTGGAAAATCTTTAACCCTTTCAATACCATTGTCGAGTTTACTCGACCGCGCAATGCAAGCGCTTCCTTACCATTGTCGAGAAAACTCGACTGTGCGTTGTGTAGTCGCTCCGTCCCAATGTCGAGAAAACTCGACAGAAAAAAGCATTGCCTTTGAGAGATTGTATTTATTTTGTTTGGCGCCCTCTGTTGTTAGGTTTTATATAGACGGGTTGCTTGTTTACCAAACATTGCAATGGTATGTGTTGTATAGGGGGTCGCCATTATGATTTTCCGAGAAAAGTATGTTTGAAGATTTCACGCCTCCGTTTTTTTTGGACAAAAATCACCATCATGTCTCCTCATTGCACGAAGGTTTTGGCTTATATGTTTGCCTATAGTGACTCTATAAAAAGACTTGGGAAGTTCTATCAAAGTATCTAGTGAACATTTGGCATCAAATCGTGGTATTTCGTTGCCAGACATGCAGTCAGATGATGACAAAACCGGACTATTACCAACGGTAGCTAACTGGACCGAGCACGTCACCCGTTCAACGCCGTGGGCTTGGGCGTGCATGGCGGGCGGGCCTGGACCCACTCGTGCTGGTCGAAGTGACCGTGGTAGCTGAACACTTTCAAAACAGATAAGATTTTTCAGCAAAATAGGTTCCGATTATGGTACAAATGGAAATAGAAGCCTATAATAAAAACGGTTATATTTTCTGAGAAGTTTTTACAAACTTTTCTTGAGGAAAAATAGGTTGAAAATCTTGTTGTTTTTCTTGAGACAGAAATCCCGAATAAAAATAGAAGTATTTTTTTTCAGCCAGAAATCTTGCAAACAAAATTAAGATAATATATACAAATTTGACATCGTAGGAAAGGTCATTTCATATGCTACAAATTGCATGCACAAAGTTTTTCAAAAAAATAATGTCTTTCCACAGAAAATCAAGATTGAAAACAGTACACACTGCAAATTGCGTTATATTTTTTTTAGTGTGAAAAAATACGGTACACAGCGTTGTGACCTTTGTCAACAATGCGGTATCCGGTTGGGCGCTTGCAATAAACAATGTGGTATTGAAAGGGTTAAGTCAATGGGAAGACCAGGGGTAAACAGAGGTCAGCTATCTACTCTGCTCTGTGGCCAGCAGCCAATCTCACGAAACGCCTAACACGAGTTACCTGTCCTGACCTAACTATAGGATGGGTTCAATTCAATTCAATGCCTCCTACTTATTTGGATACTTACTAACCTGAACCCGTCCTAAGTCCTAAGATTAATCATAAATTAGGAAGAGTTTGGTCAATCGACCGCTGGTTTCTTGACTTTCAATTCATTTATTTTGATTTTTGATTTTAGATTAGATTTAAGGAAAAAGAGTCTGTAGACTTTTTAAGTTTATTTAGACTAGAGTTGCTCAAAAACAGCTAGGAACCACAACCGACCAGTTACTCATTACTGGGAAAGTGTAGCCTACTTGAAGTGTAAGTAAGTGATTTGTGAATTATTAAATAATAATGATTCAGTGATTGTCTAACCAACAAAATACTTACCGCATCTTCTACTCCAGTATCATCTGCACCTGGGGATTGCAGAACGAGTCCTGTAGAAGTATCGTGATCATCATCACCGCCTGCAAGCAGAGCATCTTCTGCTTGGTCGTCAAGAAACGAATCTTCCAAGTCCGCCATCTTTAAATTTAAAAACAGACAATACCATAAAATACCTAAAATGTATTCGTTTAGTTTTGCATTTTCAATGGCTTTATAGGACCTAATTTTTTCTTGATAAAATCTTCGATTTCTCAATTTAATCAAAATGCTTAAATTGTGGCAAACTCACCTTAAATTTGTATGATGCTACTTGATTGAAAACAGGTGAACTATTCCTATCGCCCGTCTATTCTAAGTATATAAATCTGCATTGTTGACAAGCTCAATAGAGGGCGCTATTATCTTTAAATGATCGTCACGACCCCCCGGGCCCGTGCTAAAAAAAAAAAGCTGTAAACTGCGTCGACAGTTTTTCCCCTACAATGAACCACATTACCAACTTGTAAAACCAAAACATGGTAAATCTAAGCTCGAACACATCGAGAAATCAGACCACTTGAATTTGATTGTGAATAATGATTGTCACCTAGTCTCCAAACCTGTTCAAATACTAGCCTCCAAGTTGTCATATTTTCACTCTGGGGACCCTGGGGCCGATTTCACTAAGGTTCGAATCCCATTGGACCGGTCAGATTTTCACACTGTTAACCAACCCTGGTTCGAATCCCACTTTTCATGCATGTAGATTGGTCTTTTAATTCCTAACTGAGTTTCCGTAGTCAGGGCAGGGCTTTAATCACAGTCACACAAATAACAAAACACTACGTTTTGTACAATACTTCTATACTTTATCCAACATCTGCAGCTTTAAATGTATTAAGTCATACAAGTCAGATCATAAAAGAAACACAAAGCATAATGACATCATTTTTCCATTTTCACTTGATTTTATTTATTTATATAATTATATACTTTTTATAAGAGAGATAATTTTGTGATATTACATAAAAAAGTCTGGGTTTCAGCGAACATATCTGTGTACTACGGTTAGGAAGATTCCTAAACCAAGCAGGCCTCCTCTGGCCTCCTCTACAATAAGATATAAAACGTGTAGGCCTACATGCCAGGGCCCAATTTCATAGAGCTGCTCAAGCGCAAAAAGTAGCTGAGATACAACCACATTGTGCTTACCAGAATAATGTTATCAGCCAAAATACCTTTTCACATTGGCAGACAATATTATCAGCTCTATGAAATTGTGGGCCAAGCAGCCGATTTCGTAAAACGCTAGGATTGATCTCGAGTTAAGCCCGGTTCATACTTCCTGCGAATGCGAAGCGAACTTGACGTGAATTTGACGTCACAACCCTCCTTTCGCAGCGATATTCATAAGTGAGTTGAGCAGAGTTGAACTGCTGCAAATTTTTTCGTCGCGAATTTGTGACGTCGACGTTCGTATCGCATTCGCAGGAAGTATGAACCAGGCTTTAGAACGAGTAACCCTTCCTAACTTTGGATGGGTTCAATGCGTCCTACGCGTCTTTGGATAAGGAACTTAACTCATCCTAAGTCCTAAGATTAATCCCAAGTTTTGGAAGAGTTCGGTAAAATCAACGACAGGTGACAATTTCACAAAGAGTTAGGACATAGTCTTAGCTTTGACTATTTCAGGAGAAAATGAAAACTTAAGGCTAGTCCTAACAGGAGATAAGACTAGGGTTAACTCTTGGTGAAATCCACCCCAGGTCTGAAGTGTGTTGAAGCATAAAGGCTGTCCTTCAGACGCACCCCATGTATGGTGCTACAACGCGAGGCACTCTCACTGAATATCAGTACATCAAGTTCTTAACTTCATGGATCACTTGTGGCTCAACTTATGGAAGCCAAATGCCAATTGATTTAAATACAAAGTTCAAACCATCAAACAAAACACTGGTGAATTATTTCCATCTGAAACAACATGTACTCGATTTGCTTAGATTCTTTGCAGAGAACCAACTGTACACACAATACAATACAATACAGTTCTGCAGTAAGAAGTTAGTTGAGGCACTGAATCAGAAAGGGGCAGCTTTACCACGAGAGCACACTTCCACCATCTACACTTTGGGTTTGCAAATGAGTAAATAATGAGGAAACTATAAAAATGTTTATTGCATACCTTACCATACTTGTCAAATCAATATTGTTATTAATTACAACCTTCAACAGATCCAACTTACTAGAATAACTAATTAGAAAGACAAAAGGTGTCAACATCATAATATAATAAGCTTCCTTTTGTTTAAAGGTAGGATCGTAACTTCAGTAATCTCCAAAATTTCACAGGTGACTTTTTTATATGTCCATGGATAATTTGGCCTCAAACCAGCATTATGTTTTGACAAAACAATTTATGACCCTACCTTTAAGCGTCCAATAAATCAATATTTACAAGTTGAGAAATAAAACACCAAAAACAAGAAAAAGCATGAGCAGTTGCTACAGCACCGATGTAATAACCAGGTCAAGGAATTTGCTCATCACTGGGAATTTTACTGGTAAATACTTTTTACAGGTCTTACTTTTTCCAAAGACAACATTTTGAAAACTTGAAGATGATTCAAGTTCTGA
This sequence comes from Asterias rubens, assembly GCF_902459465.1. Classification (NCBI taxonomy): domain Eukaryota; kingdom Metazoa; phylum Echinodermata; class Asteroidea; order Forcipulatida; family Asteriidae; genus Asterias; species Asterias rubens. Next base: position 14,897,283 of record NC_047065.1, on the reverse strand, counting down.
ACGTACAAGACAGCTTGACCAACACCCTAAAGCCTGTTTTATACTTCCTCCACAGCTCTGTTTACCTGCGAATGTTTTGCATGAGTAGAGAACAGCCCAAATGTTGACAGTTGTTTTTCTACTGATTTGTGTCATAAAATTTTATTTTTTTTAATTCAAAATTGCAGGAAGTCTGGGCTTAATTAAAGTAAAAGCCAATTGAAAACTCTCATGGTATTCTCACATTTTGCAAATCATGATTAGTTGCTACTAAAATAAATAAAAAATCAAGTAACAATGCATAAATTGTATAATACAAGATCAGTGATGATTGAAGACCAAGAAATTGGACAAATTTTCAGTTTGATTGCATGATATGCATGTTTTAACCCTCCTATAAACAATTGGTGCCTTTTTCTAACAAGTTGATACACCATTTGAAACCATTCAAGTGAATGGTATTGAATGGTATGATAGCTGTGCAAACAGTTGGTTCCCCAAATGGTTTTGAATGGTGGTGCAGCTGGTACATACATAATCCTATGAGGATTGTTATTAGTGGTGCATCAAGGATCCCACTTTGACATGACTGAGTGATACCAGGCGGTGTGGGGTGACCAGTCTGTCCTTGGCTAGAGGTTACCACAGACTATGTCATAGACACTACAGGACTGGTTAAACAGCTTGCTGACCATCTGAAACCATTCAGCTACGATAATGCACACAGTACAGGTACAGTGTATGCAAAGCTCAAAACCATGGCTGAATTGTTTTGAGTGGTAGTACAGCTTATCAGCAACCCTGCTCAAATGGTACTGCCATGTGTGTACAAAAACGATGGGGTTGTAAACGTTAGTGAATTTCGAATGGTTTTGAATGGTGTATCAGTAGGAGGGTTAAAGGCAGTGGACACTATTGGTAATTACTCAAAAAGTTATTAGCACAAAATCTTACTTGTTATCGAGTAATGGGGAGAAGATGATAGTTTAAAACATTGTGAGAAACGGGTCCCTCTGAAGTGACATAGTTTTCGAGAAAGAAGTAAATTTCATCAAATTTGATTTCGAGTCCTCAGATTTAGAATTTTGAAGTCTCGAAATCAAGCATCTGGAAGCGCACAAATCCATGTGACAAGGGTGTTTTTTTTTATTTCATTATTATCTCGCAAGTTCGATGACCGATTGAGCTCAAATTTCCACAGGTTTGTTATTTTATGCATAGGTTGAGATTCAGCAAGTGAGAAGACTGGTCTTTGACAATTACCAATAGTGTCCAGTGGCTTTAATGTTAATATTGTAAAATAGAGAATTGAAAAAGAAAAAAACTCTTCGGAAACCAATTGGCATCATTCTCTTTTTGCAATTTAACTTGTGAAGTTAGAAAGCACTTGTATTTAAACGACCAAAAGCGCAACAGCCACCTACAATAACCACTTTTGCAATAAAAGAACTTTTTGTTTAAAAATCAGAGAGGGTTGGAAATTCGAATTTGCTTTTCATTAACCAATTAAAAACATCCAGTTATTTACCCAAGTGAAATGAAACACAATTATATACATTAAAATAATTGAATATACAGAAAGTGCATTAAGCAATAATACAAAGGATTAAAAATATAAAAACAACAAAATCAAACATCCCATACAACCAAGTCATGACACATGTGTCCTTAAGCAAGATGCTTAAATCACGCTTAGCAGATCATATGATTTATATACTGTCAATGGCTGATTCCCGTTAAAAATTTCTCAGCCATACGCTTCCTAAGCACTTTCTTTCTGAATTACACTCGATCTCTGTTTCCATTCCGTTAAACCTTAAAATTCTGTTTAAAATTGGAGACCAAAAAGTGGTTCCACAGGATTCTAGCATCCCTCAAATGATCATTAAGCAAAACATTTAATTAAGCTTTCATTAATTGCAAAATTCAACCATGAATGTGGAAAGTGATACCCAAACGGAGCAGTGTCCACTGGGTGTTGGTGTGGGAAGGGAGCTTTTATGGGGGGGAAAAAATTGTTAAAATCAGTTATACAATTAGCACATATCATCGCAAAACCTTTTTTTCAAAGAGAGTCCAACAAAACTGACATTTGTGGGATCGGAAGAAGCTAGAAGCTAAAAGTACATTTTCAGTAATTTTAATAAATGTTTGACTATGTTTTGAAACGATAGTGCTATTGCATTTGTATCAAGGTGTCGGGGGTAAATAAACACCATGGCTCACTAAACGCTGAATACAAAAACTATGACAATGCAAAATGAAGTAAATATTGCTAGTGACTGACTAGTCTTCACCAAGAGAGGGCTATCATTGCGGAAAAGCTCTAATTGAAGAAAGTAGAGGCTTAGATAACTCATCCCTTTCATCTGGCAACTCACACCTGTTATCTCCATGTAATTCCTCTTCAATCAAAGAAATATAACTAGATAGCTATTTATGTAGTTACCTGTGTGCATCAGCTGTATGTGCTGCCATTTTTGGTAAATTTCAGCTTTAAAACAGGGGCGTGTTTTGCAGTAGTGGTGTTTTGGCAACCATGACCAGGAAAGAAGTTGACGATGTAAAGTTCACTGACTGAAACAATATTTGACACACCCCTTGTTTATCTGGTTCGCTTTGCCATACATGCATGTCTCATGGTACTGGCACAACATGTCCATAGCTGACATAGAGAGCCTGCATAGCAGACACAGAGGACGATTGAGCTCAGCATTCTATTTCAATAATTTCAATACAAACTAGAAACTCATCGACATTGTACATGTGTCTTAACATTTCCTAATCATTCATGTAAACATTTAAAACGTGCATGATTCAAGAAAAACTGGTTTTGTTTTCATTATTGGGTTGTCTCCTATTATGTTTTTCAAACACTAAAAAATCACAAAACCAATTTTTTGGTGAGTTGCATATATAAATTTCATAAAAACTTTAGAGTTGGTCTTGAGAAAGTATTGCCGTCGTTTAAAACGTTAAATTCTGCCGTCAATAAAAAACAGGACAAAATTATTAATAGGATGTACTTTTTTCTTCTTTTTCTAAGACTTCCCTTGAGGACAACAAAATCTTTTAGAAAAATAATTCTGTTAGAGAAAGGGAACAAAAAAAGCACCTAACTCTGACCAGTTGGACTTGGAAAATATGCAGGTGCACTACGACCATCTGTGACGTTATTTGGGCTGATCCCAGGTTGAAGTCTCGGTGTGACGGACGTCATAGGTGGTGAATACGGGGGGGCATCGTAGGGCATTTGCTGGCCGGAATAGGCGGGTACTGGGACGGGTACTTGTGCTGGATTTGTGGTAGGTGCCATGGGTTGGACTTGACTCTGGCTGGTTGGAGGGTTGGCGTCGCCTGGCATCACTGCACTGGCCATTTCTGTAAATACAAATATTTAAAAAAAGTTTCTACATTGAAATAAAGCGATCTTCATAATAATTTAATATTTCTATCTATGCTATGTAGAAAGTATCTTAAAAATAAAACAGTCTGGGCAAAATGATGTACACGTCAGCTTTCTTTAGAAAAATGGCTCATTAAAATAACTCCCTTCTGATATCAAATAAACCACAAGGGAAATTTGAAATGATATGGGTTGAGCAAAGACAAATTTACAGGATTTGAACTAACAACGGTGCTCTATCAACCGAGATGTAATCTAGTCCTATGTTGGCTACTCCCTATTTTCTAAATAATGTAAGATAAATTCTGTAACTGTCTGATGGTGTTATGACTGGTAACCTTCAAGGCACTTGTTAGAGCTGTCTTCATAGAGTGGAATTATGGGAGCACCCAGGCTTAATACATTTAGGCCCTGTGTGGACTAGCGACTCACCAGGCACTTCTGTGGCATATGGCGGCGGCATTCCCACAACCTCCTCATACTTGGGTAGTTTCCACTCCTGGTTGGCGTACGGCGGGGGTCCCTGAAATTGGCCCTGTGGATTCTGGTAGTCTGTGTAGCGAGGCTGGACGGCAGATTCCACCAATCCTTGGTTGTCGTACGGGGAAAGTAAGTCGGCTTGAGGCAAATTCTTTTCGAAAGAAAACAATAAAATAAACTCAATTAATTTCAATTAATTTCAGAATGGTTTTACTATTTTATAGGAATTGAGATTTTGTTCTGATGATAATTTTTCCTGAAATATTTTATGCATGTATCTGCCAATAAGGTTTACTTTTCAAGATGGTCAATAACTAGAAATGTTTTAAAATTTAGAAAACAAAGATGTATTCTTTTGGAAGACGTTTCAGAAATATTAACCTGTCTTTCTTCTCCTGAACGATGTGATTGTTGAGAGCGCCCTCTAGCAGTGATGACAGCGCATTGAGTGGTACCATCGGGCAAGATGATGCGTACTTGGCGTGTTGCCGAGCTCCGCCTAACCTGATACCAACACAGGTAGACGGTCAGCTTCAACACGATGGCAAAGATGAGAATTCTGTTAGGGAAAACCATTTAAACATTATGACAATATCAAAGGTGAAATTTGGTTAAAGAAAAGGGCTCAATTCCAATAGCTATTTACTGGTAAGTAAATTTTCGTGCTTACTGTAGCTGAAAAATGTGCGAAATATTAACGTCTTTCACCATGGCATTAACATCTTTCACCATGATTTTTCAAGTTGGGAGAACAAATCTTGACGCACATTCATGTTCACCATGGACTTGCATTATTACATCACTCATGTGCGTGTTAGCAATAATTACCCTTGTTTACAGAATTCACAGTAAACAGCTTTATGAAATAGAAATTCTGACATGGGACAATCTAAAAGCACAAAATGGCTGCTTACCTGTTTTTTTTAATTGAGTGGTTTATCAATTCATTAGATCAAATCTTCATATAAACATTCAATTAAAAATACACAAGACTGCCGGACTTGTCTAGTCAAAAGTTTTCTGGCCCAACACTATTAGCTACTGGTGTCTGGCCATGTGGTCCAGTGTAAAATTTAAGACCTAAATTTAGATCTCAACAAAGTATGCATGATGAATCCAAGCATGACACTTGGTCCTTGATAAGCTTGGGCGATATCACGATATTATCGAATATCGCCATATTAATTTGGAAATGATTTCGATATCGGATGGATTTGGTTTTAATCGAAATATCGATATATCGCGATATATTGCGATAATCGCCATAATCGCGATATATCGCAATATCGATTAAATATCGCGATGTATTTGCTAGCTGAGACATCTTGCACCCCATAGGTTTGGAGTAAAACCAGAAGAATAGGTCATTAGAACACCTCTCTTAAGCTATGACTGTCTCTTCTACAACTTTCACTTGGAGTTTGAAGACTGATGATGTCAAATTTCATTAATCGCGATTATATCGAATATCGCGATATATTGTCGGCGATATATCGTGAATAAAATAAATCGATATCGCCCAAGCTTAGTCCTTGAGAGAAAAAAATGTAGCAGCCTTGATACTTCGGCTTTTAAGGGGCACGGCAGTTTTGCCTTGACTTTTTGTAAAAATTTAGGGCACCAAGGCAATTTTCAAAAATTTGGAAGGGCATCACGGCAATCATAAAAAGTTGCGAAGGGCACGACGGCAGTTTGAAAAAAAACCTCCGAGTTGCCTGTAAAAAATAGTTCTTCCAATTTTTCCATTTTCTAACTGTTACCCAATGAAAAAAAAGAAAGCATTCATCTAATTCAACAAAATAAAGAACAACTACTTACAATACACAATAAATAATTTTTGTTCATATGTAATACTACTATTGGTCATGCACGTTGTGTAGTTTTTCGTAGAGACGCTAAAATTCCCACGTAACTGCTCCATTTTGACACGATGTTGACAGAATAAATGCATGCGGTGCGCGACGCCTATGCTGTACATGATGGTACATCACATGTACCAAGCATGGGAAAAACCACTATCCCAGCATGCAAAGACACGTCGAGTCTTTTTCTCAAGGCGTTTAGCGTTGGTTCGCGTAATTTTACCACTAGAGGGCGTTTAATCGCACGCTATCGCTCTGTTCCGAAACGCCCTCTAGCGTTCGATGTTTCGAGTATTTTTTTTGTCGCACGCAAAGAACAACGACTAACGGGCCTGAAATCTGCTGTTGTGCCTTACGTGCGTGAAATTGGGGTATATTTCGTTGCGTGAAATTTACACAGACATCGGGACTTTTTGGCTTTTTTTCGAACTTTGACAACGTTGAATATAATTTGTTTTCGGGACGAAGGGCACGGCGGCAATGATGAGAAAAGGGCACGGCAATCATTGCCGTGAAAAATTGTTTTTTTGAAGGGCATTGCGGCAATCGGTAGGGGCAACGACGGCAATTGCCGTCGTTGCCGTCGTGAAGTATCAGGGCTGATGTAGGAATATTTGATGAGCACAAGGCCCTGCCTCCATGTACACAGGTAAAGTGTGTACATGGTATAGAAATTCATAACAACCTTCAGAACAATCAATGGGCAAGAAAATCAGAAAACAGACTAAAATAGGATTACTGCTTGTGAAAGCACTATACAGTACTTATTTAGCAGAGCTTGGCCCCATCTGATATTGATTAAAAATTACATAAATAAATGTTCTTTTCTTGGAATTCTCAACTGTACATTTAATATGCCACATGGAAGATCAATATCTTACATGCTCTACCTATTTAAAGCTATACAACATAAATGGGCCTATACTAAAGCCTTGTCCGAATTGGCTGTGGCTGTTGCTACGGGTGATACAGCAGTACCTGCTGCTAAAACATAGGATTTGAACTGCCTCTAGCTACTGGGCAATCTTGTTGGTCTGATTGGTATGACACTGCTCTAGAATTGCAAGAGTCGTGGGTTTGAATCCTAACAGAGAAATATGCCTGTGATAATTTTTGACAGGACTCAGGGAACGTACTGAGTATACAGTGCTAACACACATCGGTGAGAGTAAAAACCAAAATTTTATCAGCCCTGAATTCCTGGAGACATTAAGCCCAGAACTATAAATAGTGTGTCCCCATGTGTCCCGAGGGACTTTGAGTGACAAAAATAGGACCCAACTTCCATCAACCTTCGGCCACAGGAAATAAGTCCCTCAACTGGTCACTCACAGGGGAGGGGGGAGGGATCGTATGTAGACATGCACTTGTGACTGAATTATGTCAGTCCATATAACACACCTCGGTCTAAAATATGAAACAATGAAACAGGAAATGAAACTTTTTATGGTTTTATAACTAAACAGTTTTAAGTAAACAATTATATAGCAGTGACGTAAATCGCACGCACTTAGCCTTTATAAGCAAACCCCACATGACCATCTTTCAGCCGACCAAAATAAAGAACTAGTTAGTGTTATAATTTGTATTATCAAATAAAGTAATCTCATACTCACACATAGAAATAGTACTCCATTATGGAAGAATAATAATGCAACAATGTTTAGAAATAGACAGTGTCGATCCCTGCCTGGTTGTCAGCATTCACACTCAGCAAATTTCTGTATGAAAACAAACTTATGCCGCTCCACTATCTGTATCAATCAGTACTCGTTCGCAAGTTGATGGAAACGCTATAGGCAGAAAGCGGAGGGAAAAAAAAAAAGATTGAGAACTAATTACAAAGAATTCAATGTGATACCCAAGCAGGCAGCAGCTAATGCTACAAGGCTTGAACTGTGCAGAGAAAATTATATTATCATTTCCAAGAACATAGTTCTCACAGGTTAACTGCAGATGTAATAATACCATTTTTTTAAAGGTTACACGAAACAGTTTTTTTTTTAGGTTTTAAAGGGGATGTGCCATCCTGATAAAAGCAGGGCCCAATCTCTTAAAGCTGCTTTGTGCTTACTGTGCAATGTCCATTTCATAGCGCTGCTTAGTGTAAGCAAGTGAAAAGGCGTACTAACTTCCCGGAATCCCGGTGCTCAATGCTCAAAATGACATTGACACAATGCAAATCTATGGTGAATGCGCAAGCTAGTCACCTTATTTTCTTGCTAATATTTGTTTACACCTTAGCAATTTTTCTTCTACAGTAAGCACAGAATGTGCTTAGCACAGAATGTGCTTACTGAAAAGCAGCTCTATGAAGTTGGGCCCAGATCTGTGGCTGTGTAGTCTCACCCAGTTACTGTGCGCTAAAGTGAGAATTCATATTTCACAGCTACAGCCCAGCTTCGATTCAAATCAAATCAAATCAGTCAACATTTATTTCCATACAAACACAATAAACAAATACAAGCAATGGGATTTTACAAGAATGAAAACTGTATGGAGGCATGGCCCATTAAAGTAAAGCTTGTAGGCTGGGATGCCTTTACAAAACAATGGAAGATAATAATCAGATTGTGATGACACAGTCCCTTTGAAGAGCAATCTCACTTCTTTTTTTTTTAGGGGTGGGGGACTTTATTTTCATTAAAAAAAGTGTTTTAATCTAATAACTCTCTTTCATGTTGGTACCAACGACTTCCATTATGTACCAAATCCTCTAGGCTTGCTAGCCTTGGGTGCATGTGTGCACTGTGCATGATTTTTTCTGTTTGTACAGCTTGCATTGTGTGGAAACCCCATGGCTTGTGTACTGTGGACTTAGTCTCTGCAGCCTACTGTGGAATTTAGCAGCAAGAGCCAGTTGGGCTGGGGAGAATACCAATTAACCCCTTTTTGTTGTTGTAAATGCATCATGGAAAATGGTGGAAATGTTCCAAATAGATGACAAACCGAACGGGTTCTGTATTAAAAAGGCTTTCAGGCAATGTTGAAGTCAGGTTTGTCCACAGATTTTTTGCCTAGTGCAGGAAGAAGAAAGAGTGAAGAGTGGTTGATTTGGTTAAAAACTGAGGAAAACGTGAACAAGTTTTCATTTTGCATTGCTGTTAGCCATAGACCTTTTCGCAAATACTGGGGCGCGCGCGTAAAACTTGGAATTAGGTGCATTGTGGTCTAGCTGGTATCCAAATGTGATCCATATCTATCCCACAATGCACCTCATTCAACAGTCTGCGCTTGTGCATTGGTGTTTGCGATAAGGTCTATGGCAATGTCATTGAGGCATAATGACATAAATAATGAGGCGATCCACTTTCATTTCTCTTCAAAAAATCAACCTCTCATTGTTCTTGTGAATCTAAAGTAAACCATTACTTAATTTTTTTCAAGAAGTAACAAAAAATTGCGCCAAACACTTTGGACACGAAAGCACAGTGTTTGTCACTCACAATTGACATTTACATCATTTCCCATGAAGCATTGAGAATGTCAAAAGGTTTAGTTTGCAGAAGACAGCATGAGGAATTGACAATTGACATTTCATTTAATTTCATTTATTCTGGTTGTGAAGCTAACAAGAACTCTCAGAGAGAAAAGCGAACTACATGTAGCCAAGAACCCAATAGAGAGAAGACAAGGACGGAAGTTTCAGTTTTAGATGTGGGAGGAAAACCCCAGCGATTTATTCCAGGGGAAAACCCACGCAGTCAGGTAGGGACCAAAACACAAACCCATGGTGGTAGTGCCTGCGGCTGAATTCGAACCAGGGTCAAAAGGCGAGGAAAGAAACCACTACGCCTACCTTACCGTCCAATTCCATTATATGCCATGTTGCATTGAGAACGCTAAAAAAGGTTTATTCCATAGACAAGCGACAGCACAAGAAACTGACATTTCCAATATTTCCCATGATGCATTGACAACGCCAAAAAGGTTTATTCCACAGACAGACGACAAGATGAGGAACTGACATTTTCATCTTGTTCCCATGATGCAACGAGAATGTCAAAAAAGGTTTGACAGACATAGCGCACTAGAGAAGACCTTTCTTTTTATACATTTATGTAACATAGCATTGCCAGATGCCATCTTTGTGCTTATGGCCACTTTCCTATTAAATTTCTCAGAGCTGACTGCACTTCTGTACTAACGTGCAGATACTTCTCAAGGGGGTGTATACTTCTACAGTAAACCAAAGTGGTTAGGAAAAATAAGATTCTAATATTCCCCACGTTGCGACTTAACTTTATCATTTGTGTGTTTTTAACGATGAGAAGTATTTAACCCACTTGAAAACTGATTAGATTGTTATCCTCTTGGCTTGAAGCCTTCCCATTTTAAAGGGTCTATGTAACTTTTGTAGGACAAAATACACAATGTCCACAGATTTACACTAAACTTACACAGTTTGAAGATAATGATAGTAGAAAGCTTCCCTGAAAATACTACGTGCTGAGGTGCTGTAGTTTTTGGGAAATGAGTAAAACAATGTCATGAAACTAATTTTCGTCTCATGAGATGAAGATTATTTTAATCATTTACAAATGGATTTTCATGACATTGTTTTACTCATTTCCCCAAAACTACAGCACCTCAGTAAGTAAGATTTGAAGGGAAGCTTTCCACTATCATTATATTCAAACCCTGTAAGTTTAATGTAAATCTATGGACATTTTGAAAAAGTACCCAAATCCTTTAAGGGTAGAGTCATAGATTGGTCAGCGCTCTCCCTTAACAGTGGTCCGCTGACTGGGGTAGCTGGGGTGTCAGTGTGTAGCATTGCACCCTCAGGGCGTGGTCGACCCTGCCCCTTTTGCAGCCTCAGGTGCAGCTTGCCCACCTGTTAGTACCCGATCAGGGCCCCTACCCAGGGTTATGGCTGCATACATGTATATATGATTTCCTTTCTTTTTTTCTTGTTTTTTTTTAATCATGGGATGGTCTGTTGAAATAAGCACTTAGCTATCCCTATGGGATATTAGCTTGTTTTTCATGGGGTACTCCTTAAAAAAAAGCTTTAGTCTTGGAGAGTATCATGTTTAATTTGAAATGGAGAATTGAATAAGCTGATTTCACTAGTGAAACGACAAGTCAACTGGTCCTAAGGGTGAAAACTGGTAATAATTATGTACTCCAAAAATACCCTAATTCATTGGTTTACTGTATTGCTTTATATCTGCTTTACATTGTTAGTTTTGAGGCCTTGCATTAATAAGGCGCTATTAATGCTTTTTATTATTATTATGAATCGTTTAGTGTGAATTCCACTACCATCTGTCCCTCTTTGTATGAATGAGGAAATGAAGCACTGCATGCACTTTGCTCGCTACACAATGGAATCTCCAAAGAGGCATGTGAGCGTTCCGCTATTTTGAATATAATACACAATTTCCAACCTTCATTGCGTATACAAGAGTTTTGCAGCTACATGTAACTGGTAACAAATCATCACCAGTGTTTACCATCATTAAAGATGATATAAATAAATAAATCAATAATGAATAAAAAGATAGAGTTGCTTTTAAAGCACAAAAATGTGCATGATACTTATAAAGGAACACGTTGCCTTGGATTGGACGAGTTGGTCTATAAAAAGCGTTTGTAACCGTTTGTCAACAATTTGACTCTAATAAATGGCTGACCGTGTAAGTCAACAAAGTAAAAGGAAAACCGTGTAGTTTCGAGGCATGTTTGTGTGGATCATTGTTTTCTACTTTTACAACATCTTTCTTACCATGCATTTAATAACAAACGGTTACTAACACTTTTCAAAAACCAACTCGACCGATCCAAGGCAATGTGAATTGTGTTCCTTTAAACAAGTGTGCTGACCAGAAAAATTGTACCAGCCAAATAACCATGTCATACCATGGTCATATTAATATTTATTTGCAACTGGTTTCCTGTGTATTTTTGCTAGGCAGAAAAACTGTTTTAAGCATGTCTGCTTCTGGCTCAGAACCTTAAGTGGTACAATGTAATATTGCATTGCATGGACTAAAAAACATCAAACTCTGCACAGAATTCAATGTCCAGCAGTGCCTAGAATGGTTCAAAGATGTCCTTACTTAACTGTTTACAACATATGATTTATAGGGTGCAGTAAGTGCAGGTAAGCATCCAGTGAAATGAAATTAGTGCCAAGAACCTTACAATTCCCAAGGGGCACCAAGGTTAAGACCAGCGCAACGAGAGGCATGGCTTCTGTGTAATTGCAGGCCTAATTCCTTACTCGACAGAATGCTTCGGTGTTTTATATGTTAGACACTTGAAACATTTTGTAACTATCAAAGACCAGTAATTTTACTTGGCGTATCCCAAGTTCCCAACATGTATAAAATAACAAAAGTTTGGCTCAATTTTGGTCATCAAAGTTGCAAGAGAATAATGAAAGAAAAAACACCCTTGTTTGTGCTTTCAGATGCTTGAAAAAGGCTTCAGGCATGTGTGTCAGGCCTGAAGTCTTTCTCAGGTTCAAATATTTACGAGCGAAACTACCTCAAAGATCTCAAAGAAATGTTCTTTAAGAGCAAGGAACTGTTTCTCATTGAAACCTCTCCATTGCTCTTACCAAGTATCTAGTAAGTTTGTACGCTATTTAAATTTTGAGTACTAAATCATCAAAGGTGTACAGTGCCTTTTTTAAGTTGCAAGCTCTGCTTCCTTGCTTAGTCATTGTAAATGTCTGCCAACTCATTATGTACCAGTGTGTACACTCTGTTGTTTACTCTCCTGTCTGACTAGACTCTGTCATTTCACTAGTCTCTCATTTTACACTCCCCACATAAAAAAGCCCTGCTCTAACTATGTCAGGCTTTATCACTGTAATTGTACTATAGAGTGATTGTACCACGAACCTTTTCCCTATATGTGTTTTGCCTCTTTTGTCACTTTCTTTTTTGGATAGTTTTTGTATTTTTGTCCAGTTCTTCCACACTTGTATGAACTTCACCTTAGCATTGTCACAAAACGTTTTTGTTAGCCCAGGTTTCATTTTCACCTTCTATGGTCTTGTGACATTACAAAAAAACAACAACAGAGACAACAAAACTCCTAAACAAAAAAGTTTTCTTTATAATTTTAGTTTTACCTCTGGGTCAAGAAGCTGTTCTGTGGCAGAATAATTTCATTATCAAATACAATGCATTTCAATGAGGTTTGTATCATTTGGACAAACTGGTTTTTTTTAATAAAATAAATCAACAACTTTTTATTTTATTTTAAGAAATCAATTATTCCAAGGCCGTTTGTTATTTGAGTGTGCAAATATGTGGTAATAAGGGCATCAAATTCAAGTCCTGGTGGCTGAGCCATCAGGATGTGGGTTCCAACCCGGGCCAAGACCAGACACTTGTGTCCTTGAGCAAGACACTTCACTATAGTTGTAATTACATCTATTCACCCACAGTTTTAAATGAGTGGAATTTAAACAGTTTGCAGGGATAACAGATCTGTATGAATATAAAAAAGTAGTCAGCTTTATTTTTGTCAAAAAAGTCAAAATTCAAAATAGTAAGCAGACCCCGAAACAGCACTTTGATTTGAAAACATGTGCAAATTCAAATGTGATTTTATCCAAACACATTTGTCTTCTTCATAATAGCCAAAATAGGTCAATTTGTGGTACAGCAGGTGCTGAATTAAACAGAAAGTACACACAAAAATTATGGTTAAAAACATTGTCATTACTTAGTATGTAAAAACTATAGACTACACAACAAAAGAACAAGGCAATGTACAACTCTAACAAAAAATAATATTCATAAACACCTCAGTTTCGCTATTCCTATTGGTGGAGAGCGCATCACGTGGTGGGTGTGTATAAACCTTTGTTTATGCCCGGTAAAAAAGTGTTAATTCATGGGCGTGACACGCGACCTTGCACCTGTTCTTTTCAGACAGTTTCTTCATTCCGATTGGTCGAGAGCAACGGCTGAAACAGTTGTGCCACATCACGCGATACGCGCGACGCGCACAGCATTCCCTTATAAAGAGTTGTTTACGCGAGGGCGGCAGAGGGCTTTACCATTTCATAGCTGGAGGGGTGATGTGTTGAAAGAAATTATTTAAAAATTATAATTTTTTCATTTATTTTACTTTTTGACCAAAAAGTGATGATGTTTTTGACCGAAAAGGTATTTATGAATGTGAATCAAAGTGTGTTGAATCGGTTTTCAACTAGTAGTGGTTTAAAACCGCCTTGTTCTTTATAATTTACCTCGACTTCATCTTGGTAAAATTATCAAGAACCAGGCCTCATTCGTTGGGATTAATTAAACCACTACTACTAGTTGAAAACCTCTTCACTTCACCACACATTGATTCCCTTAATAATATTATAGTACGGTTGTATCACCAGACATGCAAGATATCTGGTTAAAGACAAACGACACTATTGGTAATTGTCAAAGACTAGCCTTCACAGAAACAGTTGGTGTATCTCAACATATGCATAAAATAACAAGCCTGCGAAAATTTTAGCTCAATCGGTCATCGAACTTGCGAGATAATACTAATACTAGTGAAAGAAAAAAATACCCCTTGTCACAGGAAGTTGTGTGCATTTAGATGGTTGATTTCGAGACCTCAAGTTCTAAATCTGAGGTATTGAAATCAAATTCGTGGAAAATTACTTCTTTCTAAAAAACTATGGCACTTCAGAGGGTGCCGTTTCTCACAATGTTTTATACCATCAACCTCTCCCCATTACTCGTCACCAAGAAAGGTTTTATGCTATTAATAATTATTTTGAGTAATTACCAATAGTGTCCACTGCCTTTAAAGTTAAACGCACCAAACAAGTTTTAATTGCTTTTTAGTTTTACTTTTTCAGCAGAGCCAGAGGGTATCGATGGGTACTACTACGGACGGGAACTTTTGGGAAAATCATAAACACAACAAACAACAGAAAAATCATTAACAACAAATAGAAATAAAAACTGAAACATAAGTTTTTTTAACAACCACTCAGCAGGGAATATACTTACTTAATAACTGATAATGATATAGAGTAGTTAAGTAGTTTAAGTATAGTCATATTCAATCTTACCTTTTAATTTACAACATTCTCGAAAATGAAAATGTCAAAAATACCACCACAAATCGTGACATCCAACGTTACTTCCTTCTGTCGTGCCCACACTGAATGTATGAGCGGTGTACGTTTCGTCCAAAATAACAGTATAAGTCCATTCAGAAGACTACTCGACCTTTCTGTTATGTCATGTGTGTAAATGATGCACACAAGGCAATGGCAACCAAGTTGGTTCCCACACAAAACAACGATAGTAAATAAGGTTTTGACAGGGAGCCGTTTCAGAGAACTATAGCGACCACGGGTGTGACGTAGGACATCTGGACATGACGTCACTAGTAAGAGTCGACTAAACAAACAAACAAACGGGACTCTTTTAAAGGAAATATTTCCTTACAATGAAAAATGAGTTGGCTAATTATGTAATTCGTAAACAGTTTACCAGGGCTTATCAATAAACAACAAAAAGCTTTCCGGTGCTCTACCAACTGAGCTATCCAGCCCTTTGTGTTGTGTCCGTGTTTTGTCAATTTATTTTGTTACTTAATTGTTAATTCCTTTTTCTTTTCCCATCTTGAATCTTTTCCATCTTTTTTTTAGATTAATGCTTTTTAAATTTCGGCCAAATTGATTGATGGTGCCGCCGTTCCTGCACTGCTTCTTATGGCCCCGTGTGTAAGATTACTGTAAATTAAATTGAATTAAATGAACAGCATGCAACACACAGAGATACACTAAATGTAATAGGTAGGAGTCTGCCAGCAAACAAGCGGCCAAATTTATTTTACAGCTAACCGAACATAACAAATATGCCATACAAACAATTATAGTATTCTCAAAAATTAGTCCTCCTTGGAAAAAAAATCCAGTTTGAACCAAAAAACCTCAAGTAAAGGGGGACCGGTGTCGTCATGGTCATAGCAGGCTTGTAACTATACAAGGAATGGGTCATATTTTTGACCGCGTGAGGGCGCGCTCAATCACTTCCGGGGGTATATTCATTCAAACCCATAACAATTATTAAAGATTTGAACACATTACCACCACAGACATCTAATCCATCATGGAAAATAACTCTTTTAAAGGAGCCGTTATAATCCACCTCTAAAGCAAATTGAAACTACAGGGCAACAAAAGTGACAGAACGCCTATTAATCAGTGCAGGGCGAATCGAGTATACCCCAGGAGGTGATAAAAATACTATTTATAGCGCCCTCGCGCAGTCAAAAATAATGCGCATTATATGCTCTGATCCAGTTACTGCACGCATCTCTTCATGCATGCACAGGTCCTAATTTCATAACGCCCAAAGCACACAAAAAATATCTTTACAGAAACAGCGTACCAGCCAAAATTGCATTGAGTTTACATTGTTGTGACTGGTGCTCCACTCACTGTTTGCTCAGCAAAGAAATTTGTCAAGTAATATTTTATGCTCTAAGCATGATGAACCATTGTGATGTATCGGTCAGCATAACTGGGAGCAAGTTCGAGTGTGCACAATGGTTAACTAAAAGGTTGACCATTTTGACTCGAACCCAGGCTGGTTGACCATTGGTTGACTACTGTGGTCGACCATTTGGAACCAGCCTCGAGACCATGGTTTCTTCACTGGTCCCAACAGCATGTTCCATTCTAACATGTGTTAAGCGCAGAAGGGAACCAGTGACCCTTTAGCGAAAAGGTGGAAGGTTGACTTGACTACCAATGAGTCGTTCGGGTGAGTACGTCACTGCGCATGTGCGTTGCTAGTCTGTGGTCGACCACTGGTGGACTAAATGTGCGCACTCGAACTTGCTCTTGGTTAGAGAAGCTCTATGGTTAGACTTCATAAATCCATGTACAGCCATAGGCCTCATCAATGATCATGATGACAGTACAGCCACAGGCTTGCAATGATCATGACAACAGTACCCCTTCATACCTCGTTTGTGTTTATGTCAGTGAGCAATTCATCCATGAAATCATTTGGACAAAGTGGGGGTCAGGGTGTTGGCTTTAATAAATACAAGCATGGCAATATCAACAGAGTCCCACCCGAGTGATTTGCCAGTGGACTTTTTTCACACAGAACTTGTGAAAGTACCGAGTATACAATGCTTTATTCCACACCGTGTAAGGGTTTAAACAAAATTGTAGTATAAACAAGCTTATTGGGCCACATCTGAAATTATGACTGTGGCTCAATAATCATCACATAAAGAAACATTTGAGCCATGGATTGGTACAGTTACATAGACAGGCACCTCATCTTAACATGCATTTTGAATCTCAAGATTTCATGTCGTGGCCAAGCGCACTGAACTCAAACTCTGGTCAGCAGAGTGCGGGTTTGAGTCCCGTTCATGGGTGTATGTCCTTTAGAACGACACTAAACCAGTATTGCTTCGTCCTTCAAATAGGTTGTAAAGCCATTGGTCCTGTGTGTACAGTGGGTTGTGTAATGCATGTAAAAGAACCCAGCACACATAAAGGTACTACGTAAACCGGTTTCATAAATCATAAAAAAACTTCAAAACCTGTCTTGAAAAGCGTCTCTCTTTGTTGAATTAAAAGGGGTTTTCTATTGTGTTTCTGGCAGTGGCTTTCATAGCACCTTGTTAACCCTTATTAGGTAAATAAATCAGTCTCACAAATCATTAACCTTTCTTAAAAAGTGTCTCTCTTTGTTCAAGCGCCTCCAGCACCTTATTGGTGGATACCAAAGCTATATAAGACTAGATTGTTATTATTATCGAATCTCAAGATGGCAGACTGTAATGCAGACAGTAGTCGTCAATGCATTGGGTCATCATTGACCCTGATTGAAAAGGTCACAGCTACCAATACATTTGTTGAGTCTCCTATAGACTCACAACAGAGCAGTAACAAAAACATTTGATCACCTTAGAGGACAGCACTGAGTGATGTGCTGAGACAAAGATAGTGCCTGAGAAAGCCACACTGGACTGCATTTTCAGATGGTGGTTTAGGCCTGGAATTTCATCTTTGAAAGGGCAAGCCTGTTTTCAATTTGCACAGGGCACTTCCATTGGAAAATATGTTTGAAGGGACACCAAGGCCGAGACCGGGGGCAACAGAGGCCATGGTCTCCTTTCCCTGCATGTGTAATCCTAGGCCTAGTGGTTGCATTTGCAAAACATGTTTCCTTAATTTCAAAACCGTGGACTGACACCAAAAATTACACAGAGAACGATTTCACTAAAGTTATTATAATCCACTGGAAATATATATCAATAAAAAAAATCATCGTTCATCACTTCTTCTTGGTCGTCTTGGCCGACTTCTTATCTTCCGCCGACGCATCCTTGGCGTCTTTCTTATCGCCCTTATCCTTTTCCGACTTCTCCTTATCCCCCTGACCCTTCTCTTTTTTGTCCTTGTCCGACTTGCCCTCCTGTTTCTCCAGGTCACGGTTCTGCACCTTGTTGCTGATGAGGTTGTGCAGGGCGATGACGGAGCGGATCAGCGACGCCAGGTAGATCACCAGCATCTGGTCGTTGGTGGTCACCACAAACGCCCGCACGAACTCCGTCAGGTTGACGTCTGGCAGGAGGTTGAAGATGTCCTGGAGCTGGTAGATGATGGTATGGTTGATGGGCAGCTTCTCCATGGCGATCTGCTCCAGGTAGCTCTGGATGTGCTGCATCTGAGAGAAGAAACCTTTCAGGCCTAGGAGCTGGCTGGTGATCCTCTGAGACAGGCTGCCTACGCTGGTGTCTTTGATGTCCCTGAAGTATCAAGTTAACACAAAATTATCAGGCCTGAAACTTTGCCTACAGTAAACAGTCGACTACCGTTATTATGAGCTCGCATATTACGAGGTTCCGGTTAAAGGCAGTGGACACTATTGGAACCTACTCAAAATAATTATTAGCACAAAACCTTACTTGGTAACGAGTAATGGGGAGAGGTTGGTAGTATAAAACATTGTGAGAAACGGCTCCCTCTAAAGTGACGTATTAAAATATGGATTATACGAGCACTGTAGTAGCGAGAACACGGTTATAATGAGGTGTCAAGAGATTCAAGTCCTGCGGTCTTGTGGATTTTCCTTATACCGGCCACAGGAACACCCCTCTCTAGACACTTAAACCCACACAGTTTCAACGACAGACACATTTGTTTACCTGAGTAGATGCTCAACGCCGACTTCTTCTGCTTCCTCCGCTCCCATCTCACTTGGTATGTGCTCGAATGTACGACTGGTTGGGGTGCCGTCCTGCAGGTTATAATAAACTATTATTCAACCACTCATCCTATTATCCTAATAGAGTTTCCCTCACACATTCAAAGTTTTCCATGGTCGTTCAAAAATTCTTTCACCCAATTAAAGTTTTCCATGTCCATTCATGTTGCCCTCCCCCTTTCAAATTTTCACTCACCCATTCATGTTTTCCTCGCCAATTCAAAGTTTCCCTTGCTTGCACAAAGTTTCCCTCACCATTTTATAAGTTTTCCTTGATTACTGAACCTTGCACTAAACAGATGACAAACCTTATTATGATTTGCCATAACTCAAACAAAACTTGTATTTGTATTATTTTTTTCCCCACATCGTCATAGATTGTACAGTACCTGCGCAAACAAAAAAATTTCTATACTAATTTTAAACTATTGGATCCATGTTAGATTTCTTACATCATGAACCTCCTCCACTGCAAAGTAGGCTTCTGTTGGGAGCCCAAGATCCTTTGGTTTAGCATCGATAATTACAAGGACCTTCAGAGAGAAAAATGAACAAAGGCAATCAATCAATCAATCAATCAATCAATCAATCAATAGTAACATTTATAAGGCACCATATTCCAACAATATTTGCGTATGATGCCATACAGTAAGCTCTTGTTAACGGGGCCCAATTTCATAGAGCTGCTAAGCACAAAAATTTGCTAAGCATGAAATTTCTTACTTGATAAAAAAGAATTACCAACCAAATTTTGCATATTGCTTGTTACTGGTATTTAGCTGTCGTTTGCTTATCCTGAAAATCAAATGGAAATTTTGACGGTAATCTTGTTTTTATCAAGGTGAGTTGTCCAATATTGTAAGAAAGACTGTTCCAGCAGAAAAGGCACTAGCCCCCCTTTCACAACAAGGATGTTATAACATGACGCTATGTTTGATTTCATTATATTGGGGCGTATGTTGTTGTTTCAATCAATCAATCAATCAATCATTTAATCCTATCAAATTTATTAGTATTGATTTTGATGTAATTTCATTCAAAGCTACTTATTAAAAAACTTATGTTAGGTAAAGATGCTTCTTGTCTAATAACAACGTCTGCTTGTTTCATTTGCTTTGTCAATATGTATATTTTGCGATTTAATACAAAAGTATGAAAACAAAGTAAATCCATACGTGTTGACATGTTGCCCTTTGACCTACCGAGCTTGGGCAGTATTGCCTGATAATCTCGTTGACTGCAATGTCGTTCTGACCCAGCTTGGGCCCTGTGTGATACCAACCAACGATCTTCTCTCGTGCTAAAAAGAATCAAAACGAGAAACTCAGTTTTTGGTGACATCACAAAAACAAGGCGTTTGTGTTGCTGATCCTTAAAATGAGTTCAATTCTGCATGAAAATTTGAGATTCAGCTAATCATAATGAATGGTTGATGCCAAGAGATGGCGCAGAGAAAAATTTCTGCAAAATCAACTGGAAGAAACGCAGTGTTTTCCCCATGCACCTTATCGCAAATACCAATGCGCAAGCGCAGACTGTTGAATGAGGTGCATTGTGGGATAGATATGGATCATATTTGGATACCAGCAAGACCACAATGCACCTAATTCCAAGCTTTACGCGCGCGCCCCGGTATTTGCGAAAAGGTCTATGCACAATGTAGCTTCTCGGGCTGGATTATGTTGACGAGACCAGAATCAATATTAAGAAAAAATACAGTAAAAAAGGAGAAGACAGTTTTCACTTTTTCACTTTTTTTTTTCTTGAACTAAAACTAAGAGGAGAGTTTTCTTTTTGTCTTGTGGGTAAGTACACTTTGACACTTGGCAGAGTTGTAAGATATTTACTCGGCTTGAACACAACACTTGAACATGGTTTAAAGATATTGAACAGAAACATAGAAGACCACTAGACTAGTCCGGCTGTGAGTTTACTGGCCAGAAACTAAAGCCACTGGCCTTGGGCCTTCTACTCCGTTATTATTTTGCCAAAGTCCACAAGTTAGGACATAAATGCCAAGGAACAATTACAGTTAAGTGCCTTTGCTTATGACACAAGTGCAGGGATGGAGATGCAAACCCACATCGTGATGACTCGGCCACCACAACTTGAATTTGATGCGCTAGACTGCTGGGCAATGACCAGGGTTCTCCACACACGGTTTTGGAGGGGCGCCCTGCCGTAGCTAGCAATTCGAACACAACCTTAGTCTGGATATTATCTTACCATTGACTTTCTTGAACATGCCATACATGTTTTCTAGGTAGTCATGGTCAAGGTACCATACTGTATTGTCTTTGTCGTCTTCATCGAAGGGGACTGAAAAAAAAACAAGAAAAAAGAAAATATCAACAACAATCGTGAAAATGGGTTCCTAAGTTCCAATCCTATAGACCAAGTGACATCATACTTCTAGAAACTATAAGGCTCCCCTGTGAGCCTTATAGGGGTCTATACGTTTTTCAAATCAGCATTGATAGGTAAAAGTTTTACAACCGTTAGCCAGCAAAAACTGAAGTTTCTTTTGTACTACACTACCAAAACTTTTCCCACATACTCAATATACATTCATAATGCTTGCATTTCCTTTTTGTTGAGTGAAATTAAAAAACATCGTCAAAGAGACCGGACTTTCCTCTACAGGCAAGATTTGCACACAACTCAATAAAGTTGCATAACAATTGAAAAAAAAATCTTAAAATTTAATAAAAAAAATCATCCCCAAAATGAAGACGATTCTTTCTTTATCAACTTTTGATAAGGCGACAGGGGAACTGCACATCACTACAATTATTATACTAACAAATAGTAACATCATGGTGTAGTTCATCAAGGCTCAGGAGTCAGTTGTTGTTCATAACAAACTCAAAAGTTAAATTTAAAAAAAAAACATTTTAAATTAAAATTTGCCTAAATAAAACACATGAAGTTAAAGATTGCCCTCCACCGCTCACTCAATGTTATTATTAACCGAGTGTTAGTGGTTGTCCCAACGATTATGTCTCACCATGCATAGAGCTTATTTTATAGGCCTTGGCTAGTAGCTACTAGTAGTAGTAGTAGTAGTAGTAGTAGTAGTAGTATCCTGGTGTCATGTGTTTTCAGTAGGATAACCGGAAAATGGTTCACAATCAAAAACTGAATGTTTTTTTTTCAAATCATCTATCCAATTTTTTAACAATAACACTTACACTTCATGGTGTGTTGAAATTTTTACAGCTTTGGTTTTACGTTGCGAGAGACAGTCCGCCATTAACAGTGCTTAAGCATGCACGAAATTGGAGCAACGTCATATGTTTTCACACCTTTCATTGGTTGGTATTTTATTGAATATTTCGAAGCTAGTATGGCATGCAAAATAAATCAAAAATATTATTCAATTACTACTTAACAAATTTAATAAAATTTTTGTCCCACGGCATTATAGCTACTTTAATTAGAATCGAGAGATATCATAAGGCATGGTAGTAAAACACCCCACCCCCCTTAAAACACACACACACACTTCATAACAATCCGTTTTCACCCATTTTAGACCAGTAATGTTTTGTTTCAGGAGATAAGAAACCAATCTACGATACATTCTCTTTAATATAGACGTAATATTTTTTACGCTTTTCGGAATTTATTACGGTATGCAGTTAATCAAAAAATTTTTTTTTTCATTTTCACTTGAAATATTTTAATTTTTTCCTCATATTGGCACACCATAGAATCCCAAATAGTAACCACCTCACGTGATCCATCTAGTGACTAAAACAGAATGAAACTCAATCTTGCAGATAATATGTTTGTTTTGAACTTTCGAGGTTGGATGTTTCTTTGACTCATTTGAATGTTTGCATAATAATGCACTAGTGATTTGTACCAAAAATCAATCATTTTATAAATATTTGAGCATAACCAACGTCAGGAAACTTTATTCTCAGCATGATTAAGCCTGATAAAAATACAGACCGTGAGTAAACTGCATAGCTTCTGCAACCAGTGCAGCTTGCACAATCTCGCGGTAAACGGTAATCAAAGTTGGGGGTTCCAAAACATATGAGGGTCGATATCGTATGAGGAAAAGTTTCCGTATGGCGCCACCACTTTTTCATTCGAAATGAAATAATATAGTATCTGATTTACCTGATTGATATATCCCTTTTTGTAAAAATGTGTGAAAAAGTGGTGGCGCCATACGGAAAGTTATCCTCGTATGACGCTACGATAGTACTTAATAGTAAAGTTAATGACAGCTTTTCGTTGTCCAGTTTTGGCGCCACCACTTTTTCATTCGATATGAAATAATATAGTATCTAATTTACCTCAATGAGATATCCCTTTTTGTAAAAAAGAGTGAAAAGGTGGTGGCGCCTTTACGGAAAGTTATCCAAGTTTTGTGGTGCTGTTACTTTCCTTTTAACTTTGCTGGCCCAGCAAAGTTTAGCCTTCTATTTTCTCATTCTTAAAAAAAACAGACTTAAAAACTGTTTTTTTAACTGGGAGTTGTGTATTTTTAACAAACCATATTGCTATTTTTGCTCATGTTTTTTAATCCTGCATTTTAATGTTTTTCTTGACTGTACAGCGCTTTGAAACAGTGTTAAAAAAGCGCTTTAAAATGCATTTAATTTTAAGTTAAGTCAAGTTAAAATAAAATGTTTAAAGCTTGAAAGTCTGCAATTATTACAACTCAATATATACATCATAATAAGCATAAGTTTTAGGTAGCTGAACCAATTAAATTGAAACTTCAAAAATAAGAAAGGTTTATAACAAAACAAACCGGCAAAACTGTTGGATACGTCGAGAATTCCTTTTCTCCAGGCGCCGAGCAAAACACCGACAACTCTCTTCTGATTTCGTATTCTGTTAAAATGATCCACAACACTCAAGAGCACCAATGGGTGAACCACCACCTTGTTGATTTCGAGTTGAGGGAGTGCCATCCCGTCTTCTATTAAATGTTCAAATTTAGTTGCAGTTTACAGATTCCCTTTCTTGACAAACTACCATTGCCATCCACACACACGTGAAAGGAATGACTTGCTTTCTCTCCAAAACCCCATTTACAAATGGCGAATAAATAGCAACGCAATGCCTACAGAGGGCGCTGTTCTAAGTTTTAACGGGCAGACTTGTGAGGGCGGGGCTGGCGAGGGGGGTGTATAAACTGTTGATAACTTTTTTACTGAAGCTACAAGAGGCGACATTATAAACAATCCCATATTATGATGTTAATTTGCACTCATATGTTCCACATAGCTTGTGGCATTGACTGATTGAAAGCTTAATCCCTCTACAGTCCAAGGAAGAATACTGACACCCCCCCTTCCCGCCGTTAATGCCATCACAAGCTCAAACACCACTCACAGTGGCCCTTTGTCAAGGTAATAAACTCTCGATGGCCAGGAGTTGCAACAGCGTACACGGAGAAACATTTCTATTGTTTTTGACCTCAGCGATGGCATCCTTTTCAAGTGGTCAACATAAATGCACACCCTAACCCCCCCCCCCTCCTCAACCCCAAGATTTCATGCAACTACAACAAAACCACATAATGGAATAATAAGTAATATCACACAATAACAGAATAACACACAAAAAAACAAAATTAAGAGTGAAATACTTTATTTCCATATGCAAACCAGCGTGGAGATACAATTTTAAAAAAAGCCTAACATATTTTTGCGTATAATAATCCAAGTAGAAAATTTACTGAAACAATTCCGAAATATACGCACTGAACAATAATAAACTGCGCATTTGCTGCATGCTCTCCTCTACATAAAAAAGCGCTTTGGCATCAAACACACTTGTCTTGAATAGTTTACCGAGACTTTTGAGACAATAGAGGGCGCCCCACTCACCAGTCCTTTTTTTTCCCCAATTATTCTCAACACTCGGTGAAAAATCTGGCGCTGACAACTACCGTCTCAAAAGTCTTAATGTACCACTTAATGCTCCACGACCTTATCATGAAATTTCTTTTTTTATTCGAAAAAAATAAATAAAACAAATGTAGTTACAAATGGAGAGTTACCCCTTATGCCATAATCGATCACTTACACAATATTAGCATTAATTAATCTCTTAGCAGTTACTAAAATATAAAAACACAGACAGTATTTTCAAATAAATCTTTTTGCAATAGTTTACTCCATCAAAGAGGTTGTACCTTTTGTTTCCCTTTATATTTACCTACAGCTTGTTTCAATCAATCTCATGCGTACATTGATATTATACACGGCTCCCACACTATAAAAAACGATATTAATTTTGTTCATGCCTTGTGTGCTTTATACTTCCCTCTCCTTTTATTTCTGTCTACTTGACGGCTTCTGCTACACATGTACATGTACATGTATACTCATTTATATGTGTTGTGTTGTCATTTAGCCTTCGAAAAAAACTCAAAATGCCAGGCCATTTACTAATCTTTTTGCATTTATATCATACGCCCTATGTAAATAGTAAGCAATTTGAAACAGCTATATTAATTTTAAGGAAAAAAGAAAAGGAAAAAGAAAAGAAACAAGAAAAAAGTTGAATTCTATGAGCATCTATAAAATGAAGCAAACTCTTTTCCCATTCACACTAGTACTTGAAAACAGATAAATAATATTTAAACAAACAGGCTACGTACATAGTACTGCTAGAACGTTTGAAGAAAATAGTCAAACTAATTTCTTTACCTTAAAATCCCAAACCATAATATGGTAACTGGACACACAAAATGTTTGACTCTGATTACAGTGGTATTCCTGATCCCATGTAAAGCATTAATTTGTAAACTTGTGCAGCCCTTAATTCGAATGAATCTAACAAAACGGGCAGGATGTGTGGTTTCAAATAGGGTGCTTGATTTTAATTTGGGCGAGTTTACGCCGCCTTGTGCAACAATTACATAGTACCTGGAATTTTCCAAACACAAATATTAGTCAAAAGAAAACATACTTAACTAAAGAAAAAGTTACCCTTCCTCGATAAATTTCAAAAATCCTATCAGTGTGCGAATAATTTTTGTGAGTGCTTATTCCTTACTTCACTTACTAGTATTTAAAGTCCTATTGCAATTTATTTCTACAAATGAGAGATTTATACAAAAACAAATAAACAAACGCAATGTTGATATCTTTAAAACTATGCACCATGACCAAAAAGATAACAATAATAATAACAAATAAATAAAATGATGACGCAATTTATACGTTCAGTGTTCACTGGACCACTGCTGATAATTGTAATTTCCTCAAAATGACACTCTGACATAAAGGCGTGGCATACCTCAAAACGCCTACGAGATCTTTAAAAACGGTTTGCATTTTAAGTTACATTCCCTTATAAAATAGCATTGCAGAGAAATTGTTCTTGGTCCCTCGGGAAACATTTGTCTTAACAAACAGTTGTGTCCAGGAAATATCTGAAAACTTTATGAAAAACTTTGTTGACAGAAAAAAAAACTACAAAAAACAAATATTTACAAACAGACAAAATATGACAAAATAGCTACCATACTCTCCTACATCCCACACGGGAAAACATTTCAAATCAAATTACAGGCAAGTCATTCTAATTAAATAAAGTGAGCAAAAACCAAAAATTAACCAATTGAAGTGACATTCAACAACAATTTAAAAAAATATTGATACTGTAAAATCTGTGTAAATTTGTCCAATGTATTATAAACCAGAGTCCGGTACCAAGACTCTTATTTAAACTCCCTCATCACACTTGCTTGTATTGATCTTACACTCTAAATGGTACCCTGACTAGTAAAACATACTAATGAAATGAACAAAATAATCAGACTTAGGCCGTGCCCAAGTTAGGAACTACAGCTACGACTGGATTGCCGAATCATCATGCATTGAAGAATAGGACGCCTTAGCAACATCACGCAGTTTCAAACACTTCAACAAAATAATAAGGTCGAAATGACGTCCAGGGACTCTTCCTAACCAATTTTGCCTGCCCGCTAAACACTTCCACCCCATCATCCACTACGCAATAGAGCTTGCATTTGTACAGCACAATAGAAGGCACAAACACAAAGAACCCATTCTTACAATATTTCCCCCCCTTTTTTTTTTTAACACAGACCCTAGAGAGCTTCTATTTCACTCAATCAGAGTTAGGCCTGTCTTATCCACAAGGAAATGTCTGTATTATCCACAAGTTTAGGCCTCTCTCATTCACAATGTTTTATAGGGTGTGTCCAAATTGGCAGCTGTGGCTGTGTCACTGCTTTGCTTCAATGCTTGGTGTGTTATACAACTACACCCATGGCTGTAACCATAACTTTAGACATGGCCTCTGCCACAGTGATGTCTCTTTCAGGCCTGATACTTCACAGAGAGGCGATCGCCTCCATGCCCCTTGGTCATTGCCATGGTGCCCCTAGAAATGTTCCCACAGATATTCAGTTTCCTCATAGAGGTGCCCTTTACCAAGGAGAAAAACGCCTTGGTGTCCTTGAACCAAGGAACACGTTGCCTTGGATCGGACGATTTGGTCTATAAAAGGCGTTTGTAACCGTCTTTTATAAAATGCATATAGTTGGAAAGATGTTTTAAGAGTAGAATACAATGATCCATACAAATTTGGCTCAAAATTGGGTGGTTTTCCTTTTACTGTGCGAACTAACACGGTCGGCCATTTATGGGAGTCAATTATTTGACTCCCATAAATGGCCGACCGTGTTAGTAGACGAGGTAAAAGGAAAACCGTGCAATTTCAAGGCATGTTTGTGTGGATCATTGTATTCTACTTTTACAACATCTTTCTAATCATATGCATTTTATAACAAACGGTTACAAAGGCTTTTCAAAGACTAACTTGACCGTTCCAAGGCAACATGTTCCTTTATAATAAAATATAAAAAAAGCATATTAGGCTTGATCTTGGATACACGCTTTTAATTTGAATGATCTGCTTTCTTAGTTATTTACAAAGTATTGTACATGCCTTTTGAATGCACGTTCTTTTGAGTCCAGATTTCCCAAAAAATATTTTACTCGCTGGAAGTTTGTGGATCATTTTTTTTTTTGCAATGTTGTGTAAAACTATCTGTGTAAAATAATGAGTATTAAATATAACATCTACTGCATGTAGTTGTTCTATTGTCTAATTTGAAAAAACAACAACAACAGACTAGCCTTCACAGAAACAACATACCCTTGAGATCATCCTTAACATTAGGACTGCCAAAGTAACGACAAGATAACACTTGGGTACAAACTGTCCTAACGACAACACTGGGGGCGGTGGTTATATTTACTATACAAACTATCAAAATATGATACATCATTAAACAACCGTGTGCTTGGCACAAAGAAGACTGCGTCTTAACTTGGACAGAGAGCCATGGAAGGACAGTGTTACAAATTGTTGAGCCCAATTTCCACTAAGCTGTTCCGCTGAAGGATATTGTTGAAAAATTCATCAGCTAAGCAAACATTACCAAGGCACCAACCACGAACAGTTTGTCGCATGTGGTATTGACTGGTAACCCATATCTGCTAAGCCCGTTTAGTGCTAAACAACTTCGGACCTTGGCTGTACACGTTGGACATGTCCGGCTTCAGTGAAACTGTGCTACGGGAAACAAAAAACCAAATTCACAGAGCGAATGATGCTTAGCATCTTTGGAGACCCTGTGGTCACAGCTCTCTTTCTCTCTCTCTGTACGAAGCCAAATTTCATAGAGCTGCTAAGCAGGAATGATATCGGTTACAAATTGTACATGTGACATTGTAGCTGGGCTGGTAACCTTACTCTGGTAAGCAGTTTTTTTTATGCTTAGCTACTTTGTGTCTAGCTCCATGAAATTGGGTAGTAGCTCCATGAAATTGGGAGAGAACTAAAGAGTAAGTTCTGTCAACTTGGACCCCAATGACACAATATTCACTGCACTATGTGGCCTTTCACGATACTCCCATTGTACAATGGCACTGGTACCTGCAACTTTGAAACTCTATCCTAACATAACTCTAGACTTGGCATAAATACTGCCCTCTATAGTCCACGCAGAGGTTGACTTTTTCCACATAAAGATTTAAATTTCCGTTTTGTTTCTCCATAACAACTATGGTACTGATTGAATATCTAAAGCAGGGCATGGCTAATTTTTCTTCCCGCAATCTGTAAATCGGCCTGCGTATGTGAATAGACCTTCACGCAAATACTTGGTACTTGCGGGTGTAGCTAGTGATCAAGTTTGGTCATGGCTAGACCCAGTATGCCCCTCAATCAACAGTTAGCCCCTCGCGAAATGATTATTTGCGAAATGGTCTATGGAACTAAACATAAACTTGCTGCACCATAAAAGGGTATCTAGCCGTAAAACAAACAGTTACTAAACATATTTACAAAGAACAGATAGTACTCTTCACATGATAGAAAATAACTACGCCAGCATCAAAACTCTCATCGCTTAAGGCTCGTTCCTTTTTCACGAAGAAATCTTTCACGAAATGTTGCAATTCTTCTAGTAGGCAAAGGACACATGAAATTCTTTTTAGTTTAATCTACATCAATCTTGCTTTGTACAATGATATCATCGAGAACTCCTGATAAGGGAGTACACGCTACAACCAGCCATGAAAAAAAGTGACATTTGTGTCGACAAGAAATCCTGGGACATTCATTTCAAAGTATCAGCCACATCTTTGGCTTCTTCGTTTGCTGGAAAATGTTAGTTTCATCATCGACACATATTTTAAAATGGGGTAAGTTTTTTACAACCCCTGAAACACTGTTCTTAAAAGCGTCTTAATAAGAGCTAAAGGCAAAATATGTTCCGTCATCAAAATTAATTTTTTACCTTTTATTTTTATTTTAGCTGTTTGTAAACTTTTCAATTGACAATCCTAATTCTATAAAAGCAGTACCTCTTAAAAAACGTTGCAAGTAAATAAAAAAACAAACACACGACGCAATTTTTCTAATCGTCTTCGCCACCGCCGTACATATCGGCAAGTTTCTTGAACGGCGGTCCCCAGTCGTTGAGATAGTCGTAGTTCTGGTCTCCGTCTGAGCTGCTGCTGTTCAGGGAGCTGAGGGAGCCCGCTGAGGAACCCTCACCCTCGTAGTCAAAGTCCCTCATGGTGTCGTTGGAGTCGGGGTCGTCATCCGCACCCTTCAGACGATCGTTGATGAAGTCACCGACGTTGGGATCGTCACCTGGAAATACACAGATTTAACGGTAGGGTAATAGATTGTTTTTTTGTCGTTTTAGCAACATCATAAATAAAGAGCGTAGGAATATTCTATCAAGTAGGGTTGACCTACATGTACACATGGTGTAGGCTCCAATAGAAGTTTCAGGCTACTCAATCGCAGATTTAAGTAGGGAGAATATCATGTCTGAATGAAGGTCACAAGTGAAAGTTTAATTTTTGCAGAAATCAGTGTCTTCTTGCCGAGACAATGTCTACAAACTGTCAAGGTATTTCAATTTCAAAGAAGTTTTCACAAGCTGGATTAATTTGAAGGCAAGAATCCCTGAAAAAAATCCTCACAAATCATTAGTATCATAGGTCTAAAACATCAGAAAAAGACTTAGATAAATGGAATGAACTTAGGCACCAACAAGGCCACAAACTTACCAGGGGCTCTTGGCGCTCTGTTCAGCGGTGCCTCCGTCACAGGCGGCTTGATGTAATCGTCCATCGGGATCGGGTCGATGGGTTTCCTGAGCGTGCTCACATCATACGCGTCTTGGTCCTCCTCCCCGCCTCCCTCCTCATCGTAGTTGATGAAATTCTCCCGGATGTCGTCGTCTGGGTCGATGGCGAGGGCCAAGGCCTGCTTCTGATCGTGGCTACGCTTGTAGAGGACGAACGCAAGCAGCAGTACTAAGGGTAGCAGAATATTCATAAAAATAATAATAATAATAAGCATTTGTAATATGCAATATCAATCTTAAAGGCACTGGACACTATCGGTAATTACTCAAAATAATTGTTAGCTTAACAATTTACTTGGTAACAAGCAATGGTGAGCTGTTGATAGTATAAAACATAGTGAAAAACAGCTCCCTTTGAAGTTACGTAGTTTTACGAGAAAGAAGTAATTTTCCACTAAAATATTTGAATTTGACTTCGAGACTTCAGCTTTTTTTTGTAAATTGTCATTAACCTCCATACTGCGGAGTGAGTTCTATATAAGTTTCAACGCTTCTCTAGTCATCGTCAAGAAACTAGTAATCTCCGGAAGATGACTAGAGCAAGCTAGTCGAAATGCACACATGGTGTTACCACAAACCAAATATATATGAACTACTTACTGATGATGATGATGAGGCAGAGAATCATGGCGAGAATGGCCCCAAGGTCTAGACCCAGCGTGGTGATGACGAACGCTTTCTCTGTGCCGCATATCGACCCGATGTACCCATCCAAGCAGTCGCACCTGAACCCAATGACCAGTTCCACGCACTTGCCGCCGTTCAGGCATGGGCTGCTGTCGCACTCGTCGATGGGTTTGCAGACGCCGTTGGCCTCGTCCTCCATGGAGCCGTCTGGGCATCTGCAAAGGAAAATCAAAATCACAAGTTAAAGGTTGAGGGGATAAGATTGGCTCAGGGGTTTTCCAAAACATGGAAAGATTGGTTTGTTTTTAGGGAATTTTCTGCAGAATCTGGGAGAGATGAGAGCTCTGCCTTACACTGATGCGAACTCGTGGCGTATCTTGGCCTAGCGGATAAGAGCACTGGACTTCGATAGTTCTGATAAGCAGAGTGTGGGTTTGAGTCCTTGAGCAAAACACTTAACCATGACTACTGTGTCCTTCCGTTAGGAGGTAAAGCCGTTGGCCCCGGGCGTTGTGTCACACACATAAAAGAAACCAGCGCACCTATTGGAAAGAGAAGGGGTTTGCCCCAGTGTTCCTGCTTTGATTGGCTGCATATTGCGCCACAGTGCTTTGTAAACCACAAGGAATTGGTCTCATACTTCAAGCTCCACAAATACCTTACAGGAAAATAATGAATGTTGAAGCGCCTTGAGTGTCACTGAATGACGGATATGAGCGCTATACATTGGAATAAAACTTCAAGCTCCACAATACCTTACAGGAAAATACTGAATGTTGAAGCGCCTTGAGTGTCACTGAATGACGGATATGAGCGCTATATATTGGAATCAAACTTCAAGCTCCAAAATACCTTAAAGGAAAATAATAAATGTTGAAGTGCCTTGAGCAATATCGAGTGACGAATATCAGCGCTATTTAAGACGCCCTTATATAAACAGATACTTACCCACAAGTGTATTTCCTCCATAGGTCAATACAGATGTATGACGCTGGACAGGGGTTGCTCAAGCATGGGTCGTAACTTGAGCAGCCTTCAATCACACCATTAGATGGGGTCGCTGTGCCGTACGTCGTTGATCCCGAGAATCCCAGATAGAAGTTGTTGATGCGAGGATCGTTCATACATCCTGTGTTGTGAGGAACGATGTAATTTTGTTAAAGTCATGTTAAAGATCAACTTGAACTAACTCTTTTTATTCTGTTGTGTTAAGTTTTCCTCCCTATAATTTTCTTGAACAATTTTGGTTGTAACAACTAGACCCCCCCCCCCCCCCAAATATTGAGCTACTGTTTTGGTTTGAAGATAATGATGAAAGCTTCCCTTGAAGTACTAGTAAATAAGTTGTACATGCTAAAACTAACTGTTGTCTCCTGAGCTGAACATTATGTTTCTGACATTGTTTTACTCATTTCTCAATAACTACAGCACCTCAGCAAGTAATATTTTAAGGGAAGCTTTCTATTAATTTTTTTACTGTTTAAGTTTAATGTAAGTCTGTGGACATTGTGATTTGTGTTACAAAAAGTACCCAGACTTTTACGATTTTGTTTTTTCATGAAGCTTGGCATTTAAAGTATATACTGATAAATATCTACCAATGAAATCTTGGGAGATCTCCACAACCCTGACGACAAACGCTCCCAGGATCAGACTGTTAGGATCGACCTCCAGCCTGCTGTACAAACTCTCATGGTTCTCCTTCTGTCTGACGCCGCCACCGCCGTCGATCTTCACCGTGATGTAGTAATCAAAGCGCTCCAGGCGGACCGTGTGCCAGTCCCCATCGTCCACGGCGTACTGGTCAAGGTGGACGGATTTCTCCCCGTCGCCCAGATTCCAGCGACTCCTGACGAAGCCATCAACCAACTGCAAAGAGAGAGAGAGAAGAGGAAAGTTAAAATCCACTTTGATTCTGCAAGGACTGGCGACAATTCGTTTATTACTCAAGAAGCTTGGAAAAGCTAGGTATTTTGAAGAAAATAGATTAACCCTTTTATAGCAGCCAAAATAGTACAGAGGCCCAAACTCATAGAGCTTAAAACAGTGCTCAACACATTTCTGCTATTAGCAGGATACCAGTCGCGAACTCTACATGTGACATGGTTATGTTGCTGGTAACCTTATTCTGGTAAGCACAATTTTGTTGTGCTTAGCTGCCTGAGAAAAAAATATTGCTTGGAACTTTTTCTGCTGAGCAAAAAACCAAGCAAGATACCAGTCGCAAATTGCACATGTGACATAGTAGTTTGGCTGGTAACCTAATACTGGTAAGCATAATTTTGTTGTGCTTAGCTGCTAATAATCAGTCGGGGAAATAAATGCCGTATCTCTAACCTCTATAGATGTGAATTCCAAGCCGTTCTGGTTGGTGATCATCCAGAGCAGACCTTCTTTCATCCGTGTGCGGAACGTCACTTGGTAGTCACCCATGCGATTGTCCAGCTGGGCTGCAGGCAGTAGCTGGTAGTTGACGTAACTGTCAGTAGCAAAGTCGTAAGGTGGGGTTGCTGTGGAGAAAGAAAGATCGTAACAAAACAAATAGAATTTGATACGTTTCGATTCCCTTCAGGAGATTTTTCTTTACACTGATTAATGTTGGTCATTTTCAAAAATAACTTCAAACTGCTGTTGTTTGATTAGGTGAGGTTTGCGGTAGTACCATGTTTAAATCTCTTTTGAGTAGTGTTGGTTCTGAAAAGAACCGATGGTCGACAACTCAACGCTTCGCTTTTTCCTTTTGACTATTCAAAAGAGGTTTACACAGGGTGCGGCCGCAAACCTCACCTAGTTATACTTCCACCATGCAAAGTTTCAAATCCTACTTACTGTAGTTTGATTGTGTAGTTTTTTTGTGTGGGGTTGGGGAGGGTTTTTTTTTTTTTTTTTTGGTGGGGGGGGGGGGGGGTTTTTTGGGTGGGGGGGGTGAAGCAATTTGAAAGTATCACTTACATGTATCGCACACATCTCCCATGAAGCCTGGATGACACAGACAGACAAAGGTGTTGAAGTCTCCCTCACATGTCCCGTTGTTACACTCCCCGCATTCCAGACGGGAGCATCCCGGCTCCGTGCCGACGGTCTTCCCAGGCGTCTGGAGATCGTACACCGCGCCGTCCTGCTCGACGTTTCTCATGCAGCCGTCAAAGCCAGCCCCGAAGGTGATCTCGCTAGGGTAGGTAAAAGCGGAGGATTGGTCCACCCCGCCGAGTTGAAGGGGTGTGTTGACATTGAGAAACCTAGAAGGGGAAAGAACAGGTTGTTCATAACTTCTGTAGCTTTCTAATAGATGTTAAATTTGCATCAGAGATACAGAATATTATTTGGTTCTCTATCTTAGGGCTAGATAGCTCAGTTTGTAGAGCGCGGGAGTTATACCGGAGGTCGTTTATTGAAATTCATCGCTAGTCAATTTGTCTTTGTTCAACCTATAGAAAAAGAACCCGGACAATGCTGAGTGCATCATTGTGCATGTGATTTCCTCTTGAGACCATTTTTATGGGTGCGCATACGCCTTTTTTAAAGTGTGTATGGTAACATGCTTTGCCATACAGCAGAGGTCATTAACGTTAACTAATGAAATCATAAAGAAACGGTCTTTAAGCGGCGTCATCTTGCCCTTTTGCCGTACACCCGTGTCACGCGATGATGATTTTGCCATACATGCAGTATCGATACGCCGCATCCACAGACGACACAGAGGGTGGCCGAGCTCAGCGTTGTCCAGGGTTCCATTTCTATGGTTCAACCCCAAATTATTATTATTATTAAACATGGTTTATTTTCTTTGAGAGAAGACAAGGGTGTATACTGACTTGTTATCTCCGGGTGTGACGCCTGTGCTTTTACAATCCTCAGTTTGCTGGATGGTGGAACTGGAGGCCTCTGTGATGTTTGCACTCTTACAACGATCCAGCATGAACTCAACGCTCTAAATCACGATAAAGGAGATGAAGAGAAAATTAATGTTATAAGCGAGACATCGTAAAATATGGGCACATAAATGTATTCCAAGATTTCTGAGACAGCACATTGTAAACGGTTAAGCCTGGTTAATACTTCCAATTGTTATTCAATTGAATTAAAGTACCTCGATGTGTAAGGTTTCAGTGATTTTTTTTACTGTGAATGTGACAATTATCTTGCAAGAGTATCAAAGTGAACTTAAGACATAACACAAGTATAATAATAATAATAATAATTATAATTTGGGGGGGCTAATCGTCCTTACTCGCAGCTAGAGCAGAATTGCGAAGAACGTGGCTACAACGTGTTCGATAAGCAGGCATGCAAGGGCGCAATCAGCTGCCAGCCACATCAACCCATTATGACCACGGAGCACAGCCAAGATCGAAAGTGTTTGATTTTTTCCTGAGGGTGGAAAACCGGACAGTCTGGGATACCCTCGTGGCACAGCAGAGAACCACCGCACAACTCAACTCACATATGGCCCCGACCTGGAAGCACACCGGGGTCACCTTGGTGAGAGGCGAGCGCTTTACGCACAAGCCAACCGTGCCACCAAATAGATCTTCTTCGAGTTCATCTCATTTTGAGTTCATCTCATTTTGATGATGGTCTTGTAAATAGATACTGGTCTGGTGGAGCATGCAGATGTGCATACTAACCATAAACCTAATTTATATTAAAGAACTAGAGGGACTACTCGCTAAGTCACACATGGAACCAGCTGACCCACCATAGGCCAAAAAACCTTTGGCTCAATTGCTTACAAATGTCTGCTCAGGAAAATGTTGACTCTATGTTGACAGGACTTTTGTTGTATCAATGCTACACAAACCCCTCACACAAAATTCATACCTTTCCATCCCGATAGACATCCAGTCGATGCCACTTGCCATCGCCGAGGTCCGCGGTGCTAGGGATTTCCATCCTAAGCGTTCCAGATCCCAGGTTGATGTACAACACCGGCTTCTTGCTCTCCAACTGGATCAGAATGAAATCCATCGGCAGGTCCCCGGGGGTCAGAGGGGTCATGGGGCCGTTGTAGAGTATCACGCCGTCCGGTAGCGTAGTGATGAACTCCACCATGGTGTGTGTCTGCTCGCACTGCTGCAGGGAACTGAAGTGAGCGAAGCCGTTCTTGAATTCGCGCATAGTCTGCTCGCAGTTTGGACCATTGAATCCAGTTGGGCAAGTACACCTGTAGGAGCGCCACAAAATTATTAAAATTACAAAATTTGAACATTTTTGTAATTTTGAGGTTACATCCTCTTTCTAGATTACCATAATATGCGATAAAATTTAATCGTCTTTACAAATCATAATAGTTTTAGATTTAATCATCTTTCAAGATTTTTATAGTTTTGGGAGGTTTAAAATCATTCTTCCAAGTTACTAATTAATGGGGTGATACATGAAAAAGATAAAACCAATAAAGAAAAAAAAACCACACCAAATAATCAACTTACGTATGTCCCCCACCCTGGGTGTCTTTACAAGTACCACCGTTCAAGCACGCGTCAAAGTCACACGGCCCAGGCTGTTGGACGTCCGCCCCACACACGCACTTGGCCACAGTGCGCGTGGTGATGGACGTGAAGGAGGCTGAAGGAGTGTTGACCACAGTGGGTGTAGTGTCTATCTCTAGGACGTTGGTGCACGCAGACTCGCAAGCCGACTCCATCAGACACATATCAATCTTGATCATACCGATGGTCACGCCCAACGCTTCCGCAATCTGTACACAGCGAGGAAAAAACAATAGGAAGTTACACCATAGACTTGACTGGGTCGATAATAGAGAGTTTTGCAAATACGCGAATGTGAAAGTTTTTCTTTCAACTTTCTCTTGCAATTTTGATGACCAATCAAGTCAAAACTTTCACAGATTTGTTATTTGATGCATATGTTGGGATAGACCAACTGAGAGTACAATTACCAACAATGTCCAGCGGTAAATTTTAACAAACTCTTCCAAACTTAAAATCAATCTTAGAGACCATACCCTCTGTTGCCCATGGTCTTGGCCTTCAAAGGTTCGTTTATGCATATATGTTGGGATACACTAAGTGAGAATACTGGTCTTTAACAATTACCAAAGGAGACGCAGCCCTCTGTTTCTCAGGGTCTTGGCCTTGATGCCTCTTGAAAACTTTCCCGTAGTTAAAAAACAGAATTCTAATAGAAATTTTCAATGGTCTGTTATTTTATGCATATGTCAGGAAACACCAAGTTAGAATACTGGTCTTTGACGATTACCAAAGGTCATTTGATCTTAATAAGACAGTGGATAAAGCATACCAATGAAGATAAACAACCTTCATCCTGTACTTGTTGTGACAGCGTTAAAAACATCATAACACAGTCTTGCTTGGCGCTGGTTTTTCAGTATTGATTTCATTCATCATTTTAATGAGTCTTGAAACCATGCAGGGCGCCGCCAACAGTGTAAAAAACACTCGAGCTCGAAGGGGAAGAGGGGGGGGGGGGTGGGGGAGGGGAGGGAAAACAAGACTTACCCTGTCCCTGTTCTCTAGAGCTGCCCCGTCCATCTTCTCCGGTGGGTAAAACGGCGACCCGTGAGCAGAGTAACGAACGTCAACGGTGTTCGGCTGCCCCTTGACATTAATGATGCTAAAGATGTCCACATTCTCCGGTTTAGCGGGGATGATCTCGGCAAGGATTCCCTTGAGGATGTCGATCTTGCTCAGCGACCCATCAGCCGGCGTCTGGATCAGCTCCTCGGCAGTCACACCCTCGAAGCGGAAGGAGCCGGAGCTCCGAACGGCTTCCTCCGGCAGGTCGCGCACGTCTACAATGACCGTGGATTCCGCTTCTGGGAACACGTTTTCATCCTTCACTATGACGTCAAACTCGTACAGGCCACCTGGTGTGCCTGCTAGGATGGTCACTTGACCGGTGTCCTCGTTAACCTGTGGGTTTTAAGCGAAGACGGTACAATGAAAAACAAAACTATACTGTCAAACGCCAAATTTCATGGAGCTTCTGCAACACAAAAAGTAGTACCTCACAAATGCTTACCAGAAATAGGTTATTTATATATATATTTTATCCATACATATTTATCCATACACTGATGTGTGTAGCACTGTACACTCAGTACTTTCCCAAGTCCTGTGAAAAAATATCACAGGCATATTACTCGGATGGGATTCGAACCCACGACCCTTGCAATTCTAGAGCAGTGTCTTACCAACTAGACTACCGAGATTGCCCGGTAGCTAGAGGCAGTTCGAATCCTATGTTTTGGCAGTGTTTTTTTTTTTGGGGGGGGGGAGGGGCGGTGACACCATGTGTGTATTTACTTGGTAGGTAGAGTTTGTTCTTTAAAGAACTGTCTTGCTATTTATTCTACTACCACGGATTAGATTTTTCAGATTTTTAAGGGAGACTTCTCAGTTCTGAAAAGATTTGTCCTGCAGAACAAGATAACCAGCCTTGAAGCATCATGGTTACAAGTATCTCGCTTCAGGAAACAGGTCTCACAACTGGTACTCTAACCCACACTCTGCTGATCAGAAACACCAGAGTTTGAATTCGGTGCTCTAAACCGCTAGGATTTGACATGCCAGGTATAGAGTGTCTGTCTGTTTGTTTGTTTGTTTGTTTGTTCGTTTGCATATAATGCACTCACCTGAAAGTATTCGGAAGGGAATTCGCTCTTTGTTGAGTAGGTCTTGTCCTCAATGGTATCAGGATCCAGTACGCCAACGAAACCGATTGGAGAAGTGGGAATGTTTCCTAAAAAAAAATAGCAAGATAAAAAATAGATAAATTATGACATCAC
This sequence comes from Asterias rubens, assembly GCF_902459465.1. Lineage (NCBI taxonomy): Eukaryota > Metazoa > Echinodermata > Asteroidea > Forcipulatida > Asteriidae > Asterias > Asterias rubens. The sequence goes on along the minus strand of NC_047065.1, from coordinate 14,858,264 downwards.
TCTAAAAATACGCGAAGGTATATCATGCAATCTGTGCTGCTGAGTATTTCAACAATGGATTTGTTTTCAATTCTCTTTGTATATCAATGTGGGTTTTCCTTTTACAGCAAGGTAAACAAAGTTTAAGTACCACAGTCATCATGGAGCTCACACCATCAATGGCAATGTTTAGTACTTTTACAATGTTTCTATAATTTGCTTATGTTTATAAGTTCATTTTAACAAGTCATAGGTACGCATAATTAAAACATGCCTGTTTACATCATACAAATGAAACTAGTTTAAACTCAACTGAGGGGGCTTTTATTAAAATCAGCTGAACAAAGCACAGGCAGACAGTTGTGCATAGTTTAAAAACAAGAGGAACTTTTTTAACCCTATTCGAGTACATCAACGCAGGTTACAAAACATCCACTGAAATCAAATCAAGTCACTTTTGGCCGAAAAAACTCTCAACCAATTGATTTAAAATTTGCACACATAATTCCTTTTTATTTCTCATTCAGATTTTTGTTCAGTCATTCTATTTTACTCGTAGGCATTCAAGACCACACTTTGACCATTCTTAAAATTGAAATTCTCCTACTTGGTTTACACTTGATGTAGTTGAATGGTAAACCAGCTCTTGCTGTTGGCTTTCATGAAAATGAACGAGTCTTGTGGTCTATTAAATGATATTGATTGATCTTATTTGACCAGTGAATGCCAAACTGATGCAATGCATCTGAGTTACGGAGCATTCATTTTCAAACGAAATTGAATGAGCCTGTTGTTAAAATGCAGGCATGCAACTGTAACTTCACCCAAATAGAGGAAATTAGAAAATATCAATGATTTTGTACAGTATTTTTCAATTATGAATGGTAAAACTGAGATTAAAAAAAAGATGGTAATCAGCTGATCCAAGAAAAAGTCGCATGTCTCATAATGAATGGATATTTGTTGAAATTGACCGGGAAAACTTATCCTACACAGACATGTTGTTGCACTCAACACATGGTGTTATTACAATCTGTGATTATGTTAGTAGTACACAACTCAAATGAAATTAGTTCAAATATGATGAAGGGGCAATCCAGTTGTAGCCCTCGCCATAGACTGGTGCCCTGTCTTCATCAGCAAAAGCCAGGCACTGGTCTTAAGGCCCCCCAATGATTTCATTTGATACAATGTCTGTGTTACGATTGGTTGAAGGTGATTGACATGTGCCAGCTTGCACTTTGGACCGTCTGTATACAATGTAGGTGTGCATAATGTTGTGTACATCATGTAGTGTTGTTTTATTCAAAATGCATATATGTAAATGTGTGAATTGACTGTGAATCTCCAAGTGAAATGAATGCAAGGTCAATGGTCAAAGGTACATTTGTAGAGATCTGTACATCCGCTTAGGGCTGGTATCTAGCATTATTCACAAGCCTTGAAGTGTGACCATGGTAGCCATGATGGCCACCAAAAGGAGACTTTGGAACACTAGATACATGTAGCAGCAGACTTACCAGGGCCCAATTTCATGGCTCTGCTAAGCAGAGAAACGGTGCTTACAGAAGCAGGGAAGTATGCTTAGGGCAAGCGTGTTTCACAGGTTACCGGCAAATTTTGGCTTGTGCACTCGTGTACTCCACGTTGCTATGCATTCTCTGCTTACAGCTAGCGCAGAAATTCGGGGCTTGCACATAAGCAGAGAGTGGTGACCGTAAGCGCAGAATTCGGTGATAAGCAGAGCCATGAAATTGGACCCTGGGTAAATTTCAATTGTAGATCTGAGCATCTGCACATTACCAAGAACTGTGGATTTACCTGGTATGTCTGATGCCACCTAGCGTACCAAAGTTTCCCCATTCGGCCATGAACTAACTTTCCATTACTCTACAGACTACGGGCCATGTCACAGGAGGCAATTTCAGGCAACCAGTTCCAGGTAATCTCCAAGAAGAAAGAGCATTCCCATTTGATTGTTAACATTTTTCTTGTGTGAATCGTAAGGCAATGTTTTAAAATCGACTCGTGTGCTACCAAAGTGTTCCTGTAGCATCCACTGAAGTTGGTTGCCTCCAAGTTGACTGCAAAAGTTGCCTCGTGTGACAAGGCCCTTAGAGTTCAAACATTCAGTTCTCTTTAAGACTACGGTAGACAGAGAACAGTCCCTTGTTAAAAAAAAATATTGGCAAAATAAAAACACTCAGGGTGAGTGTACAGTTGCCATCATTAAGCCGTTTTTTGAGATAGGTTGTACACATCCCTTTAAAGACAGTGGACACTATTGGTAATTGTCAAAGACTAGTGTTCTCACTTGGTGTATCTCAACATATGCATAAAATAACAAACCTGTGGAAATTTGAGCTCAATTGGTCATCAAAGTTGCGAGATAATAATGAAAGAAAAAAACCCTTGCCATACGAAGTTGTGCACGTTTAGATGCTTGATTTCGGAACCTCAAATTCTAATTTTGAGGTCTTGAAATCAAATTCGTGGAAAGTTACTTCTTTCTCAAAAACTATGTCATTTCAAAGGGAGCCGTTTCTCACAATGTTTTACACTATTAACCTCTCTGCATTACTTGTTACCAAGTAAGGTTTTACGCTCATAATTATTTTGAGTAATTACCAATAATGTCCACTGCCTTTAAGACTATTTGGTTTTGGAAAAAATTTGTCTGTATACGCCAAAACCAAACAGTGCACTCATTAAGTGGCCACCATACCTCAAAAAAGGCTCATATGTTATTAAACTCGAGCGGGAGGCACAATTGGGTGCAAAACTTGTACATTTCCTTATATTTCAATATGAAGCCACAAACAGACAAGCAAGTTTAAAAAGACAACGAGTAACTGCTTTGCAACAACACTTTGTACAGTAATGTGTTTTTTTTTATGGCACTGAATGCATAACTCAGAAGGCATCCTAAGGGTGCGTTCGTTTAGCTTCCCTGGGTCTACCCCGCAGTGCTCACTCGGGTGAGCCCCTGACTAGAGCTAAACGAACAACCACTCACCGCTCACGTAGTGGCGCCGTTTACCTAGGGCCAGCCCCAAAGTGACCCACTCCACAAGCAGGGCAGTGGGGGCTGACCTGGGTGAGCCCCTGGAATGACGTCAAAGGCTATTCGAAAGTACCAGGGCAGACCGGGGATGACCCAGTGAAGCTAAACAAACGCACCCTTATTGAGTACATAACATAACAATCTTAGGAAAGTATCGAAGCGAACACAAACGGAACATATCATGTTACAGAATACGTCAATAAAACAAGTATTAAGGGAAATGGGAAAACGAGTAATGCTGACAAGGTGGCACAAAAGTGCAAATATGCAGATCATCAAAACATCAAAATGAATGAAGACCACAACACAGGGCGAGTCAAAACGGAGTTGACCAAGATTTTTGATTTAAAAACAAAACAACAGCTAACACGCAAAACCCCAGTGATCCATATATCAAACAAGCATTCTTTCCTACTTATCTGAAAAAAACAATCAAAAATTGATCATTTCTAAGAGAATTTTTTTACTGAAAGCACCAATTTGTTCATAGAGTGTTAATGCTTGACTGAATCTAATCATCTGCGTAAGTAGCAAAGGGTAGTAAAAAAAATCATTTATTTGTTTTGTCAAGTATTCCATGGAAAGCTTGCAAAAAGAGTTCCTTGATCAAAATAGACATAACTCCTCTAAGGAATGATCAATTTCTTTCATACTTCTTTTTCTCATAGGCAAGAAAAAATGCTTGTTAAGTATATGCTTTACTGAACTTTTGAGTGTCATTTGTTTCTTTTGAAAAACATCACCAATCCCCGTCAACTTCTTTTTGACTCACCCTGTATCTCTTATTAGAATAAAAACAAAAGCACCTACCAATCCGTGTTTCGGCAATATTCCCTGCAGAAAGCACAATATGAATGTAGGAAGGTACGGAGGGGAAAGGGAAATAGTCAACCACGGTATGAACAAGCATGCTAAAGCACATGGAGTACACTCTATGACAATGTCAAGGCCGAGTCACACTGCAGTAATAACGAAAACGATGACGATCACGACCCAAAGATAACGCATTCTATTGGTTAAATGAGCGTGTGCTTTCGTTATCGCTGCAGTATGACTCGGCCTTAACTGTTGTTTTCTCATCCCTAAGCTTTCCAAAAACCTGAGCCCAGTTTTATAGAGCTGCAACCCCTTTGGCCTTGGTGCCCCATAAACATCAAGATTGTCCAATATTTAATTTTTCACAATTGATTTCTCTTATGGCCCCCTTAAACATGACACCACAGTGATCTTGTTATTGTTGTTGCTTTCTCCGAAACCTACAAAAAAAACGTGATCACCATAGAATACAGAGCCATTGATTGGAAGGTGTGCAGCACATTCATTGAGCATCCAATCTTGGGTTTCATTAGAGTACTACCAGATTTGTAAATTAGAGTATTACCAGAATTTCTGAATGTCACTTTTTGTTCATTTCTTTACTGCAGGTTCGGCAAGCCTACCACCCAATTTATCAGCGTTCCGCTAAATAAAGAATTCTTCACTTGTATGCACACCACCCAGCAAAGGGCATCATGTTAATGTCCCATAACCGCAAAATTCCACAAGAGTATTGTTATCATGTTGCACACTGCTAGGAAATGCCTCCTTGCCCCCCTGGTCATTGCCTTGGTGCCCTTTACAGTTTCCTCATAGGGTGCCCTTGCCCTTGCAAAAGCGAAGCATACAGGCCCTTTTTCAATGTAAACCAATAAATTTCTACTGAACATCTACAGTAAGCAGTGGCAAAAGGGACTTGGAGAGGAATCAGGGCCCAATTTCATAGAGCTGCTTAACACACAAATTTGCTTAGCATGAATTGTTTGCCTTGATTAAAACAGGATTACCAACCAAATTGTCACGTGATTTTCAGGATAAGCAGACAAAAGCTGAATACATGTAACTGGCAATGTGCAACAAATGGAAATTTGACTGGTACACCTGTTTTTATCAAGGAATAAATTTCATGCTAAGCAAATTTTTGTGCTAAGCAGCTCTATGAAATTAGGCCCAGCTCACAGGATTCTAGTAAGCATAAAATATCCATGGTAAGCAGAGCCATGACAGTGGAGTCTGGAAAGGGAGAAACTGAGCTATGATTCCTACCTTCAAAACTGTAGACCAGCATCGTCTTCGTCCGACCAAAGTGCGGGTTGTCGTTCTTGTCCAAAACTGTGACGATGACGTCGCTGACGCCAATGTTGCCGCCCGGGATCAGTTCAGTGATACGTATTGGGATTGTGTAGAACGCCTGCTCTTCACGGTCGAAGATTATTGGTTTTGTCCTGATAGTGAAAGTGTTACCTGCGGAGGAAATATATCCGGAAGGGGGCAGAGGTATCAATGGTCAGATTCGTTTATATATGTGTATTCAGAACAAACAAGATTCCATATGGTATTTTATTGTTCATTACTGCAATATTTATCCACCCAATTCGGGCGCTTGCACTGTGGATGCTATAAATATAATAAAAAATCAAGCAAAGTATTGTCGTGTTAGTGCACTTGATTGCGAGATCAAAGTCATGGCTAACACAAATTCAAGAGTGGTTCCATTCAGAAAACGTGTGTCCAGGGCCCAATTTGTTAAGCAGAAAACACTGTTGCTAAACACAAAAGGAGTGGGACACCAGTTGCCACAATGTAAATGTTATGGAATTTTGAGTGGTGACCAGTTTCTGTTAAGCAAGCTTATACTGCGCCCGTGCAAGTTTTTTTAAAAAGCCTGTAAGCACAAAAATTAGCGCTACCAACAAGTCTGAGAGAAGCTGCGTCGCTGGCTGTGTTTAAACGCCTCCTCAGGCCATTTATATTCCCCGAACATCCTAATTTGCTCCTCTTGGCTGTTTATTTTTGGCTTGTCGTTGGTCCTTTTTTTTTTGTTGCTTTGTCCCTTATAAATGCCATGTTTTATTATTATTATTACAACCCTAAGGTTACTGCTTTATTCAACACTGCACGCTCCTTTACCGGCTGTGTCTTCATAGGTGAACTTTTCCGTGTCAGGGTTATTAGTGGTGACCACCTCGTACAAGAACTGATCAGCGCCTGTGGTGTCGTCATCCGTTGCTTTCAGCTTGACGACCAACTGAACTGTGCCCACATTCTCTTCGATGGTGGCGTTGTACTCTTCAAAGCGAGGGGGTGTGTCGTTGACGTCATCGAGGACGAGAGTGAGGTTTGCTTTGCCTCTAAGTGGCGGTTCACCTTTAAGGGAGAAAAAAAAGGCATTGATTTAATACAGGGATGAGATTTAAAGGACTGGATACTATTAATTCCTCAAAATAATTGTTAGCATAGACACTTACTAATGTGTTAAACGATCAATGGAGAGATGTTGATAGTATAAAACACTGTGTGAAACGAATCCCTCTGTAGTAACGTCGTTTTCTAGAAAGTAGTTATTTCTCATTAAAACATTTTAATTTGATTTCGAAACCTAAAAATTTGATTTCGAGGTCTCGAATTTAACACAACTTTATGTGACAAGGGTAATTTTTCTTCCATTAATATCTCGCAACTTCGTCGACCAATTGAGTTCAAATTTTCAAAGGGTTGGTTATTTTGTGCAAATGTTGAAATACACCAAGTGAGAAGACTGGTCTATGACAATTACCGAAGGTGTCTAGTGTCTTAAATGGATTTGAAACTTTTAGAAGAATTACTCAAGGGGTCTGGGCCACCCTTGTTCTGCTCAATTAAATTCAATTCAATTTATTATATAAACGTCACGTTTAAAAAAAACCATGAAAATTGTTTTCCAGTGTGCATTCCTAGAACAAAAACACATAGAGGTCTATTGTAGACCATGAACCTCCCAGATGTTACAATTTGGGATAATTAATGACTCTATGCATCACCAGAAATACAAACCCACAGGTTTGGACACGATGTGGACTATTTCTTTCTCCCTTTACGGGTTCTCTCTTAATAGTGGGCCGCTCGCCGAATGCCAGTTACATCATATGAGGACCCGTTTAAATTTATCGCAAGTGGTCTTGCTAGCTTGTTCAGTATTGAAAAGCATCCCTTTTTAGATATAACATATATATATTGACAATGACAAGTTAACTGGTCCTTCAAACTTTAAAGGGTAAACCCTGAATTTGGTGACTGCTTCACATCTTTCCAAGGAGCTTTATCAAGCTCCTTGCCTGATTGGTCAGTGGACCAATAAGGTGCATGGTGTCAATCAGGAACTAACACCCATTCCAGACAGGCGCTCCAGAGTCGTGCCTAACTAAATTCTGAATTCAGTTCGACGCCTGAGCTACTGGACGCGCGCTAGTAGTCGAAAAATCGACAACTGCAGTTGTCGACTCTGGAGCGCCTTGGTTTCAGGCGTCGATCCTATTATGAGCCGAACCTTATGTAAATGTTATGTATAAGTTCACCGTCTAAAACATACAAATTTTTGGGTCGACCTAGAGTTGCTCCTAATCTATTTGTGCGACGCGACTCTGGCGCGCCTGTCTGCAACGGGTGTAAGACCACTCAGAACCACAAACTGGAATCTTACCTAGGTCGGTGGCCCAGAGGATCAAATTGTGTTGGGCTTGAGTCTCTCTGTCCAGCTCTTTGGCGACTCGGACTTCCCCACTACGAGTCGCTCCTGAACCAATCGGCTCCGTTATCATAAACAGACCGTCTGGATCAGTCTCTGGGTCAATTGCAAATCTATTGATGGAATATTTAAATACATTTATTTTACTTTTTAGAGAAAATCAGACAAAAAAAGGAATTTTTTTAAATTCTATAATTCCATATTTATTTTAAGGTTGATTTACTTATAATGTACATTCATCCAAGTATGTGGGACAATTTTGGTAATGTTGACATCTCTGTTATCAATAAGGAATGTTCAAAATGAAAATGCAGAAATATATCCCTTACAAACAAGTCCTATCTATAGGCGAAATGCCTATAGAATCCCATTGGATTCAAATAGGATTCCTTTAAGACTCTTATAGATTTGTCCTCACTTCTTTGATTCCTATAAGATTCCTATACGATTCTTTTAGTGTGTTTTTTTGTAAGGGATGATCATGTATTTTGCCTTTTTTTTTCTTCATACAAAATAGGGAATGAATTTATTTGTTTTTATGAATAATTATTCATTAAGTTTATATTCTACTAAAAAAACATTTGTTCACCTTTGCAAATATCTAATTTTTATTTTGTTTTATTAAAATAGAATTTTAATCCAACAGCAATTAAAAACAAATGTGCTTAGCACAAACACACACTGATGAGCAAATTTCACAAAGCTGCTAAGCAGAAAACAATGCTTAGAAAATGTGTCTACTATAAGCATAAGATAGCAGGGAACCAAGTCACAAACAACATGGTATTTTGGATGATACCCTATTTTGGGCTTATCTTCTTTTCTCTACATTAGCAGATCAATTTACCAAGCACCATTTTTTTCTTCTGCAAAGTGGATCTGAGACATTGTGCTCAGGACACCAGGGCCTAATTTCATGGAGCTGCTAAGCACAAAAACATGATAAGCATGAAATCTTTGCTTTGACAAAAACAGGATTACCAACCAAATTTCCACGTGATTTTCAGGATAAGCGAACAACAGCCAAATACCAGTAACAAGGCAGAAATGTCATGCTAAGCAAATTGTTGTGCTTAGCACTTTTATGAAATTGGGCCCAGGGAGATTTTGTTCGACCAAAAGGAACTTACGTGAAAACACCAAAGTCTCCAGCTTCACTGTCTGTTGCTGTGACTCTCTGTATGACTGTCCCCACAGCTACACTCTCCAGGACATTGGAGGGGTAGTAGGCGGATGGGGTGAATGTCGGAGTGATGTCGTTCACGTCCACCTTAGTGATGGTGACTGTGGTCAAGTCGCTGGGGTTGATGTTGTCAGACACTGTGACGGTCAGCGTGTAGGAGGGCGGAGACGACTCATAGTCCAAGGGCTACAGACGAGAAGGGATACCGAGAAAACTGATTGAAGTTCAATGAATTCAAAGTAAATAGACCTTATGTACATGATGCCATATCAGTAGGGTGTCCTCACATATAGGTAAAATGGCGGCCGTTCATCGGTGAAACCTGTGTGCCGCATGTACATATCTGTGCACTTTGATTGTTTCGACATTGTTTTACCTCTAAGATGCCAGCTGGATGACGTCAATGCACAAGGTCTAATGCGACAACAACACTTTTTGACAAGGCACCCTGTAATGTAAAACATTGCAGGGTGCTATGTAAAAAAGGAGTAGGTCTCATAATTCAAACGTAGTCTCACATACCTTGCGGGAAAATGCCGATGTGCCTCGAGTGACGGATATGCACGCTATGTAAGAAGCCACTATTTTTATTAACAGCATTTTTAGAGCATTGGTTAATGCTCGTGTACATTTAGGCACTCTTGGCTTGATTTAACAAAAACACTTAAGCCTGGTTCATTCATATTTCCTTCGAATGTGAATGCTAGCGAATTTGGCGTCACAACTGTTTTCACTTGGAATGTATTGTAAGAGTTTAGCACAGCTCAAGTTCATCAAATTCAAATTCACTTTTCCCCCCTAAGATGCACTATGGCTTATTCCATACAAATTTTCAGTGGTACACTGCAATATAAAATGTTGTCAATTCATTTCCAATACATTCATAATTTCGACAACTATTTCAATCAATTTTGTTACCTCATTAATTTGGACGATGCCGATAAGAGTGACTGGATCGGAGACGATCGCAAAATGGTTGTTACTGTTACCGGCCGTGATCTCAAACTGGACGACGTCGTTGAAATCCACGTCAGCGTCCGTGGCGGGCAACTCGATCACCGTGGCACCACGCGGCAGCGTCTCCAGGGCGGCGGCAGTGAATGGCCCACCCACAAACGAGGGTGCGTTGTCATTCTCATCGCTGATGGTGATTATCGCTGTAGTGGTTGCTGCAAAAAAAAAAAATGAAAACAAATCATTAGGACCTTGTTTCATAAAGCAGAAAATACTGCTTGACATATACTGCTCGGCAAAGCAGGAAAGCCTGTGAGGGCAAAGTGGGAAACTTGCAGGTAGTAGGAAGCCTGCTTACATAATAGTATTAACAATGAACAGTTTTTATATAGCACATTTAAGTCTCAAAGCACTTTTTGAGAAGTGAAAGAATAAACCATAACTATTGCATACAAAAATTATATACATTTATCTTTGGGTTTGAAAACCGTACTCTGCAAATCGGGGTGTTCCATATGGTTTATCTTCATTTTCTTATGAATTTGATCTAAGTTTTAAAACAATAAAACAAAAATATTATTGGGGGGGGGGGCGTAGGGGTTTAAAAAGACAGATTTCCGTTTGAATAACAGAGAAATCACATCCCCGAAAACGATCATGGCCCAACTCTTTTTTTTTAGGGGTTTAAAAAAAGCAGATTTTTTATAGAAAAAAAAAAGAAATCACATCCCTGAAAACAACCGTGGCCAAACTTTCCAAAAACACACCTGTGTCGCCGGCGCCATTGCCATCCTGAGCCTGAATCACCAGCTGGTAAAAGTCCTGCGTCTCTCGGTCAAGCATGGCACCCGGCCTCACTTTTACCTCCCCTGTGTTACCGTCAATGTCGAACAGTTCAGCCCCGTCATTGTCAGTATCCGTCCCGCTGACGGTGGAGTAGCCGATCTTGCCGTTGGGAGTGGTTGGGTCATCAAGATCGACGGCAGTCACCGTCATCACTGGCGTTCCTGTAATAACGAATTGTCAATTTATAAAGTTTAGGTTCCTTGTTTGATTGGCTGCATTGATTGCATTGTGCTATGTAAAAGGAGTAGGTCCCATAATTCACACGTAGTCTCACATACCTTGCAGGTACATACTGAATGTTGAAGCTCCTTGAGCATCACTGAGTGTTGGATATGGGCGCTATATAAGAAGCCACTATTTATAAACTCACCTCCGACTGAATTCTCTGGTACTGATCCCCGGTACTCTAAATCGGGGAATGTCGGAGAGTTATCATTGATGTCATCAACAACAACGATAACATCGGCATAGCCGGTGAGTCCCCCTCCGTTGGCGTCTGTTGCCTTAGCGACAAACCTCCACTCACTCTCCTCTTCCCGGTCCAGCTTGGCGTTCAGCATGATTTGCCCCGTCGAAGTGCCAATGGTGAATTTGTCACCAGCCCCGGATCCTTCCAAGGAGTATTTGATTTGTGTTTGGTCGGCGCCCGCGTCGCCATCATTCGCTGAAACCTGTACAAATTATTAACTAGGTATTAATGTCATCCAGGAAAACTGCGCACCGAGAGCAGAACTAACAAAACATAATGGGAGACTTTCAGACAGTCCTTTTTAACAATTCTCGCCAGTAGTGTGCATGGTCAGACCTTTGCGCTCACAATACTGAGCATGTGCGCACACACTCAGAGCGGCAAAAAGAACCGTTATGTTTGCCGTTGCCAGCATCTCAAAAGTATCCCATTGGAAGAGAGCACTTGACAACGAGTAATGGGGAGAGGTTGATAGCATAAAACATTGTGAAAAACGGCTCCCTCTGAAGTGACGTAGTTTTCGAGAAAGAAGTAATTTTCCACAAATGTGATTTCGAGACCTCAAGTTTAGAATTTGAGGTCTCGAAATCAAGCATCTAAAAGCACACAACTTCGTGTGACAAGAGTGTTTTTTCTTTCATTATTATCTCGCAACTTCGACGACCGCTTGAGCTTAAAATTTCACAGGTTTGTTATTTTATGCATATGTTGAGATATGCCAAGTGAGAAGACTGGTCTTTGACAATTACCAATAGTGTCCACTGTCTTTAAAGCCAAACCCTATCTTTGCTCTTGAGGACCATTTGATTGTTTTGATTCTGGAGATGTATAGACCGATCCATGCGCGCAAGTGCTGGGCGCCGCCATGCACTGCGCGCCATTGCTGGGGTGTCTTTGTGCCAAGTTTTGTGCACAAAACATGAGAAAATCGTTTTCCTTTTCACTTTTTATGGGAATTGAATGTCTTCCTTCCAAATCTATGAAATTTCATTGATATTGCTGCTTGATATAACAACGTACTACATTCTTGATAAGTTTTTTAAATAAAGCAGAAAGTAAAATACTGAAATTCTGACAAATTACCTTGCCAATGTAATGCATTTTAGCGACATTTATGCAGTTTCTGCGTCTTTGACCCCTAACTCGACTAAGACAAGCACCTTTTTCAAGATGATTCGGCTTATATTTTTTTGCAAATATTTGTGGTCAGTGATCTACATTGGTATATCATGGTGTCCTGTTAAGGAAATTGTGTTATTCGTTGAGGAAAACATTTAATTTCCATAAAGAGTAAAAAGAAACATGATTTCCTCATGTCTTTGTGCACAAAACTGGGCACATGTACACCCCAGAAATGGTGCGCGTCGAATCAGTCTATACAATAAAACTAACATGTTAAAAATTCATTTTAAAAATTAGACTTCAGTCGGCTTCTCAACCAGGTACTATTTTATTGCCATCAAAGCCATTGGACACTTTCAGTAAACAGTATTGTCCAAGGCCCACACTTCGTGTATCACAACTTATATATAAAATAACAAACCTGAGAAAATTTAGGCTCAATCGGTCATCGGAGTCGGGTGAAAATAACGGGAAAACCCACCCTTGTTTCCGCACGTTTCGCCGTGTCATGACATGTGTTTAAAATAAATCCGTAATTCTCGCTATCGAGAATTTATATTGTTTTAATGTTTTCTCAAACAAAGTCAAGCATTTCGTGGAACAATATTTCTAGATAAGTCTTTCATCATTACCTTCTGTAAACCCTGTAAATTATTTGTAAATCTGTGAACTTTTTTTTATTTTTCTGTACTGAAAGTGTATAATGGCTTTTTTAGGAGTGATTACATAACAAATACCTTTGCTACAGTCTGTCACTATTTAAAAATCCAAAATTAGGGTTGGTGGGTCAAATGGGGTCAAACCAAATTCAAAAGAACCGAAACGTTGAAATTACTCTGAATGAAACCTTACCTGCAGTATTTCTCTTGGGAAACTATCGTCTTCCTCAAGGACATTAACAGTGTAGACGTCTTGTTCAAAGATGGGCTTCTCGTCGTTGATATTGCCCACTATGATTCGTATGGTCGTTGTGGCTACATTCAGCCCATCGTTGGCCGTGTACTGGAGCCAGTACTCTGTCGTGAGCTCGTAGTCCAATGGGGAGGCAATGCTAATCTGTCCCGTGGTGGGGTTGACGTCAAAAGCACCCCCAGTGTTGTTGGCGGTGATCAGGTATCGAGGTACGCTGTCTGGTTTTTTTTAAAACAAAAACGCAAGTACATTTTAATCTTTGGAGGTAGTATGCTAACATTCACACCAACTCATGGTCGTACGGTCCGCGACTGCACTTACTGCTTAAATTACGGGTAAAATTGATTTCGACTGCTCGCAAACTTTTCCAACATGGTATACATAAACTCTGAAAGTTTTACTGAAGCCACAGAACCAAAACATATGCTGTGTGTATATGGGTTAGCACACTCTACAACAAGAAAATGCCCCAAATCCAACTTGCGGCTAACATCTAAGAACATGAGGTGTGTTGGATGTCAATGTGTTCAATTTCTATGGGGCTTTGAAATTACGGGTGAACAAAAACTACTCAAAAAGAGATATTTACATGGTGTTACTTCCAGTTATTTCACCATGCAAAGTTTCAAATCCTACTGATTTGTTATAGTTTTTATGGGAGCTTGCCTCAATTTTGTTGTAAAGAAAGACCTAGAGTACAGGTGTCCTACACAAACATCACTGTATAAAGGGGGAGTTTAAATTTAAAGGCAAAGTATACTTTTGGGTTTTTTGAACTGTTCAACCAGAATTCGAAACCCACACTGCTGACAACACCAGAGCTTAGGTCCAGTAAGCCTGGACATCTGACATCACACTTCGAGGCTCATGAATAAAGCCAGAGAGTGGCCACTAGCCAAGGTCAATCCCCGTCCATATGCACCTTTGACCTAGATTCATATGCAGACAACCAAAAATGCAGCTGCCAAACATCACCTCGGACCAATCAAGACACAGTAACAGTAAGCTTATGTCACTGCAGGAATATCCAATGAAATCATTGTATCCAATGAAATCACTGGTATGAAATTTTTGTATCCAATGAAATCACTGGTATGAAATTATTGTACCCAATGAAATCACTGGTATGAAATCATTGTACCCAATGAAATCACTGGTATGAAATCATTGTATCCAATGAAATCACTGGTATGAAATCATTGTATCCAATGAAATCACTGGTATGAAATCATTGTATCCAATGAAATCACTGGTATGAAATCATTGTACCAAATGAAATCACTGGTATGAAATCATTGTACCCTATGAAATCACTGGTATGAAATAATTGTATCCAATGAAATCACTGGTATGAAATCATTGTATCCAATGAAATCACTGGTATGAAATCATTGTACCCAATGAAATCACTGGTATGAAATCATTGTTTCGGATAAAGACAGAAGACCAGTCCAGGGTCCGGTGAACTTGACCACTCTGCCACGACACGCCAGAAATTGACAACGCATTCAGCTGTGTCTGGATAAGAGGCCATTGGGGATGTTTAAAGAGTTGATTCGGATAGACTGGGCAGGCCTCAAATTTCCCGATTTTTAGGGCAAGGCCACTTTGGCCTTGAATTTGTCAAATTTTGAAAGGGCACCAAGGCCATGGGGTAGGGCACCAAGGCCAACTTAAAATTTCAAAAAGGGCATCAAGGCCATAAAAAATAAAGATCATGAAACAATTTCTGTTCAGGTCCATGAAGGCTATTTTAATGAACCATTTCATTACTTTTGCTTTCCTTTAACAAAAAAACATCAAGTATTTTTAAATGTATTTAATTTTATTGATTAATGGGAAGTAAAAGTATGCATCCATTTTTTGTTGCGATGGCCAGACGTAAACAATGAACTGTCACTTAACTGTGTGCAGCGGAGATTTTGTTGCGACGGCCGGACGTAAACAATAAGCTGTCACTTGACTGTGTGCAGAGCGGAGATTTATTCAACGGACATACATGTACATGTACCTTTCATGTACATGTACATGATGCGTGGTTTACGTAACATGGCCCACGTGCACAAACATGTACGACTACCAGTGAACAAGCACAATACCAGTGGAATAGGCGGACGCCCAACCTCGAATGGAACCGAAATTGTGATTAGCTGGTACCCATCATGGACAACCTTGCGTGGGTACGCGTGTTGCAAGATGAGTACCAGTGCGATTGTTCTCAAATGGTCGTTGCAAGTACATCCGGCCCGTGTATAAACTTCGAGTACACAATGTCTATCGTTCGTTCTGCATCGTGCACACACACATGCACTGCATGGATATGCTGCCGTCCGTTTAAATTCCGTGTGATGAGCATTCAACCGACCGCGCTCTGTGTGCGTGTATTAATATAGAATGTACATGTAAGTGTTTGATTTTATGTGCACGCAGACGGATGGTGGTGTATCAAAACATAAATTTTGATCTCAAAAAGGGCACGGCGGCCATCGGAGAAAAAGGGCACGGCCTTTTTGGCCGCGAAAATGTCCGATTTTCTCGGGGCACCACGGCCAGTAAGCAGGGCACCGGCGGCCATGGCCGTCGTGGCCGCCGGGAAATTTGAGGCCTGACTGGGTTCTGTACCTGAGTCCACGTCTGTTGCCGTCACAATGATGACCTCTGACCCGACGGGTAAGTTCTCAGGAACCGACTTCTCGTACATGTTCTCAGCAAATATAGGGCTGTTATCATTAATGTCGATCACATTAATCGTGACCGATGCCTGATCTGTGAATGGAAAAAAGATATAGATGTCCATCCTTATTTTGTTTTATTCAAAGCAAGAGGGAAGATTAATGCTGCAGACAGTGATTTTAAGTGCCTTTAAAAAGGCACTGTACACTAGTGGTAGTGGTAATTACTCAAAAAAGTTGTTAGCACGAAAACTTACTCGGAAACAAGCAATGGAAAGCTGTTACAAAACATTTTGAGAAACGGCTACCTATGAAGTAACATAGTTTTTGAGAAAGAGGTAACTTCACACTCAAATGTTTGAATTGAACTCAAGACCTCAGCTGAGGTCTCGAAGAGGTCTCGAATTCAAGCATCTGAAAGCGCACAACTTGTGTGACAATGGTGTTTTTTCTTCCAATAAACTTCAACGACCAATTCAGTTCATTAATTAATTTTGGTTTTTACCCATACACCGATGTGTGTTAGCACTGTATACTCAGTACTTTCCCGAGTCCTGTGAAAAAATATCACAGGCATGTTACTCGGGTGGGATTCAAACCCACGACCCTTGCAATTCTAGAGCAGTGTCTTACCAACTAGACTACCGAGGTTGCCCGGTAGCTAGAGGAAGTTCGAATCCTATGTGTTGGCAGCGGGTACCGCAACGATATAATAGATGTTAAATTTGCATCGGGGATAAAGAATATTAATTAATTTTGGTTTTTACCCATTGGTTTTTGAACAATTCAGTTCAAATTTTATGCATAGGCTAAGATAAACCAAGTGAGCAGACTGGTCTTTGACAATTACCAAAGGTTTTCCAGTGCCTTTAAAGCAGACAAGTAGCAAAAGGTCACACAGACAAAAAAGACAAAAACAAAAAAGTCTGTCTTTTCTTAGCGTACGGTTTGTACGTTTGTGAAAATATTGTTAACTGCCCCTTAATAGATTTGTTTTGCTATGTCCCAATTTGTACACAAAACAAATTCAGGACAATCTCACTCTGTCAAAATATTTGAATCCCTTTTGCTTAATTGTCATGTTTCAAGGAGTAGACACCCCCACACGCATTTTATCTGTACACGGATGTGGTTTTGTTTTTTAGCAATATAAATGAAAACTATGGTACAGGGGATGCAATTGAAATTTTTGAAGCCATGAAAATTTAGTCACGGTCATCTTGGTCTGATACATAGGCTTTTGAATGTTGTGGGTCTAACATTTTACACGGGTTCGTCATTCCACATCATACCATACCTCAATTGGGACTCTTTAACTTTGCTAAAATAAATTGTTGTTTTTTCCCCCTGTGATGGCAGTTCAAGTTTCGGGAAATTCCTAATGTTAAACAGAGACGAATGACAACAGAACAACATTATATCAGGGAAAAAAAACCCACAGGTTTGACTAAAGTTTTAAGCTTGTTACCTGAGTTTGGCTCCCCACCAAGCGCGGGAATGTCAGATGGGGCGCCATCCTTGGCCAACACTTGAAAGACGTAAGACGCCTTCGTCTCACGGTCGAATTCAATCAAGCTCGTTATGACTCCAGTTGTTGGGTCGATTTTAAAGTCATTGGAATTTTCACCTTGGATAATTGAATACGTCACCTGAAAGAGGAAGAAAGCTCAAGTCATTAATCATCTCTTAAAGATGGTGGTTGGGTTGGCGTAGTTCTGTTCCAAGAACTAGAAGGAAGGCTAGCAGGCCTGTATGCTTCGTTTTGGAAGGGGTAAGGGCACCAAGGCATTTTCTCCTTGGTAAAGGGCACCCTGAGTATTTCAAGGGCACGGAGGCAATGACTAGGGGGCACGGAGGCAATTGCCTTTGTTGCCTCCGTGAACTATCAGGCCTGGGCTAGGGATAGCTCATTCGCCATGGCTGCCCCGCGTCTGTGGAATGAGCTTCTTGCTGGTCTGAGAGAAGCGATTTCGATGCCTGTTTTCAAAAGTCTCCTGAATACATTCCTGTTCCACAACCAATCCTAATTTGATTGTTTCTTTGTCCTCGTCTCCTGTAAAGTGCTCAATTCTTGGTATAGCGCTATATAAATGCTCTGTATTATTTTTATTATTATTATTAGTGGTATCTTCCCTCATCTTCTACCTCTAGGACCCCCGTTCAAATCCATGAATAGGGTTTCAGTTCCTACCCAACTGCGTTGGTTACCCTGGAATAATTCTCTGGGGCTTTTCTCCCACACCTAAAACTAAAAATTCCATCTGTGTCTTCAAAACCAATCAAAACACAGCTATATGGAAAGCTTCACTGCACGTTTATCCAACGAAATCATTGTGTCCAATAAAACACTGGTTCTATAAAACCACTACCTGTCTTTATCTTTGCAGATAAAGATGGGACTAGTCTCTATAAAAGGTACCCACCCTTTTGAAGGCGGCTGTGGTGTCGGCATCGAATGCCTCGACGGTGATGATCGTAGGGTTGGCCGTCTCCTCTGGGACTGCAGCAACGTACGTCCCAAGGGTGAACTTTGGGCTCTCATCGTTCACATCAATCAGGGTGACCTCAAGGGTGGTGAAGGCAGACAGTCGGGTCTCCACACTGTATGCCTGCATCTCCAGATGGTAGCTGTTCACATCCAGATATCATAGGTGTTATTTAAATGAATCAGGGATGAGAGTAATTTCTGGAACTGGGATTCAGGGCCCAATTTCATAGAGCTGCTAAGCATAAAAATCGGCTTAGGATGAAATTTCTTCCTTGATAAAAAAAAACAGGATTACCAACCAAATTTCCATTTGTTGTTTAATTGTTTGTTGATGGTATTCAGCTGTTGTTTGCTTATCCTAAAATCACGTGAAAATTTGGTTGGTAATCCTGTTTTTATCAAGGCAAAAGTTTTATGCTAAGCAAATTTTTGTGCTTTATGAAATTGGCCCCTGATCTTAGGAAGTATGTAGAAATAATGGCATTTCCACCTGTTGGTGCCCCCTGGAAGTTTAAATTCCTTCTACCTTTTGGGAACAGTATCCTCAATGGTAGAGAAGTATATCAAACAGACTGACTTATCTTATTTTGAGAGAAATATACAGCATTTTCTGTTTACCAGGCAAACTATAACCAGTCTGAATTCAGATAAAAGTCTAAACATTTCTCAACCATGAATGCCTCATGTGAAAGTAATTCCGATAAAAAAAAATTGGAAATGAAAATCAGCTGACTAAACTTTGCTGAGATCGCACAAGGTGGCCATTCAGCAATAGGGGCAGTAAGGACGATTGCATGGGTTGGGTGTTGGGGAGGTGGTGGGGGGGGGGGGGGGGGTATTGGGTTAAAAAAAAAACTCTAATCCAAACTTTTTTTTTTTTATACCTCTTGGTTGTCTCATAATCCAGCTGCGATCTGACAATCACGTTTCCTCCGTCGGTTCCAGGGCTCCTAAGGATACTGAACTGATCGTTGGAATTTGTCTCTGGTATCTGGCCGATCACGATATCGTACGTGATGGAGTTGCCCGAGGTGGCAGGCCGAGCTAGGACAGCTTGCACGATGTCATTGACGGGAGAGTCCTCACGGATTGATAGCGGTCCATAACTTTGATCCCACGTCGGCGGGTTAACGTCGGTGCCGATGGTCACTTGGACATTACTCTGACTGTTCTTTTGTCCATCTGAAGCGATTACGCTAAAAGTAACGGTCGTCCCGGAAAGCTAGGAGTTACAAAGAAGGAGAACAACATCAAAAGGGGGAAGAATCTCATCTCTGTAAAGTCATCTCAATGTTGATTTTAAGCCCTCTCAAAAAAGGCTGAATGTAGTTCAGGAGATTTATAATAATTTGTATGCATATAAACTAGAATCAATTTATTTCAATGCCCAATGATGGCGTCATCTACAAGTTAAACTATTTTGTGAAGTTTGTAGGATATGACCTTGGGAAGTGTGTCTTTTTAGTAGACAATCATACCCAACTGTAAAAGAAAAAAGAACTTAGCATTGACTTACCGGCCCGACTTCTACAACTGGAAATATGCCACCTTGCTGATTAATACCAAATTGGTCGGTGTCTAAACTGTACTCTATTGCGGAATTCTCATCTGCATCCTCCGCCGTTACAGTAAAAAATACATCAAGAATTTGTGCAGTATCACTCAGAAACACTGAAATGAGAATGATACAAGATTGGACGCTTGAATTAAGCACTTAACGCTGGAAAATGTGTGCCTTGGATCGGTCGAGTTGGGGTTTGAAAAGCCTTTGTAACCGTTTGTTGTAAAATGCATATGATTAGAAAGATATTTTAAAGTGGAACATAGTGATCCACACAAGTATCACTCAAAATTGCATGGTTTTCCTTTTTAAGTCGACTAACACGGTCAGCCATTAATTTTTTAGTTAGGCTGCCGATCTAAATAGGGCTGGATCTGGCTCAGTTGGTAGAGCGCCGGTACATTAATCCAGAGGTCCTTGGTTCAAGTTTCACTTAAGTAAAAAACAAAAATTTCAAAACTAAAAATTGATCGTATAAAAAAAACAAAAAACAAAAAAACAATAACCACAAATAAAGTCTGACAGGTTCATGGTTCTTTGGACTCACCGACATACGTCTCCAGCGGAAATTCCGGTCGCTTGTCATTGACATCCAAAATGGTGACTGTGAACGTACAGAACCCGGTATTACTGAAGGTGTTGCTGGGTTTATCCGTAGCCGACACCGTGATCTCGTAAGACGGGTTGGTTTCTCTGTCCAATGGATCCTGGGTATGGATATCGCCGGTATCTTGGTCGATGGAGAACGGGAGATTGGAACCGATGATGCGGTAGAGGATCTCTGCGTTTTCACCTTTGTCCGCATCCGTTGCTGTAACCTATAGATAGAAAGCGGTTCGTGATTTCATCTCTTTTTTTTAAGTTGAAATGAAATTTGGCATAGTCTATAGAAAAAATAGCATTTGCAGATATTGTTGTGGGAAGGAGAGGGGATAAATGTAAAAAAAAAACTAACCTTGATGACGAAAGTTTGATCGCTGGCATCCTCAGATACCTCTGGGGCATACGTGCCACAGTCTGGGAACTCTGGAGAGTTGTCGTTGATGTCATTCACTTGGACTTCTACAACTGCGTAGGAGGTGTGCGTGTTTCCATTGTCTGTCGCTGTGACATTGAAAATGTACCTGGCGTCTGGTAGGTTGCCGGTACCTAGACGAGATATGACGCCTGAAAAAGGGGTATGGGAAGGGAGGGGGTAAATTAATTAATTTGTTCACTATTGAATGAATGGAACTCGACAACAGTAATGGTGAGAACACAGTCCACTATCAGGGCCCACTTTCATAGGGCTGCTTTAAAGCACAAAAAGTGGCTAAGCACAACAAAATTATTCTTATCAGATTTAGGTTACCAGCTAAAATGGCATGTCACATGTAAAATCTGTGACTGGTATCCTGTTTTTTTTTTGGTTTTTTTTGCTGAGCAGAAAATTATTCAGCAGCGTTTTCCACCTAAGCAGCTCTATGAAATTTGGACCGGGGCTCAGTTTCATAGAGATGCTTAAACAAAAAATATTGCTTGTATGTCCAGATTTCTGCTGTAGTAGGTGCAAACAATGCAGGATACCAGTTAGAGGTTTTACATGTGAAATGGTATTTTGACTGGTAAGCTTACACTAGTACGCATCATTTTGTTGTGCTGAGCTATGTTGTATGCCAATGCGGCTCTTATGAAAGTGGGCTCAGATCACAAATTTTGTTCACTGGTGTTGCAGTGCATGCCGGGTGCTTCCAAACCCCGGGAGAAAAGAAAATGACACAGGTAAAAACAAAATACCACAGTTAGGCCGAATCTGAATTGGCGGCTACAGCTACAAGTACTGCTGTTGCTAAGGGTATTGCTAATGATGCCCTATACCTCAATGCATGTTGACGCGGAAATCTAGCTGTAGCCATAGCCGTAGCCACCAATACAGACACAGCTCAAGATTATAACCTTAATGAAGCTACAATTATGTAAAACACTACAACTAATGTTAGTCATTCCCGATGAAAGATTTGCATACTATCTCAAGTAGTGTACATAAATTACAGCCACAAATCAGAATCACAGTACAAATGAAAAGCATACTAAGTACAACACAATACATCCCATGACTGGCCATACCCGAACTGGCGGCTTCACACTGTACAAATTCATTTGAGCACAATTTAGTCGACCCATGATTGACCACTGATTAGCAACATCAATATGCGCAGTACTGTATTCACACAACTGACTCGTTTGATGCATGTCAGATGTACACTTGAAAAAGATATGGTACACATGTACAAACAACTACAATGTCACATCCAATAACTCTTCTACTCAATCCTCAATCCTAAACTATCCTCCACACGTATGTCATGCCACACCAAAACGGTTGGACTTTAGATACGATTGGTACAGTATGCCTAGCCCAGTGGTAACCTTTGACATTCAGGCAGACAATCAACAAATCCTATGCAATCAGACAACTTCCAGGAGAGAATTCTGAAAGATTTGTGAGGTGTTAGAATTCCTAAACATCAAGAAAAATAAACTGAAATGAAAACAGATCTACCACATTATTGACCCCTTGCTCGATGCACAGCATACTTGCAAGCACCTATCATTTTCCGCCACTTTTGGGAGTCAAAATGGTCACAAAACCGCCCCCAGAATGGTGGACATGGCGGATGTGCACTTTGTGGAGTTGCCTTCAGCATCTGCAAGGAGTCAATGAGTGCGTTTTAGCGACCCCTACCAGAAACTTTGATCATCGGTTGAGCGTTTTTGCGGGTTTGGTTGAACCGCGGTGATGATGCTGTTTAGACCATCCGGTAACCGACTTTTTTATTTGGTTGGGCTTGGTTTGGGGTTGCTAAAATGCACTCAATGCTACAAGTTGGTCCATTCTACATGTACATCAAAAATATTACACCATGATACGCTATCCAGTACTAAATGCAAAAGAGGATCACATTTCCACACACACATGTGTTTCTGATTCTAAAAAGAGAAGGAAACAAATTAACATATATGATGATAAGAAAAGTTGAAGGAGCATGAATTATTTCTTTTATCAAGTATCAGAAATATTACCACATCTATAAAACAAAAAATGAAAATGAAACCAAGAGGCACTGTTTATACTTCCACTAACTGGAGGTCAAATGCAGGTGAGTCATGCATACAAGTACGCACAGAGGAGGGATGGGGATTCAGAGTATGCTATACATTGTACCTGTCAAACCTGTGGAGGCACAGTTTTCTGAGCAAGAAGGTGATGGGGAAAGACCTGCAGGCAGTGCATCATAATAATCAAACCCAAATTATTATTTATTGGGGGTTTTGTGTGTGTGGGGGGGGGGGGGGAGTACATTATATCCAGGGCTCAAATTTTGGGAGGAAATCCACAAGACCGCAGGGCTTGTAGCTTAAAATGATTACGAGACCAGAGCAAATGCTAATTCAGGGCGCGCAGTGCTCATTCGGTGAGCCCCTGACAAGAGCTGATCGATCGATCACCCACCCTTGCGTGGTGATGTCATGCACCTCAGGCCAGCCCAATAACCCATTCCACAAGCACTTGGGGCTGACCCGAATGAGCCCCTGGAATGACGTCAAAGCTTTTCGGGGCAGACCGGGGTCGACCCGGGGCAGCTTGACGTCAAAACTTTTCGAGGCATACCAGCTTATCAAATGTACCCAGATCCACTTGCCTCGGGTAAACTTCGAGCCCGGGGCCCAACTTCAGAGAGCTGCTTAAGCAGACAATAATGCTAAACAGTTTTTTGCTTTGCAGAAATGAGCAGGACACCAGTCACGAATGGTCTGTGTTACATTGTTTTTTGTCTGGTCACCTCAGCAGAAATGATCAGGGCCCAATTTCGTGGCTCTGCTTACCGTAAGCACAGAATCGGCGCTTACGGAAGCAAGGAATTCTGTGCTTACGGCAAGCGTATTTCATGGGTTAGCGGCGAATTTTGGCTTTTGCGCGTGTGTACACCACGTTACTAGGCATTCTACGCTTACAAGGCTAGCGCAGAAATTTGGCGCTTGCACGTAAGTGGGGAATCGTGATCTTAAGCGCAGATTTCAGCGGTAAGCAGAGCCATGAAATTGGGCCCAGGACATGTTAAATTGTATTTTGGCTAGTAACCTTATTGTGGTAAGCAGTTTTGTTGTGATTAGCTACTGTTTAGCTAGTAGTTTTACGAAGTTGTACAGGATACACAGGCCTGATGAGTTGTTCTTGTATTAAAAGACAATGTAGTTTTTCGTCAGTATCGTGCATGCCTTAGAAGAGAATAGAATTTTGCCTAAGAACATTTTTGGGGGCAACAGGGCAATAACCAGGGGCATGGAGGCTATTGCCCCAATTGCCTTGGTGAAGTATCAAGCCTGTAGTCAATTGTTGTGAAGAGTGTGAGAAATGCGGAAGAGAGACAAACAGTTAACACACACTCCCTCAGTGCTCTATTTTAGGTCACTAATTCCAAAAGTGCAGTGGTCTGGAACCTTCCTAGAGTCACACAGAATCCCCCACCATATTGTAGCTTTGTTTACCAAAGTCTTTAAATAAAAGCATGCAAGGACAAATGTTTGGCTCGGCAAAATTAAGATCAATCAAAAACCACTATTTTGAAAAGATCATTTTGGAAAATTTGGCAAAAATATTTGGGGGGAAGTCAAGAGTAATTTGATATTCAATAGATCCTTTTGAATTATAACTTAGTTATTTTGCATCAGGGTTAAAGAACACAATGATACAAAGTTGCCCAACACTTGTCAGAGAGTGCTTACAAAAACCTTATCATACTGTAAGATTAACCTCATTTTCAAGGAATAATGAATGTACTGATTGACAAAGAGTTCAGGAAAGAACCGAGGAATTTGTGATTGATGACGCTCACAAGACTAACCGTTTTAGTAATTATCTAAGGTTATAGAGCACCGAAGGTGCAAGATGCGAAACAGAAGCTTTATCCACTGTAAAACGTGAAATACACATGGGCGACATTTCAGCAAGTGATTGTTTCGTTTCCCATTAATAGGAATGGTACATGTAATTGTCTGCACTGATCTGCACTGATCTATTGTTGTATCAAAAGAGTTACTTGCCGAAATGGTGTCCAGTGGGATTTCACATTTCAGCCAGGGTTCCGCATCAATTAATGGTAATAATAGCGATCAGTGAGAGTAACCTACCTGTTGATGAGTCGATCTGGAACAAGTTGGTTCCCGCAATGGCGAAAGTGATGATGTCGGATGGATCAGCGTCACTGGCGTACACCGTACCGATCTTATACCCACTGTCCGCGTCTTCATCCACATAGTAAAGGTAGCCCTCGGTGTTCAAGAAGACCGGCGGTTCATCGTTGACGTCTTTCATGAAAACTCGTACCGTGGCCGTGTCCTCGCCCCCGGCTTCATCCACCACCTGCACCTCGAAGCTGTAGTATGAATCTCCGCGGTCATAGTCGAGTCTGGTGTTTGGGAAGAGCTGTCCTGTCTCGGTGATGCGGAAGTTGTCGCCGTCTGCGCCGATGAGGGTGTAGGTTAAGATGCTGTTCGTACCAGAGTCGCAATCCGTCGCAGCAACTGGCATTTACACAAAAGATAAAAGCAAAAAGTGTTACATGTATGTTGATTCGTTTTACAGTTCAATATTTGAATATTTTAATTGTCCTTTGGATGGGCTGAAAAGCTGTTGGTCCCATGTGCAGGCATGTGAGTAACTATTCATGAAAAAAAGAGGAAAAGAGAAAACCGGACAAGAAAAAAGTGGATAAAGATAATATTCCTGTACTTTATACACAGAAAGTGAAGAAAAAAAGAGAGGAAAATCAAAACCAAAAAAGAGGAAGTCAGCTGAAAAGAGGAAGTCTCACATGCCTGCATATGTTGTGTAACGTATGTAAAAGAACCCAGTGCACTTATTAAAAAGAGAAGCAGTTCGCTCCGGTGTTCCTGGTTTGATTGGAAGCATATTGCGCCACAGCATCTTGTACATGTAATCCATTCCATTGTGCTATGTAAAAGGAGTAAGTCTCATAATTCAAACGTGGTCCCACATACCTTGCAGGAAAATACTGTATGTAACAGCGTCTTGAGCGTCACTGAGAGACGGATATGCTCCCTATATATAAGAAGCCACTATTCTTATTATCACTATTAAGAGTAAATTTAATCCCATTCTCTGCCCGTACTCCCTTCAAAGCTACGATCCAATCTCCCTTGTGGTGAACAAGTCATGCAGTGCCAACATGAAAGAGGGTTATTAGATTTAAAACAATTTTTTTTTCATGAAAATAAAATCCCCCACCCCTAAAAGAAAACAAAAGTGAGATTGCTCTTCAAAGGGACTGTGTCATCACAATCTTATTATTATCTTCCATTGTTTTGTAAAGGTATCCCAGCCTACACTAGCTTTGCTTTAATGGGCCATGCCTCCATACAGTTTTCAGTCTTGTAAAATCCCATTGCTTGTACAGGTAGCTGGTGAGAGAGATTTTTCCACTGCTCCCTACTGCCATATGGAATGGTCTTTATGTCCCCTTTAAAAATGCTGAGTCTGTTCTGTCCTTCAAAAAAAGTCTCAAGAAGCACCTGTTCTACACTACAGGAAGCTGGTCGTTGTCCCATTCTTTGGGTTTATTATTCTCCTTTAAGCGCATTGCATCCTTTGTTGCTATATTAATCCAGTTATTATTATCAACATCATTATTTATTTCATCAAAATTGGGGCGTCAAAAGAAAGAGAAATTAAAAAAAGACAAATTAAACAAATCTACCTGATCCGATAGCTGTATCCGTACTGATAGTTTCATCGACATCCCTAAAGCTGAATGTACTACGCTCAAACTTGGGATCACAGTCGTTGACATCAAGAACTTGTACATTAACCTGCCAAGAGAGGGATGAGGGAGACTTTCATCAAACCAAAGCAATGCATATGGGATTTAAGGTGTTGCATGGTAAGGTATCAATATGTTGCGGTAACACCATAATATGTGTATCTACTTGCCAGGTAGAATTTGTTCTTGAGAGAACTTCAACATAGAGAGATTTCAACATACCCTGACTTCGGCTGACATAGGGTTGTCTACACCACTTTCTGTAGCCCTAATATCAAGGAAATAAGAACTCATCTGCTCCCGATCGACCTTCCGTGTCAGGGTGATTATGCCAGAGGTTCCAATAGTGTGTGGGTAGTCAACATTGTTCTCCAGGATCTCGTACGTCACACCAACATTGCGGAAGGAAAACGCACTCACTGTTATCACACTGGAGAGAGACGGGAGATAGAGAGAGACGGGAGAGATAGAGGGGGAAGAGGGGGAGAAAAAATAAGTGTTTTTGGAATACAATGGTTTGACATTGAAGACAATATTGGAAAAACATGAACATGAACAGGAACTAGTGAAAACACTGGTTGACTAGTAAAATGGCAAACTAGTTGTACCTGCTGGCTACTAAATGAAAAGGTGAGGATGCCTTTAGATTAGATCATAAAGCCATACTAACAAAGATCATAATTTCTGAAACCAGGAAATCGGTCTTACTTCTGTTGGCCATTAACTTCTTCTGTGACGGTGGCTTCGTACACCTCCTGGGTGAATTGAGGCGGGTGGCTACCCCCGAAGATGGAGACTTGACCGTTGACCCTGTTGCTGGTGGCATCCTCAGCGTAGACACTCAGGATGTACTCCTCATCTTGGGTGTACGTTTCGCCCTGCGACAGCTTCGTTTTGATCCATCCGCTGCTCTCGTCCACTTCAAACAAGCCATTCCCGCCTGACATGTTGAAAAAATGACAACATTAACAAGACATCACCATTGGGAATTTGAATACAATAAAGCCTGTCTCTTACTTTCTGCAAATGCGATGCGAATTTTGACGGCACAAAACTGTTTTTGCAAAGAGTGCAGCAGTTGAGTCAACTAATGAGAATTATTGAGGCGAATTTGTGGCGTCAACATTTGTATAGGCTAGCATTTGCATTCGCAGGTATGAACCGGGCTTAATGCAATTAAATTGTTACGGAACCCACTGCTAAGGATTCAAACTGCCTCTTGTAGCCATCGGGCTAGCTCGGTGGTCTAGTGGTAAGACACCTGCTCTAGCAATCCAAAAGGCTGTAGGTTTGAATCCCACCTAAGTGATTTGCCTGTTGACTTTTTCACAGAACTAGGGAAAAGACTGAGTATACAGATTCATATAAAAATCATGTCCAAATGTTGACGCTCAGTCTATTAAATACAATTAAATTCTTGTTGAGCATTTTCAATTTAATTTTATTTTCCAATTCAAGTATGCGTTGATGCATACTTGCTCATTATTTAAAGAACAATGCTACAGTAATATCCGAATAAAAACAGTGATTCTGTACGTTTAGGTTTCCACATATAAAAAGTGTTTGTCTCATTTTGATTCTGGTTTTGTAAACAGTTTCTGGTCCAGTAAACATAAATAAACCCCTGCATTTCGGTGGACATCCCCCCCCCCAAATATCTGACAGGCTTTGACAAGTAGCTGAATAGATGTAGCTGTGCAGAAATAGATCCTTACCTGACTTAAGGAAGAATCCAACTGTGGCGCCTTCAGGGTCCGAGGCCATCAACTGATAGAGGGAGGCTCCGCTAGGGGCATCAACGGGTACGACATGGATGTATGGGTACACGATCAAATCCCACTTAGGCGACTCGTCCACGTCGTCTACGTTAACCACAACACGCTGGGTGTCTCTTTTAACTATAACAGACAAAGGAAAAATTGTTTTGCAAATAATTCTTGTTTTTAACTGTTTTTTTATTATTTTTATTGAAATGATTGTTGCCATTCTCACTAGAATAAAAGAGTATGACTGCTGGAATTGTTAGGTTCTTTTTTTTTAAACGTAAGTTTGATTTAAACGATAATTTTTGTCTTGGTAATTGTGTTTTCTCTGTGCGTGAAAGCACCTCGGATCCTGTTTGGGTTAAGGGAGCTACAATATACAGTAAAAGCCATTTATTACAGTTACAATTGTAAAACAGAACACAGCAACTTGTGGTCAGTTACGTTTACATAAAAGTCCAGAACACACGGCAGCATCGTTTAAATATTCATGACAGGAATTCATTTCTGTTTTATAGACCTACATGTTTTAACATGCTGAGCACATCTCACACTGCATGCATAAATTGTTGTATGTAATGTACAGTACTACAGTATACCCCTACAGTACATGTACATGACCTTCTGCTTGTCAAAAATATGTCCGTGCACTGTCCTAAAAACATGTATTTTCGGTTCAGGCTTGGCTAATAGAAAAGAAAGCCTGTTCCAATTATGTATAGTGGTTTTTTTAGAAAATATAAAGCCTTTTGGATGAAGAAATGTAATGCAAGTAATTGGTCAGGCAATGCCCTGGTGTCTGGCTGGCACCAAAGACACAGACAGCCTGACTGGACAAAAATATGCATAGCAGAAGGATCTTTATCCTAAAAAGAAGCAAATACACTGATTAATATTTTGTGTATGTGCCAAGCTCATACACATCATGAACTCAAAGCAAGGAGGCAAATGGAAGGAGGAAATTGCTCCCGATGCTCGTGGACAAAAATTTATGTATTGGTTTACATGTTTGCCCAAAAGAAATCATAAGTTTCTATAGTATAAGGCCAAATATAAAAAATCCCAGTTGGTCGTCCCCTCCCTCTATTTTTGAGGCCGCATACTTTTCTTTTTTGAAACTATTTTTATATTACTTTTTTTTCACAAAACATTGTTTCTTTGTATTTCTCATCACCAAATGTACTAATCTTCTAAGAACTTGTAACTAAATATAAAGTAAGTGGTGACTTTAAACTGAAAAATTGGTGATCAGTTTGAATTAAAATGCTCGACGGCCACCTTTGAAAGAAATAACAAAT
Organism: Asterias rubens; assembly: GCF_902459465.1. NCBI lineage: Eukaryota > Metazoa > Echinodermata > Asteroidea > Forcipulatida > Asteriidae > Asterias > Asterias rubens. The sequence goes on along the minus strand of NC_047065.1, from coordinate 14,828,592 downwards.
TTAAACTAAAAAGGCCCTCATCCTCCTTTTTTTGGAAAAATGCGGCCGATCAACTGGAATTCTTTTTTTTACTTGGCCTAAAATCAGTTTGAACAAGTTCATAAAATTGAACTGTGGAGCCAAAACATGAAACACCATCATGACTGCATTCAATCAAGGAGGTAGAGACTGACACACACACATCAACCACCACATTTTAAACCACCTCATTAAAAACGAAAATGTTCCCTGTATAGCACATTCATATTCCATGGTTAGTGACTCATGTGAATGGAATTTGTTTTTGCAAAATCAGACAGCCAATGTACACAACGCCCTCAACAATACAGAGATCAAGTATTTGATGTAATGCACAGTTGCTAGGAGGCCTCACTGCATGGGGTCCAATGGTGGAGGCGACATTAAAGGGGAACGCTAATCTGTGGTTTTACAGAGCAGTGACCGCCATCTTGGTCATGTTCCCAATGTGCCTTAGGTCAGACATGGTCAGACTCATGAGTTTGTGGTAAATTTTTTAACAAATTCATTTTAACCTACACCTCTACAAGGAAGCCATCATTGCATCTACATGTACACATATATGTACAACACCTGCCAATCTGCCATGCCAACAAAATAAAATATTTCAAAAACAAGTTGATGGTCCCTATCCTCATCAAGACAGTTCCCTAAGAACAACTCTACCTGGCAAGTAGATACACACATGGTGTTACCGCAAACCAAATATACATTGATACCTCACCATGCAATGCCTCAAATCCTATCCTCATCCTATTTTGAAGCCTCATGTATCCTCATTGTTTTCTTTCTGTTTTGACTCCCAAAAGGACATTCAATTAAACTGGCATATTTTTGGAGTTACACAATCACAACCATTTTGAAGTTTTGTTATTGCTTCTTTCTTTTTATGGAATATTTAGTTATTGTTTTATTATAGAGAACAACACCTCCATGGTTTCGCTACATAGTTTCTGTTTGGATTTGTAGTGACAGTTCTGCCACCTGAAGCACATTGTGAGCAGAAATTATCACTACAGATAAGGATCACTCTTTTAATTTATAACTATTGCCATCATTTCTTTATTTCATTGATATTGTATTAATACAAACGATTTTTCTATTTTAGAAAATCATTTTAGTCCAGCAATTTTGCATAACATGTAGCAACAATCTATTTTACCTTCATCAACCACTACAGCAAGGATCAGGCAAGGATAACCAAGAAATTTAAAACTGGTAGTTTTTCATGTTTTTGGAGAACTCAGTGTGACTCATCACGACCTCAGTGTGGGCCAAACTTGTTTGCATCACCTAATTTAAATACAGATGCTTGAATACTATGCTCAGTCACACTCCATGGTCACAAAGCATAGAGAAAGGACCCACGAATGCATAAAGGTTGTCCATAAAGACACTTGAAACCTGTGACCTCGTAGAACCTACTCAAGCTCATTTGAATGTGCATACTGAGTCCTATCCATATCTACTGGTACATTTGCCCTTAGGCCCCAAACAAAGGAGATTTAATGTCTTTAAGATTCACCTGAATCTTGACCTTAATTTGAACAATAATTTATTGACTTGTTTTTAATGACGCATTTACTGTGCATCACATTTAATCTGTTCTCTTCGAGTATATTGGACAATGATGCCAAGTTTCAAAAATGTCAATACTTAAATTGTATCAAGTGTCTTTTCCCTGAGTGTTGGCATGGGTGCTGTTTACACAACTGGCCGCTGTGTGTTTGGGGTTTTTTGACCGTTAGACAGGAATGAGAGTTTTAAAAATGCTGTTTTTCCTGGAAAACCTTTTTTTTTAGTAGTAAATAGTAATTTTTTAATTGGTTTATTGGTTTCCAAATATAGAGCTGAGTTCAACCAGATTATATGTTTATTGCAATTTATTTTATTTGTTTATCCTTTGGGTTTACTTTCTATACAATTTTCGGTCTCCTTATTTTCATTTTTATTTTCATTTTAAGGTTTAATTAATCTAACTTTCATTGATCTTTAACCGTTCTTAACCAGAGTGTTTCTAAAAATACATTATTGGAGTACTAAATGTACGTAGGTAATTTTTCCCCACATTACAAACATGTAAATTTTCTTTGTAAAGTATTTCCGAATCAAAGGCCAAATTTTAAAGAAGCTTTGAACAAGTTATAAAAAAAATAACAAATTCAGTAGAATTATAACAAAATCAATACAGTTTGTATTGTACAGTAAGTATTTTGGTCTAAAAAATAATCATGAATGTATTAGGCCTAAATTCGTGGTATTGTATACACTGTACACAGCCTGTACAGTATACACTGTGTAATCCATAACACTACTTGTGTGTTTTCTCCAACAAAGGCCACAGAACTTCACATTGTTCAGTGTTATAGCACAGGTTTCAGATACGTTTTCAAAATCACTCAAGCTTTCATAAATACAGTGTAATGTGTATATTAGGCCTACATGTACATGTACAAAACACTACATGGGTACTGGTAATACACATCAGCTACTCAACAAAATATTCAAGGTCATAATGCATTCAGGTCCACATTATTTATTTTTATGGGCCAGCCATGTATAATGTACAGTACATGTAAGTGTACATAATAATGTATGGTAACTACCCATCTGTTGAAAGCCAAGAATCTGCGATAAGCCCTTTAAAAAAAGAAAGAAGAAACACATAATGAAACAAATTGAGTAAGCAAACTGCAAAGAGTTGTTTGCTAAGTGTAGAACTTGTTTTTTTATGAGAAAAGGGGGTTCCCATTAAAAGTACAGACATAATCTGTAAATAATGAACTCAGTACAAATTCCAATAATGGCCTTATTCCAGACCCGGACCTATTCAAGATGATTTATGTATGACGAATGTATAGTTTAGTAGTCTGCTGAACATTGTATTCCTATCATGCAAGGTTTTAAGCCAGGAATTGGTAAAAGGGTGTCAAAATTTGCTGAAAATTTAAAAGCTGGCTATGTAAATTGTTCATACACTGTAATTACAATACATTTACATCATGTACATTGTGCAAAAGACACCCAGACACCCCTCTGAATAAACACTATGTTCCTATTGTTTTATTTCATGGGAATTGGCTCTGTAAAGTGAAGCGTTTCATCATGTGGGTACATGATCCAACGTCAGTGTTCACCAACTTTAAAGGTTAAAGACAGTGGACACTATTGGTAATTTACCTCAAAATAATTATTAGCATAGAACCTTTCTTGGTGACGAGTAATGGGAAGAGGTTGATGGTCTAAAACATTGTGAGAAACGGCTCCCTCTGAAGTGCCATAGTTTTCGTGAAAGATGTTATTTTCCACAAATTTGATTTCGAGACCTCAGATTTAGAACTTGAGGTCTCGAAATCAACCATCTAAACGCACACAACTTCGTGTGACAGGGGTGTTTTTTTCTTTCATTATTATCTCGCAAGTTCGATGACCGATTGAGCTCAAATTTTCACAGGTTTGTTGTTTTATGCATATGTTGAGATACACCAACTGTGAAGGCTAGTCTTTGACAATTACCAATAGTGTCCACTGCCTTTAAAGGTTGGTCCTGGGGTAGCGGGTCTTTGCGAGCACAAAGAGGGAAGCCGTTATGGTCTGGGGCCCACCAAAGGGCCCCGAAACATTATGGTTGTATGCTCTGTGATGCACTCTGATGTGATTCCTATTGGCCACTTCTTTGAGAAAAAGTTTCATAAACTCTGAAATGCGTAAACTAAAAAAAAGTAGAGGAAAAAACATGGCGGTTGGATATGTAGGCAACTTCTACAAGGTGGCCATCGTGGCGGATGCCACAGTAAACCTTGTGGTGTGCCAAGCTTTTTTTTCATGTTTGAGAATACTGGGGTATGAAGGCAGTGAACAAACATATCTAGCATACATGTACATGTACACGTAGCTAGACTTCACTCCTCAGGAGTGAAATTGCCACTCCAATCACAGCTGTTGTTTTGTCTACAGTCCTACAGTGTGCACATGTAGGCAGCGCATTTACGTGGTCCCTGTGCGTAAGGGTTTCAAAATCACCCCCACCTCTAACTTCTGGTGTTAATTAGCGCTGTGGATTGATTGCAAAAACTGATCTTGCTTTTTAACATTCCTGCCACAACGATAGTGCCTCGGGTTGCACTCAAGACTGTGAAATAAATATCTGAAAATCTCATCAGGTATACTCTCTCTCATTATTATAAGACGACAAACAATCACATGAACTAAAAGACAAATTTTATGGTCTCTACTCCAATACTCTGTCATCCGAGAATGCATTGTGATTTGTGATACAGTGTACAAATTACGCTGAGGGCATAATTTCCTTGAGTGATATTTTTCAGGAAATTGTTGGAAGGGAAAATGGCTTGAACGACTTCCTGTTTGATTATTAAGGTTGGGGACCGATTAGTGATGGGTCCTTGCGCTCTGGTTATAATGCTTGATACACGCCTGCTGTGTAATTGATTATTGACAAAATGGACAAAATCTCTACATGTTTCATGTGAACATACTGTATACTGGACAGTGTTTTGTGCATACTGTATGACCATAAAAGGGTGTCATCTTGGACCATTACAGTTTTATTTATTTACATAAAATAAGAGGAAAACAACCACAGTGATGTTGAGTTTAGCAATACACAGACATTCTACAAGGCGTTTTTGTAGTATATTGTACGATACAATCATTCAATGTACAGGGTATTTGTTTTTATATTTAGTAACAGCTTGCACTTGGTGTACAGTCAGAATGTACATGGCATTACTAATGCTACATAATCGTCTTTGAAAGACACCATTTAAAATGGCAAACATAACCCTCCCAGATTATAACCCTGTTGACAGACTAGGCATTGGCTTGTGTGTTGCCTAAATTATCCAAATCCTCTTATCCTACATAAAATTATGTGTACATTGTGTAAAATACATTGTGTACAGCATGTCACTCTTCTTTAAATTATTTGGGCCCAGTCCTTCTGACCATGGAGGAATAATTTTATTCCTCCATGTTCTGACTGATTCATTCAGTTAGCAAAGGAATACAATGAACAGTCGGTCGTTAGGTTTTAAGGCAGTTGTCTGTTTTTGAAGGATATGGGACTGTAGACCTTGCGTATTACAGGCGTATTTTTTTAGTCCAAACATGGTGGTCTGTGTTGAGTTACCATAGCGCAGAGGATTTGTAGGATAATGGGAAATTCTCTTGCCAAAGAAACTAGGCATTTTAAGAAGGCTTACATTTTCTTCAAAGAGGTTTCATTTACATTGGAAAAAATTGCCTTGTCTCAGAAGCGAAGTATCAGGCGGAGGCCTGAATTAGGGTTTTCAATACTTTTAGGCCTAATAGAAATTGTTTCCCTTCTTAATACATTGCCCCAAAACAAAGTATCAGGCCTGATTAATAGAGTTTTCAATACTTGGGCTGAGTAGAAATTGTTTTCCTTTTTTATAGGTCAACAGAATGAACTGTTTAATCGCATACATCAGTGATGATCACATGAAGCATTTCTACAACATGCTGAGCAGAAAAAGCATTCATATTACTCATGACCATGACTATGAAATTGAGCAAGCCAAGCTTCATTTGGTTCTTCGCCCCCGATATATAAACGGACGCTCAGCATGCCCGACCAAGAGGATTACTATATAGAGCGCTCCTTATGGAGGCTGTGATGATAAATAGGACAGGCACAGTGTGAGAGCTTGTTTCAACAATTCCACGCATCTCTGAGCGTCTCCCGGCTGCTGGAGCATCTTTGATTAGTCTTCACCCAGCATCTGGACCCATCAGACCCATGCGCTCCAGCAGACTCTTGTAACTCAACGCTGCATGACATTTGACTTCAGACGTTATTTTGTCTTACTCTGTGTTAGAACGAGGCAAGATAATTGTCTATGAACTGGTCAAGTGCCGTCAACCAAAGACATACTGTACGCCGCAGCCCTGATACTTCGGTTTTTAAGGGGCACGGCAGTTTTGCCTTGACTTTTTGTAAAAATTTAGGGCACCAAGGCAATTTTCAAAAATTTGGAAGGGCATCACGGCAATCATAAAAAGTTGCAAAGGGCACGATGGCAGTTTGAAAAAAACCTCTGAGTTGCCTGTAAAAAATAGTTCTTCCAATTTTCTAACTGTTACCCAATGAAAAAAGAAAGCATTCAACTACATCAATTGAACTACTTATCAAAAGAGAAGGAAATAGCTGAGCACTATCAACTTAGTTATTAATGCAATGGTTTTCAGTTTTCTTTGGCACTATTTCTAAAAGAGAAACCAAAGATAAATTCAGCTGGTTAGTGGTTACATGAATCGTCATTGAGACAATCCAAAGCCAAAGAAATGGGTGTGAAACAAACAAATAATAAAATGAGACTCTAAAAATGCATCCAAACAATTATTTGTGGTTTAAAGTAAATCTGCATCCACGATCGATGTATACATTATTTGTGTACATCAAGTAGATGTGTGTTTTTACTAGATTTTTACTGCACCTGGGGTGGATTTCACAAAGGTAGTCCTAACTTAGGACTAGCCCTAGGCAATGCTAAGAGATAGGACTGGTCCTAAGTTAGGATGAGTTACTGGTCATAACCTAGGACCAGTCCTATCTCTTAGCATTGCCTAGGACTAGTCCTAAGTTAGGACTACCTTTGTGAAATCCACCCCTGGCCCCAAAAATTGGCAGTTTTAACACTATCATAATAAGTTGGGTAGTACAGCTAACAAGACGCAGACTACGTAGCGTAAACATGAACATTTATTTGGTCCAATTTTACATGCTGCAATAATGATCCTAAGTTCAGATTCCGTATTGCACACCAATCCAATCTACATGTAGGTTGGCCTGAAAAGATCTCACCCTGTTTGACCGCACAAACCGCACAGCACATATGATTTGATTTATTCCATTTAAATATCTAATCCCTTCAGATGGTACTTATTAATGCAATTATCCCTCAAGGGCAGGATGAACTCGATTTGTGTCTTATCCATCCATGAGGGAAGTCAATTGATCTGTGGCAAACTTAACACTTTCATGTCAGTGCGAATAATTGAAGATCCAAGCATTTCTGTAAACAATATCTTATTTTAATACTTTCAATTTGTGTAAACTTTTAGGTTTATCTACCTAGGCCTAAACATTAAAATGTTTAGGCCTACATAGACAATCTTAGAATGACCCTAAATCATTTAATCCAAAATACACACACGAATACCACTCTTAGTATATTAGTTTACAGCTGGTCGAACAGTGTGTGTACAAATTATATGGAAAAACATAAAGATGCACACCCTCTTTTTGGCTGAAATGATCTCATGCTAATGAGATGAGACTAGACAATACACTAAGTGCATGGCACTGCATGTTAAGGGCGCACCGACAATGTCTAGCCTATACATCATTCAAATATCAGCCCTAAAATACATTCCAGGCCTGTGTAAAGAACTTAAAAATTTTAAACCACCGTTGAAGGTTCTGTGAAACACATTCCCTCCTTAGTCTGGCCAATATTTTGTTGTTGAAGTTAGTAATACCATGTAGTCATTGTTCATTCATAACTGCAGTCTTAACCACAAGAGTAAGTCAAACAATGATACTGCCCTTTTTTAAGGTGCATTGTGTTTACATACACCACAGGATCCAAATTGAGAGAGGACAGACCAGACCTTTTGTTCATATTTACCTGGACACCCCACTGACTAATACCTCAACTATTTCAATTTTCATAGAGAGTACACACATTTTGTTTTCAAAGAAAGAAGCCATTTCCTGTTATTAACCAATATGGCAAAATTGAAATAAAAACATAAAGTAAGTTTAGATGTATAATTTGAGGTACTTTGAAGGTTTCTTACCAAAAGTTACGTAGAGTAGCTCTACATATTTAGGGCTTTTTGTTTTCTTAACAAATTCTTTTACATGCGTAGTTCTATAAACGCTCTTCAAGTTGATATTGTAGGTTTTGTTGTAAATTGTGACCCTTTTTCAGAACCACAGCTTTGTCTTTGTTCAGTAAGTTAAAAAAAGTCAACTTCAAATTAAGTGCCTTAGGCCCAGTTCATACTTCCTGTGAATGCGAATGCGATGCAAATTTGACATGAACTTAATGTCATTGTCACTGCGAAAATTCGCACTGAGTTAAGCACACCTCAACTGCTACGAATTATTTGTTGCGAATTTGTGACGTCAACATTCGTATCGCATTAGCATTAGCATTCATAGAATGGATCATCTTAAATTTCTCATGAACCCTCATTGGCTTTGCATTGGATTATTTCACCACTACCATCAAAAGACTAAGGACTATAAAATATAGTGAAAAATGAGTTCAAATGTATAAATTTGAAATCAAATGTTCTCATTCTCAAAAGATACAAGTACATGTATGAATGTATGTTTCAAATCAGATGTTTTCCAACTCATGTGCAATGACTGATACTCAGTATTTTGGGGGAAAAAAAAAGTTAAAATCCAACTTACTTGCATCAATGGAGCTTGTGATATCAAGAGTGAAATCTTCCATAGTATTTCGCTCAAAATCAAGCATCTCGGCTAAGCTCACGACACCAGATGCTGCATCCACAGTGAAAAGCGGATTCTGAGGGTTGAGCGCAAACATATCGGTGTCGTTGACGTTCTCTACGCTGTACACAACATCCCCGATCGCTGCGCTTTCTGGGACGGACACTGTCTGCTCAGGGAGAGCCGCACGGCGTTGTCGCTTACCCTGCTGCGCGTCGCTTGGGGGGTACATAATGTCGTCTCCATATGGAATCCTAACAGAGGAGGAGGGAATGACTTCTATTTGAATCACTGCAGGAACTGATTCCAGAGATGGGGATCCCCAATCACGAGCAACGACGTCCAGCTCATAAATGCCGGCAGGTGGTGGGGATATTACTACGAGCTTCCCAATCTTTGACTGCATTGCAAAGTACTTGTTGTCTTTCTGGAGGTAGTAGCTCACCCGGCCATTTCCTTTACGGTCTTCATCTGTTGCGAACACAGACCCCGCAATGGTTCCGGCCGGTGCATTTTCCACGATGCTGTATGCAAATACGGGGAACATGAAGACTGGAGGGTGCAGGCCGAGGACCACAACTTGGATCTCGGTCTCAGCGACCTCTTCGTTTACAACTGCACGCAGCTTCAACTGGTAGAACTCTTTATCCTCAATAGACAAAACAGTCTCAGCAAACACCTGGACCCCAAGCTCCTCATCGGAAAGGTCAAAGTAAAAATTTTCACTGCCATCACCCAATAAACTGTACACGATTGGCATGTCTTGTGCGTAAACTGGCACGACAGCTTTTATGTCGGAAAGTCCCAGCACTTTGGAGTTGGGGCTATTTTTTTCATTAATGAACCCCTCGTATCTGCTATCTGCAAAATGCAGCTTGGAATCCTTCCCCGTGTCCACTATTTTAACATTGATTTGTTCGTACCAAGAATGTACATCTTTGGTGTGTTTGATAGTGAGTGTGTGACTTGTGTCAAGTAGCCCTGTAAGAGGCCGCTTGGTTACGAGAGACCCGCTCTCTGTGATTCTAAAAATGTCACTGCCCTCTGGATCCAAGATGAACGTCTGTCCGACGTTCTTGATTTCTGTGATAACTGTTCCCACTTTGGCATTGTACTGTACATTTATGGTCGGTAAGGCAAACCCATGGACTAGAGTCACCAATAATGTCAATGCCAATGCCAGGTGGATAGGGGCTGCCACTAGTCTGACAGCAGACGCCATGGTTGGGCCGTCTGGTGATCCCTTGATCTTAGAAAATAGTTGCTGCCGGTCTTCTCACTGGATTGGTTTTAAATTTAAATCCTGAAGGGAAAACAAATTCAAAACAAATTTTAGACAGATTTTAAGCAATAATCAGGTCTCACTCTGGATTTACACTCAGCGTTCTCCCTCGACAGTGGTCTGCTGCTGGCCAAGTACCAGTCACTTCTGAGGACAAGTCAAAAAAATTTCCAACCAAATGTGGTCCGGCTTGCTATTGAATGCTTCTAACACAAAAGCAAAAAAGCTACATGTAAACCACTGCCTACACTGATTGATCATGGTTTCAAACCGAGGTATCAAACAAAATGATAGTTGCACTAATCGTAACCCTCCATCCTCCTGATGGTCGCAGGGGAGGATGAAAGATTACGGTTGTCGCAACTAACAAAATGACAATTTCTTGAAGGAAAACCACACAGAATGTAGACCAGTGAACTGAATACACTAAATGGGTCATTGATGGATGTGCCCTTTACAAAATGAAAATGGTCTGTTTGCCCTCTCAAAGATTAGATTCAACCTTTTAGAAAAATATCTTGCAGTAACAATAAATTGAAGGCAAGTGTCATTGAATGGCATCATATAGTGTTAGCCAGAGGAATATCTGGGTGTCATTTGGACACCCCGTTTTAATTTTGACACCCTATCTGTCAACAGTCAAGTGTCATTTACAGTTTGGGCACGTTTTTGAACTTCCTGAAAATGTTGACTCCCTTTTAAAATTTACCAAATCCTTTGGATAAAACCTTGAACTGAATGTTATTTTTACAAAAATGTCACTATGGATAGACTAGGCCAATAATTTTCTTCAATAGTTAGTCATTAGTCACTAATTAGTCAATTCTTATTTTTTATTATGGATAACTTTCCGTATGGCGCCACCACTTTTTCACTCATTTTTACAAAAAGGGATATATCAACCAGGTAAATAAGTTCCTATATTATTTTATATCGAATGAAACAGTGGTGGCGCCATACGGAAACTTTTCCCTTACTTCTCCCCTTCTGATTTCAACTCAACTTCAATAAAAACACAATGTATTTGGTCACACAGTGACATAGTGCATGAGAAAGAAGGGAAAATGTAAGTTTATGACACTTAATGTCTAACCTTCCTTAAAACCATGTTAACCTAACTTTAAAAAATGGAATGTTGCAGCTGAACCATGCACACTAGTATGCATGTCCCTGGTTGAACTTCAAATTGAAAATGTCGCCATTTTTATCAATAAAAAACCAGAAAACAAAACAGCAAGTTCTAACTCACTTTCATAGAAATACTTGAATCATATTCATCATCAACTTATCAAGATTAACCTTAACCAAACTCTGATCAAGGTTTGAAACAGAAGTGTGGTTGCTATAGTATAATTCGAAAATATTTCCATCCATAAAGTTACGAAGAACGACCCTGACTGAGTTTCGCTCCAATCCTATGATTTCTACCTCCACCATGCACAGACGGAATAAACATGAACTGCTTGTTGAAGTCCTGGTGAATCTAGAATCTCAAGAAAAACAGTTGATTTGCGACAGGACTAACGTTACATATTTAAACAGCAACAAGAAACGCTGAAGACTGACTTACCTCGTCGAACTTAACAAGCAGATATCGCAGAAACACTAATTAAATTGTGTTACTTCTGTGTTCTTGAACAATTACTACAAAAACATCAAAATAAATGGCCGCACTTTTTTTTCCAGACAACCCCGACATTGACACATTCTGTGCACGATGACTGTTGCATGAAATATTGTTTAACGGCTCTCTTTAAGAAAATTGTACCCTCCGGACGTCGTACGATCCCGCTCTGGAACCGGGGAGGAAGTTCACATACCAGAACTGCTACCACCGAAAGGTGTGTGCTGTTTTTGAAGCCGTCGATCATCAAAGCGAAGCTATGACGTCATTATTAACATAATAATAGGATTGTTTTCGTTACAATAACGCTTTATCAAAACAATCTTGTGAAGGCGGGGCTTAGATTAAAATCGTTCCAAATATGGGACTTAATTACCATACGACTAATGAAATCTTTTTAATATGAATCATGGGAATCATAAAAGTCGCCTGAAAGGAAAATACTTTTAGATTTCCGGAATTGTTGATGTCACCTCTCAAACGCCGGGCAAGGTTGGGAATTACCGAGCGTTTAGTTGCGTTGATATCATCTCGTTGTAGGCTAAATACTATTCCTCCATGGACAAACTAACATTGATACTTGTGTCAATAAAGTCACCAAAGATATATACCTCTACAAGAAATGGGAATTTTGTGATTGCTGTGTTGAGTGACTAAAGTGTAGGCCTACAATAATGTAGTTATTTTAACAAAACTAAACCTTTCAATTTGTTAATTTGTTAACTTCAATCAAAGAAGAAGGAGATTCTTGCTTTGTTTAAGTTTTTTTCAACCACACTTTTGGCCTTCACTAAATACACCTGTCGAACACCTGCTAACTTCAACTTTGATTGTTTGCCGTGATTATATATGACGTGTATGCCTATGAGTTATTCTTACTTTTAACAATAACTTTTTAATTGCACATTTTAAACTTTAATTTAAGAGGAATTAGTTTGTATTACTTTGTTTTTCAACCACGTGTGCTTTTAAAAATTTTACTTTTGAACACGTACCCATGGTCATTTTAATTTTGTTTGGGCATATATTGAATCAATGACATTATTCATTCGGCCATGACTCAGAAAACTAAGGAAATCAAATAACAATAGTCTATGAATTCGTAAGAGAAAGGGAGGGGGGGGGGGGGGCTTTGAATTTGCAAGGATTACCAACAGTTTTTTCAAACACTGTTCGGACCCCAACTTTTATCGTAAATTGAAAAGTAACATTAAAAAGGGGTTTGACATTAAAAGCTGACAAATAGTTACAAAAGATGAAAATAGTGGGAAATCACCGGTGTCCAAAGGTTCCCAACAAACTCCATGAGATTTACATCACTATTAGTCAAAATTTCTGTGATTAATCGTGCTCCGTGACTGAATTCCCTCCTACTCGAGGAGTCAACCATTCAGTGTCATCTATTGGTAGTAGAACTTCAAATCAGAAATTTATAAATAAAAAAATGTAGTTAATATGACTATCAAACGAACCGAAACCAGAAGAAGGAAATCAAAAGTGCACCAAAACGAAAATGTAACTTTGAATGCGTGAAAAGTCAGTATATTGTATGCCTACTTATGTGTGTTCAAGCAAATTGTACCTTAGGCCTCTGGAACAGATAGTTTTCATCCCTATAAATACAGATGTCTGCACAAAACTAAAAATCATGTGGAACTTTTTTTTTAGACAGCAATAAATGCCTCTCAGATTTAAATTTCGGGGCATAAAACTTTTCTTGGTGACGAGTAATGGGGAGAGGTTGATGGTATAAAACATTGTGAGAAACGGCTCTCTCTGAAATGACATAGTTTTTGAGAAAGAAGTAATTTTCCACAAATTTGATTTTGAGACCTCAGGTTTATGAATTTGAGGTCTCGAAATCAACCATCTAAACGCACACAACTTCGTGTGTCAAGGGTGATTTTTCTTTCATTATCTCGCAACTTTGACGACCAATTGAGCTCAAATTTTCACAGGTTTGTTGTTTTATGCATATATTGAGACACACTAAGTGAGAAGACCGGTCTTTGGCAATTACCAATAGTGTCCGGTGTCTTTAAGCAAATGAACTGACACAAACGCCTCCAAATGTATTAACAAAGATGTTATATTTCTTAACAATGTCAAATGTTGTCATATATAGGAATAAAGTAAGATACCAAAAACAACCTCTTTAGAAAACTGTTACAAAGCGGGCGCCTGTGTAGCAGGCGTTAAGGCACAAAATCGTCCCAAAATACGACACTAGAAACATAGTTATTAAGTATAATACAGTTTAATGAGCCATTTTCTCTGTGAAATAAAAAGACCTGACATATTATACATTATACACTGTTTGTTTCGATAGAGGAGATAAACTATCTCAACCGAAAAAAAACTAATGAGCTTTAAAGGCAGAAAGTTTGAGCAAAAAGTACATCGAAATGCAAGTTTTAGAGGGAAATGGTAGACTTTTGAAAGCTAGGTGGCAGCAGACTTATCAGAAAAATTTCTTTTGTATCTTTCAGTAAGAGCATGCTCACTATTCCATGGAAAATGGATTTACCTAGTAAGTCTGTGGCCACCTAGTGTCACCAAAAGTCTCCCATTGGCTCACTGCTGGAAACCAATGTCAGACTTCAAAGACCCTGACCAATCATAAAGCAGATATGGACAGCATTTTATCCAGTGAAATCACTGGGGCTGTAATCCCAGTGCCTGTCTTAAAACAAAACAAAACAGGGGTCTGCCAATGATGAATCTTCTTTCGACTTTAGTTAGGGCGCTGTTGCAGCTTGTAATGTGCAAGAGGCCTACAGATGGAAAAACCAAGACTCTTATAGGATATGGTGTTTTTAATTACCGTACTTCATTTGTTGCGGCTCAATATTTCTAAGAACAACTATATTAGAATTACCATTTTCTTTTTGCTCTTTTCTCTTCTAAGAGCTCAGACTGCTTAGGAAATATCTCTGCTAAGCAAAGAAATAAATGGGGCACTAGTTGCAACAATGTACAATTTATGGAATTTTGGCTGGTAACCAGTTTCTGTTAAGCAGGATTTGTCTGCGCTTAGCAAGTTTTTATGCTTACATGCTTCATGACATTGGGCCAAGGAATCTTCCCCTGCACTGTAGTATTTATACAGGAGTGAAAAGCCCTTCTTTCATGACACCACTAAATGATATTTGTAAAATCCAAATTAACGCCACAATTTGGGGGTTTAAAATGAGAACAATACAAAACTGTAAAACTTAAAACAGAGATGCAGCCAAAGAAACAATATATTGTCAAGAATGAAACGTGGACATACTCATCTTTAAAATGAAACATGAGACATTTATACAGTTTGGACAATGTATTCCAAGTAGAATAAGAGGAAAACTTAATATGAGAAAACATAATCTTCCTTTTTTTCTGGTTATGTCACTGAAAGTGCTGTTTTGTTCATTGCAGAGAATGCTAAGTACAGAATGGAACCACAGCAGTGCAGTGAAATCTGGTCGCTGTTTGATTCATTTAAACATGAATAAAAAAAAATCAACCTAAATAGATAATTGACTACAATCCATTTTCAGGAAACCAATAGTATAAAGTTAAAAATTTACTATTTGTTTTCTAATTAAAGAACAAGAAAAACTTTCCATTTTGTAATATCCAAATGATGTACACAAAGATGTAATGAGTGATACCAAATTTTGTTTGGTTAAACACAGGCATGATATTTGACACTCAGAAAAAACTGGGACAATTAAAATGGCGGACCATGTGCTTTACTGGTTGATGAAATTCTAAAGGCAAATTTAGCTTTTTGGGGGGTTGTTTTCTTTTAATCACAACTCACTTACTAACAAAACATTGTAGGTGTTTTGGTGCATAAATAACTCTTGAGAAGGAAAAGGGGCGTTCCATCAGATTCCATTTTGAGAGATTCAAGGATACACATTTTGCTGTTGTTTAGTTTACTTGAAGGTTGTGTAAAACATTGGGGGGAAAAACGGGGGAAAAAAGTTTACAAGTTTGCAAATTGTATAATGATGGTCACCAAATAATTATGAATTATTTGCGCTTGAAATGCTCATTTTTAAGAAATGAGTAGAATACAAAGTTTTGATTTTGCGAGTCCAAAAGCCTCCGTTTAAAAACAATGAAAACAAATTTCCACTTGACTCTGATGACTTTTTGAGCTGAAACTTCCACAGGTTTTTTATTTCATGCAAATGTCAAATTGCTGATTCTGGTCTCTGATAATTAACAATAATGTCTGCATGCTTCAAGTTGGACATTATTTAAAAATAATTTTTTTTTCAGCATTGTCTGTTGATTTTCAGACATTCTAGAATACCATTCTGTGTACCCGTTCCATCCTTCCATGGCATACACTTTAACTCATTGGACGGTAAAACAGCTTACTTTTGTACTTGCTTTTCTCAAAATGTCATTTTTTTTTCTGTTAGGCTAATTTGCCGTGGAAGGGTCGGCTGCGTTACTGTCCTTATATATAAAATGACCAACAAAACTTCACAAATTGACTAATTCTCTAAATTTCAGAGATTGAGCAAGCATGAGTTTCAAAGGCATACTATGTATGTCCTGTCCCGGCTTTTTTAAAACACTTTCATCACGTTTCACGGCAGAACAGCTTTATCATTGTACTTGCTTTTCTGAAAATGTCACTTTTTTGAGTTAGGCTGTTTTGCCACGGAAGGGCCAGTCGCGTTAACGTCCTTATATATAAGTTGAGAAAAACCTTAACAATCGACTACAGTCTCTCTACTTGAGAGATTGAGCGAGCATGAGTAAGCGTTTCATTTTCTTGGCGTTGGTGTTGGAGGCGTTCTGCTGGAGGAAGGTGGAGATCTGATTACAGAGCTCGTTGATGACAATGGGTAAGTGTTCGTGGTACTGGGTCGCCGCCTTCTCGTCGGCCAGGACAACGAGGGCCTCTTCAATATACCTGGTTGAAGAAAAAAGATTGTTAAATATGAAATAATTTGGGGGCCGATCAAAGAAAAATTGTAACCAGCAACCTGATGCCGACCAACCAACTGAGCTATCTATCCCTATCTAGCCCTATCTAGTTAAAGTCTCCCAACTTTGTCAATATAACTGGTCGAAGAGAATTTTTTAAACGTAAACAAAAATTGCAAAATATCTTCAGCAAGTAGTTTTAATGAAACTCTCTGAACATTGTTGTTTACTCTGTTAAAGCTTAAAACCAATGAAGTATTGTTCTGTTTTCTCTCAGGTAGTTGCTACATGTATGAGTTAATTTATTTCAATTTCAGATTTACTGCGCCATTAATATCTTTTGTGATAAATACAAGCACATTATAAATATTCATGTTATTATTATTAAATTACAATTATTTATCAACAATCATACTGAAATTCTGAGGGGAAAAAGGTGGAAGAAAAAAACTGGAAATCGGATTGAAAATGAGTAGAATAACACGAGTGGCTGATTACTTACTGGAGTTTGAGCAGAGTGGTATTGCCAAGGTCATGTGATAGTTGCTGGATCAATGAAAGCAGGACCGGCTGGTCCAGAGGGCAGCGTTCAGTTCCAAACAGGTCATCGGGCTTGACGGCATTGCACACAAAGATTACAGCACGGAGATCTGCTGCGCTAAGGGCCTGTAGAAGAAAAAAGAGCACACAATCATCAGGCCTGGAGTTTCATTTTTATCAAAAACAACAATAATAATTGTGATTTGAGGTATTGCATGGTGAGGTATCAATATATATATATATTTGGTTTGCGGTAACTCCCTGCATGTATCTACTTGCCAGGTAAAGTTTGTTATTTACAGAACTGTCTTGCTATATTCTACTACCGCGGAGTAGATTCATTGTTCAGGAGACTTCTCAGTTCTGAAAAGAACTGTCCTGCTCTTTAACAACTACCCGGGCAGAAGGTATAGAAAATTGGCTGGGACTACTACTTTAGCTTATAGGATCGTTATCAACT
Source organism: Asterias rubens (assembly GCF_902459465.1). Classification (NCBI taxonomy): domain Eukaryota; kingdom Metazoa; phylum Echinodermata; class Asteroidea; order Forcipulatida; family Asteriidae; genus Asterias; species Asterias rubens. The sequence goes on along the minus strand of NC_047065.1, from coordinate 14,811,224 downwards.
GCACTATCGCGGAGTGAGTTCTCAATAATAATAATAATGACATTTGTAAAGTGCTTAATGAAAAGCCTATAAGCACATAAAGAGAACAACAAAATATACAATGAGTGAAAGATACAATACAAGTAAGCAGATTACAAATAAGCAGCTTTAAAAAAGAAAATACTTTTTAACAGAGACTTAAAACAGTGTAAAGAACTAGCCTGGCGAATATGCACGGGAAGACTATTCCAAAAAAATGGAGCAACGCAAGAAAATGATCTTTGACCATAACAAATGGACAAAGCTCTTGTAGTTGTGGTAAGCAAAGACTGTTGAGATGAACGTAAAGTCCAAGTAGGGGAATAATGGTGAACAAGCTCAGATAAATAAGCAGGAGATTGACATGTTTGAGCTTTGAAAGCTAAGTTAAGTTGAGAGGATATTTTAAAAAAATAGCTGTGTTAGTCTGATAGATAAAACAAGGAAGGTAGTAGTAGCACATAAAGACACTGGACACCTTTGGTAATTGTCAAAGAACAGTCTTCTCACTTGGTGTATCTCAACATATGCATAAAATAACAAACCTGTGAAAATATGAACTCAATCGGTCATCGAAGTTGCGAGATAATAATGGAAGAAAAAACACCCTTGTCACAAGAAGTTGTGTGCTTTCAGATGCTTGATTTCGAGACCTCAAAATCTAGTTCTGAGGTCTCGAAATCAAATTTGTAGAAAAATTACTTCTTTCTCGAAAACTACGTTACTTCAGAGGGAGCCTTTTCTCACAATGTTTTATACTATCAACAGCTCCCCATTACTTGTTACCAAGTGAAGTTTTTTTACTGATAATCATTTAAGTAATTGCTAATAGTGCCCAATGCCTTTACAGACTAACTAAAAAAAACTGCGTAAGCGTTTCTCAAAGTGTTATTCTTCGGGCCGTGTGAGTGACTTACAGTCTGGAAAGCTGGCACGATGTGTCCCTGCTGCAAGTACTGTGTAATCTGACTCTGAATCTGTCTGATGTCGGGTCCCTGAGGGACTGGGGTAGGGGCCTGTGATCGAACCACGGCCGCAATGCTACTCTCCACAGTGCTCTGGTGATCCCGTAAGGCTGACCGTAGCTCATCTTTCAAAAGTTTCTGGACTTTGCTCAGGAGCTCCTCTTCCATTCTGCAAAGGAGTAAAAATGAATGCATCTTTAAAAGAACTTATAATACTTTTTGGGGCGGAAAATACGGGTGAAAAATATAGGGTTGTTGAGAGACTGACATTGATTTTGGCTGGAGCACCATTTAGGAATCGTGCTTTCCTCTAAGGTATGATTGATCAAGTATGGTTCATTTAAGAATTGTGGTTCTGTAGGTTTTATAAACGTACCAATAATTATCAGTACATACACCAGGATAACAAAATTGGCAAAATGGCAAGATTGTGACGAGATGTAGGTAGACTTGAGAGCTACTTCATGTACTTTGTTACTTTCTTGCAGGTAAGTTTAAGTGCTGTTTTGTTGTGGTTGAAGGCTCATTGTTTCTCAAAAACAGAAAGTATACCATGCCGACAAGTGGAAGGGTGGATTCTCCTTCTAGTGTTCTTGTTCTCAACACACTCTTTCTAATCTATGCAGAAATATACCCCCCTCACCTGAAAATCTTCTTGAGAAATTGCAAGATTCCCAGAAAACAATGATGGCACACAGGGGTGACACCATGGCATATACGAGCTCCAAATGCCGAAAAAGATCAATAGTGAAATGTCAGTACCTTTTGTTGGATTTCTGGAGCTGTTTGTCAATCTCAGAGTGCACACTGCTGAGGATACCCGTCTTGAGGGTCTCTGTGTTTGCCTGGAAGGACTGTACGAGGGTCATGAGCTCAGCTATGATAGGGTCCTTGGATTCCTTCTCCTTCTGTCGTAGCTTTCCGAGGTGCGCCTCCAACTGATGAGTGTCTACAAGAGATACAATGAGAATAGCATGCTTCAACTCTCTTCCACCAACTGATCATGTTAAAGACACTGGACACTATTGGTAAATGTCAAAGACCAGTCTTCTCACTTGGTGTATCTCAACTATGCATACAATAACAAACCTGTGGAAATTTGAGCTCAATTGGTTGTTGAAGTTGCAAAATAATAATTAAAGAAAAAAACAAACACCCTTGGCACACGATGTTGTGTGCTTTCAGATGCTTGATTTCAAGACCTCAAAATCTATTCTGAGGTCTGGAAATTCGTGGAAAACTACTTCTTTCTCGAAAACTATGTCAATTCAGAGGGAGCCGTTTCTCACAATGTTTTATACTATTAACCTCTCCCCATTACCCGTTACCAAGTAAGGTTTTATGCTAATAATTATCTTGAGTAATTACCAATAGTGTTCAATACCTTTAAAGCCATTATACATTTTCGGTACAGAAAAAAAGAAAAAAAAAGTTCACAAATTTACAAATAATTTACAGGGTTTACAGAAGGTTATGGTGAAAGACTTGCCTTGAAATATTATTCCATGAAATGCTATACTTTTTGAGAAAACATTAAAACAATATCAATTCTCGATAGCGAGAATTACGGATTTATTTTAAACACATGACACGGCGAAACGCATGACACGGCGAAACTCCGATGAAGTTGTGATACACGAAGTGTGGGACTTGGACAATACTGTTTACCGAAAGTGTATAATGGCTTTAAGGGAGAACTCCGAGTGATGGGCCAGGGGTCAATTTAACAAAGATAGTCCTAATTTAGGACTAGTCCTAAATTAGGACTCTTTAGGACTCTCTCTAATCCTAACTTAGGACGAGTATCTTTTCTCTAACTTGGGTTAAGACTAGTCTTAACTCTCTGAACTCTTTGTGAAATCCACCCATGGTCATGTGATGGTCTATGCACTACTTACATTGCCTGGTTCCTGCATCGAAGGCAGCATTGACTTGCTGGAAGAGAGACTGACATGAGTTATCAAAGGCCGGGATGACATTCCTCTGGAAGGCATCCCTGTATGTTGATTTGACTGTAGATGACAGGGCAGTTGCTGCTGATTGGCCTATAGCTTCAGTTACTCCCTGGGGGGCAAGCAACAATAGAAATCACTGTAAGTGTAAGACCATGTATACCGTAATCTTTGGTATATAAGCCACAGTCCACCAAAATAGGTAGCGTAAGATTCTGGTGTCAATGTGTTCCCTGAACCACCGTGTAAGTGGCACCAAAGTGTATAAGCCATATCATTATATAAGCTGCATCGTGTAAGCCGCATCATCATACAAGTCGCATCATCGTATAAGCCCAGTCATTGTATAAGCTGCATTGTGTAAGCCGCAACATTGTCTTTGCCGCTCCACCATATAAGCCGCATCATCATATAAGCCCACATCATAGTGTAAGCCACATTATAGTGTAAGCCGCATCATTGTGTAAGCCCCATCATCGTATAGGTCGCATTGTATTAACACATGTGTGAATGAGCTGCCTGGTGTATAATCTGCAGAAAAACTTTTTGAGGGCAAAATTCAATGCATAAGCTGTTGCCTTTATGCCGAAGAATACAGTATTCGAAACTGCGCACAAGTCACAAGTTTCAAACACACGTGACAATAAGAAAAGCTAATCTACCTTTGACTTGACCAACTTGCCGATGTTCTCGGTCATCAGTTGATCGGTTGCCGTCAGCTTCTGAGCGACGATGGTACTCAGCTGCTCACTCATGGGGTTGATGAGTTTCTGTATCTCTGTAAAAAATTAAATCATAAATTTTAAAGGTATGGTCATAGATTGTTTTGTGTTAAAGTAATGTTAATTTATAGACAAAATTATACATTCGTGTTAAACATTGTTACTAACTGTAGCTATCTGTTTTTGCTTTGCATTTATGGCTTTCCATAGTTTTCCAACCTCAGTTGGCAAAAACTTGGGCTGTGACATTGCAAAAGAAAGGTCTACCTTTTATAGATTCTGCGAGGGTAGAGGTTTATATTGTGAATGCAAATGCCTTTGGAGCGCCACGGCAGCTCGGGGGCTGTATACTCCCCCATAGGGAGCTGAAAAAGATTAAAGGGATGTCATTGGCCCAATGACCAGGGGACTAATGTAAAGCGCATTGATATGGTTTATTTAGAAATGCGCTATATAAGAAATTGTTGTTATTATTTTTATTTATAGAAAAAAAAAAGAAAAAAAAAAGGTTGACCCGATTTCTTACCTGGTACGACTTTGCTATCAATCTCTGAGCGTACCGTCTTGTCCAGACGGCTCGTGATCGATTTGTTCACATTTTGGGACACACACTCCAGGAGACGTTCCTGCTTTTGTTTGTCCATGGACTGCCTCTCCTGCAAAGCTGTAGTCAACCTCTGACCTGCGGGAGTGAAACTCATCGCTAAGGAGCATACAAAGACTTGAATTTATGTTGCAACCTACAAAGTCAAACATTCATTTAAAAAACCCAGAGTGTACTTAAAAAAAGACAGGTTTGGGGTTTTGTTCTTCAGTTGTGAGTTCCAGTGCTTGTCACATTTCTTTTGGGTGCAGCCTTCAAATCATGATTGAAGATAGATGCACTGCCAGACACACAGGGGGGAGCCCCTTCTCTTAACTGCGTTAATAGTTGACAACACACAGGACCTATATGGCTTTACGTCCCATCAACAGGATGAAGCAATAATTGTTAAATATCTTGCTTAAAGACAGAAGTGGCAAGACCGGGACTTGAAACCATACTCTGCCAATAAGAAACACCAAAGCTTGAGTTTGTTGCTCTTAACCGCTCAGCCATTGGTTTTGTTTCCAGAAAGACATAATAAAAAGCATGACATCATTGCAAGGTTTTGGATTCAGTTTAGCACAAGTTTTGTAGTAAGTCTCTCTCTATTGATTCAAATTAATAATAACTAAACAAGTCGGAGACAGGAAATGGGCAAAACAAAACACTTCCAACCAATTTATTTATAAAATAAGAGTTATTAATCTGTAAGGGGGGTTAGGGGTTATTTTAAGAGGATACGTTCCTGCTCGGACTGCTTAGCCATGGTGGACTCAATCTTGGTGCACACTGTCTTATCCAGCCTGTCAATGCGTGACCTCATGGACTGTATGATGCTGTTGGCCTGCTGCGACTTGATGATGTCTTGACGCATCTGCTTCATCTCCTGCTGCTGCGACTGCAGCAGGCCCAACACCTGCTGCAGAGTGTTGTTGATCTGAACACCAAACAAAATGAATCAAGATAAGGCACACTGAAAAGCGCAGTGCTTACTTCATGACTAGGCAAATCTCGGGAGAGCAGGGGGTTATCTGCAATCTGGGGTATGCTATTTGATTTCATCTTCATGTTTTTATGAATTTGATCTTAATTATAAAATTGGTTAAACAATATAAAAAACAAAAAGCCCAAACGGATTTCCGATTAAAAACAGAGAAAATAACATCCCTAAAGAATTAGAGTAGACGTACTTCTGGAATATCTGATCTGCCCTCTCCATCTCCAGCCAGAGTTTTCCGGGGTCTTGGGGAGGCTCGGCTGAATTTGTCTCGTCGCTGCTTTCGTGTCTTGCTCCTCTCCCCCGATGGAGAAGTGGAGTCTGCCGGCTCAACGTCCGAACTGATGACAGAACAAAGTGATAATTTTAGGCTTTTACAATTAGTTTTTAAACTGCTGTGTCTCATTGCATAATAAGCATTTCTGAAACCATTTCAACTAGTAAGCAGCACCCACAGCAAAAAGGGTGCACAGAATCCTAATAATTTACATCAACCATCTTTACCCTCCCAGGTAGTTTAACTGCAAGTTAAAACACACGAGGAAAGTCAGAAGTCTCTCTGGGTCTGGCTGGTTAGTTCAGTGTTAGAAAGCATCCCTATTTCATTTTGTAGTATGGACTAGTGACACAAGCTGATGGAATAGTGAATGATAAGAAACTGGTCCTGCTGGCCTGTCACTAAAAATGTTAATGGCAAACCCTGTTTATTTCTGAACGATGAAGAGCAACTACAGATATGTGAACTGCCTTGTGACATCAGTGTCCTGACCAGGATTTGAACCAACATTCCAATGACTCGGCCATCAAAACTGAAGTTGAACCAAGCCAGAGTCCAAGCCCAAGAACAATCCAGAGCCAAAGCCAGAGCCAAAGCCAGAGCCAGAGCCAAAGCCCAAGCCAGAGCCCAAGCCAGAGCCTTAGCCAGACCCCAAGCCAGAGCCCAAGCCAGTGCCCAAACCAGTGCCCAAACACGAGCCCATGCCTAAGCAAGAGCCAAAGCCATAGCCCAAGCCCCAGCCCAAGCCAGAGCCCAAGCCAGAGCCCAAGCCAGAGCCCAAGCCAGTGCCCAAACCAGTGCCCAAACACGAGCCCATGCCTAAGCAAGAGCCAAAGCCAGAGCCCAAGCCAGAGCCCAAGCCAGAGCCCAAGCCAGAGCCCAAGCCAGAGCCCAAGCCAGAGCCCAAGCCAGAGCCCAAGCCAGAGCCCAAGCCAGAGCCTAAGCCAGAGACCAAGCCAGAGCCAGTGCCCAAACCAGTGCTCAAACACGAGCCCATGCCTAAGCAAGAGCCAAAGCCATAGCCGAAGCCCCAGCCCAAGCCAGACTCCAAGCCAGACCCCAAGCCAAGAACCGGGAAAAACTCCAATTTACCGACATACCTTTGCTCACTGCGTGATTCCTGGTCTTGTACATCCAGCAGCTGCTGTGCTACTGGTGCCACAACGCCACCTGCTGACTGCTCTCGACCATCGTCCCCAGAGTAAGAGGCTGCAACCGTTGCCCCGTCCCCAGAGTGAGAGGCTGCAACCGTTGCCCCCTCCCCAGGGGTGGGGGTTGTCATGTCATCACCATGTGTGGCGTCATTGCTATCAAATGCTCTGAAAATTAAACAAAAGGTATGGAAAATTAAGTCCTTATTTTAAGTATTTTAGTTCACTTAATAAGAAGACCAAAGGTGATGAATGCTAGTCTCCTTCATGAACACCAACCACCAGCACAAAAACTTAAGTCCAGGAGGAAAAATCTGAAAAAACATCTCTTTCTTGGACTTGCCCTTCAGGTAACTCACTTTTTACAAAAAAACATAGGCCAGTCCATCAAGAATTTTAAAGGCACTCACCCATTTTCTTCCTGCTTGGGTCCAATCACAACGACTTCTCTACCATGTGTGTCGCCCTCATCAGCGAGCTCGTTAACTATCATTCTACCGGCCTCCTCATCCATCTCTTGCACCGCTTCTGTCTCATCTCGGGGGCTGACAGGCAGAGCATCCCTCACGACGGGAATGGGGTCTCCGTCTTCGTCCTCCTCAACATCCTGCTCAGTCTCCTCCTGCTGATTGTCAAGGTGCGATTGCAAGATCTGAGCAACCTCCGCACTGGAGTCTGACACCCTCTTCTCCTTCAGGCGGGAGTTCTCCAAGAGCTCCGCCAAGTCTTCCGTGCTCGCATTCGACTCGGGGATCAGTGCTGGCATTCCCAAGTCGGTGGGGGTTGGGGGCGGTGACTTAGGGCCTTCGTCGTCAGAGTTGTAGGCCCCTTTCCTCGGTTTGTCTTCAGAGACCGGGGTGATTGCGAGAGGTTCGGGCTTCTTTGGCGAACTGGGCGTGGCGGGGAGACTGGACCCCGGGGTGAGGGTCACTGGGCTGTCCGGGGTGATGACGCGAGTGTGGTCGGAGGAGTTCATGGAGCTTAATAGCTCGTCGACCGAGGCGTTCATACCTGATATCTGGGTGAAGCTGCTGTTGGTGGAGTTGCTCTCCCGGAGGTGTTCGGCGAGAGTCTTCGCACTGCTGGACATGATGGCGTCTGGGGTCATCAGGTAAGGATGAGAATTGGAGTGATTGGTGGACTCCGAGGTGAAGGAACTCGTCATGTTGCTGGAGTGGTGGCCTGTGCTGTTGCCGTCAATGTCCGTCCTGACCGAGTGGTCCGTTGTGTTCATGCTCATGTCTGAGAGACCATCTTGCAGAGCTACATGTACAAAAAGCAGATGCGACATAAATTAATTGTACAAAAGTTATAACTCACGATAACAATTTTCCTCAAGCCATATCAGGGTGTTAGACACACCGCTGAAAATCTGGAGTGGTTAAGTTCACGCAGTAAGAATAATCTGTAGTTGGAATACACAATCTGGAGTGGTTAAGTTCACGCAGTAAGAATAATCTGTAGTTGGAATACACAATCTGGAGTGGTTAAGTTCACGCAGTAAGAATAATCTGTAGTTGGAATACACAATCTGGAGTGGTTAAGTTCACGCAGTAAAAATAATCTGTAGTTGGAATACACAATCTGAGAGACATATAACCAACAGTAACGATTCTCCGATTCAAAAATTGAGAGATTGAACTTATATTTTTTTCCATAACCACATTACTACAAAGTGAAATGATTCTCAAAATACGACAGCTGCTGTACTGCTAGCCAAGTAAGTATTTTATTGCCGTTAATTTGAAGAGCGATTACCACATGAACACCTTCCCTTTAATTATGCAGTGTGAGGAGCCAGTCTTCACTGCGTGGTTAGGACCGGATTGGAGGCTAGCTGCTGTTACTGAGCCATACACAATCTCACCCTTTTTTTGGGGGGGGGGGGGGGAGGGGGGAGGGGGGGGGAGGTGAGACTTAATCCAAGATTTCAAAACAGACATCTTGAAAGATTTGCTTACCATAGTCATCTATTGATGCTGAGCTAACAGACCCTGCCATGTTGTCCTGCTCCACGGACGAGCTAGGCTTAAAACGCACCTGAAGATCCTGCACTGATCTGAAATAGTGAAAAATGAAACCACGATACGGATTTAAAATCTACATCTTCTTCTCATGTTCAATTCTCTGGACCATCTTTTTGGAATGCTCATCCACTGAACCGTAGACAGGTAGACACTCTCTCCAGCTTCAAAACTAACTTGAAAACACACTTCAGTCTTGGCTTTTTAAGCACAAGTGTAACATCGGTACCGTATCCAAACTTGATGTAAGCAAATACATACATGAAGTAACAAACCGTTCACAAGAAAAAAGTAGAAACACTCTTAAATGTTTTCACTATTTTCAAACATTGAACCTCGGACATGCAAGACCGAAACTATTCTGTTTTTTTACTCATTTCTCAAAATAATATTTCTCAAAGGGAGTTTCCCACCATGGCAATCTTTACACCATGTACGTTGTGTGCAAATCCCTGAACTAATATATTTTTTACTCTTAGCAATGTTATGCATATACCCTTTAAGTACTGTCATTAGCAGAATTTCTAGGCGCCGCCATGAGTGTCTTTCTGACAGACAAGGCGTTCTACAAAATGCCCATTATTATTATATTATTGTATTGGATGATTAATTGTTACTACATAGAGAGATATTCATGTGAATAATGTTACCGAAAAGCAACTCCACTTCCACCATGCACAGTATCAAATGCTACTTCCTTACCGTGAATTGATGCAGAACATTTTGACGATCACACCAGTGTTTCTGCTCTGGATTGTATCGGCACTGCCATCTCGCAATAATTCCATCATATCACCTAAAAGAGATGAATTGTTGCTTTTACAATATGGGCAATAATAATAATATAAATAACGGTTGGGTGAAGAGGAGCTTATGTTTAAGTGTCTTGCTCAAGGACACAAGTGTCAGGACAGGGATTCGAACTCACACTCTGCTGATCAGAAACACAAGAGCTTGAGTTTGATGCTCTTATTCGCTTGGCCACGACACCCCACTTTAACAAACACTTGATTCACTACAGCTATAATTAGACATCTTTGTTCAGTAACAAGACAAAAATACTTATTCCAGTCATTGTGAAATCAGCGATAAGCTTGGTAGGATTTTGAACCAACAACCTTGTGATTGCAAGTCATGGGGTCGAGTTCACAAAGATAGTCAAAACTTAGGATTAGTACTAGGTTCCTATACCACACCCCTAGGGGCGTATCAAAGTGCTCAGTATTTTGTCCTGCAAGGTTTGTGGAGCTACATTTTAATGAGACCTTTTCCTTTAAAGTACCATGTAAATATTCACAAGGTGCAGTGGTGCCATATGCTGCCAATCAAACCAGGAATACCGGGGCTAACCCCTTCGCTTTTCGACAAGTGTACTGGGTTTTTTATGTGCGTTACACATCACACGAGACCAACAGTTTTACGTCCCATCAGTAGGATGAAAGACTGACGATGACTAGAGCAAGCAAGTCGAACCATTAAGACCAATTCAAGAATCGACTCCGCAGTAGTACAGATAATCATTAACCTATAAGCTAAAGTAGTAGTCCCAGCCAATTTTCTATACCTTCTGCCCGGGTAGTTGTTAAAAAGCAGGACAGTTCTTTGCATAACTGAGAAGTCTCCCGAACATCCAATAAATCTACTCCGCGGTAGTAGAATATACAAAGACAGTTCTCTAAGAGCAAACTCTACCTGGCAAGTAGATACACACATGGTGTTACCGCACACCAAATATATAGTGTTAACTCTTTGTGAAATCCACCCCTGCAGTCTAACCACTGGACCACGGTGACCTAAGGCAGTGTAAGGACGTACCTGAGTTTAGGTCATCGCCTTCTTCTCCTTCCTCCACGAGGGTCTTGAGGCGACACTTGCCGGCATCTACGATGGCAAAGCTCAGGGTGGGCTGGGTCAAGAGGAACTCCGAGATGGAGCTTATGTGGGCTCGGCCTTCGCTATGGTCCTGGTGAACTTGAAGAACGTACAGCACCTGATCCAAAGGACAATAGTAAGATGAGTCTACATCCATGCAGGAAATGTCTAAATTCTACTTATTATGCTCTAGAAGATTGGTGGCGTGCATTGGCCAAGAGTCAAGGGCAAAGGGCTCAAGGCTTTGATCAGCAGTGTGTGGGTGTGAGTCCTGGAGTCAATTTTAACAAAGGGCTTAGGTTGATCTTAAGTCGTATCATAATAGGCTACCAGCTGTCGATTTCACCAAACTCTTCCTGACTTAGGATTAATCTTAGGACTTAGGACGAGTTCAGTTCCCTATCCGAAGACGTAGGACGCAATGAACCCATCCTAAGTTAGGACGGGTTATTCGTCCTAACTCGAGATTAATCCTAGCAATTTTGTATCTTCCCTATCTTAAAAGTAGAAATGCTTTACTTTTGGGGTTGAACAAAGAATTGACTAGAGTGGGATTCGAACCAACGACCTCCGGATTAACATGCCGGCGCCCTACCAACTGAGCTATCTAGCTCTATGTCCCTATTTTGTCAACATCTTTGTTCGGGGGTGCTTTGCTTTTGTTAAATGGTGAAAAACTGTTGGAATCCACAACATTTAGAAAAATGCTTTCCCCTCTCAGAAGTGACAGCACACTTAATTATCTCAGAGAAAACACTTTGAGTGGGGTCCATTCCACCACTCTGTAGAACAGACAGATAGAGAAAATCCACCATCCAATCTTTGTCCAGGATCCTATAAATTTGTGCAGCTGTTTATTTTTTAAAACAGACTATTTTACACCTGGTTTTTTGTTGTTTTACTTTTTGATATTACCGGCCATGTTTTGTGATTTTAAACCGAAAAAAATAAATAAAAAATAGATAAATAAAACAAATAATAATGTTCCCTATCCTGTGGACCAGATGTATCTCTGGGGGAGAGAGAGGCGTGTTCAAAGCTCTCACCTTTCTAGTGATATCAGTCACCATGAGAAAGCTTGCCGATAGATCCAGCTTGATCTTGAGGAATGGTTCGGGGATGAGGCTGGGCTGGGAGAAGCTAATCTTCTGCAGGCAGGTCCAGGAGACTGTGCACCACATCATCAACTCCTGGTTGGAGTTGGCCCCGGTGATCAGGAATCGCCAGAACGGGAGACTGGATACAAACAAATTGCAAGAGTTGTGAATCGGAATAAAAGGGGTTTAACTCTCCTAACGCCTGCCCTTTTAATAACATACACTGCGGTTTTGAATGATAGATGAACTGTGCCAGTTTGTGATACTATATCACATGGTGAATGCATGTACACCATACATAGTCAACCCTCCTACTATCTGACCCTCTAATACCATACGCTGTGGTTTTAACTCTTTAGAGACCATAGCAGCCACAAGCGGCTTGTACCAAAATGTCCATAGCAGGTTTGACCTACTTCCATTCATATAAAGAGGTTAAAGTAAACGTCATATCTGTATACACAATTTCCAAATGTAGTATGCTAACCTAATATCACAATTTCTAAATACAAAACTAAATTGTCTGTTTCATGTTATTTCTTATGACATTCCAGGCAAAATTTTATTAAAGAAAATAACAATGTTAGCAATGTCTGCCCTAATGTCTGCAATTTAAAAATGAGTCCCTGGATCCCTCATCAAGAAAATGGTCAGCAAATGTCTGCCCCTGACAAAACACCTCGAAAGAAGAAGAAATAAACAAAGCGCCAACTCACTCAGGATCCTGGTACTTGTGATTGTCGCAAAAGATCAACGCCGAAAGAGGCTTGCCATCGTGGGGGACGAATCGGTGAAGCTGCGATGGCGCTGTGTCTGGCATTGCCATATCCATCTGCCAGAATTTCACCGTGCCGTCCTCACTGGCCGTCGCAAGGACCTGACCGTCTGGGGCGACGGACAGATCTGTGATCGGCTGCTCAAAATATAAAAATAAAATGATGACATAAATTTTTAACAGTGTAATATTGTATGGTGAAACAATGTTAACAAAAGTTGCAAAAACGCAGAGCAAATAGACAAGCCTTGACCATGTCAGTTTGGCTTTACCCTTAAGTTCCGTAAGCCAAAGACCTGTTTGTTCGCAACGCAACCATGATACTTTGTCAGCCAAGCTTTAGAGCCTTTGAGAATTTGCTTTTCATTTTTGTCCCCTTATGATCAGCATTCTCCACTTTACTTAAAGGAGTAGGAAGGTTTGAAAATTTAATTTTGTTTAATAACACTTTATTTTTCAGTGACTTGTTGATGAAATCTCACCTTTGTGTGTCCATTCGTCACTCTAATGACTCCTTCAGTGATACTGGCAGATTCCACGACATTCCCAAATAGCTCCACTACCACATCAAGATCCCAGAACTCCGCCTGTTCAAAATGAAAATAAATAAACAACAAAGTTGTCAAATCATAATTCAGACAAAATATTATTCTGTAAAATTCACGGGCATAGCAAGACTTTGTAACTGAGGCTTAGTCACACTGCAGCGATAACCAAAACAATAACAATCACGATCAAAGATAACGCATTCTATTGGTTGAATTGCTTAGCGCAGAAAACGCACACGCTCATTCAACCAATAGAATGCGTTATCTTTGCGTCATGATCGTTATTGTTATCCCTGCAGTGTGACTCGGCCTCAAAGCACAATGGACTCAAGCTCTTATGTTTCATAGCAGCAAAGTATTGGTTCAAGTCCAAAGAGTGGCACTAGTGTCCATGAACAAGACACAAAGCTACAACTGCTTTGTCCTTCTGATAAGACATAAAGTTGTAGATGTTGTGTATTGTATGTAAAAAGATCACTTGAGGTTTGTCCCAGGACCCAAGCTCTAGTGTTTCTGAACAGCAGAGTGTGGGTTTCGAATCCTATTCTTGACCCTTGTGTCCTTAACCAAGGCACTTAACCATATGAATGCTCGTCTTAACCCAGGCGTATAAATATGAACCGGCGAGGGGTGAGACAGTAGTGTGTTGGATGAACCCACTCAGGCCTCATTTAAGAATCTGTATGCTACCAAGGGAGTTGAGAAAATTAAAGAAATGGTCTAAAAATTTGCCTGATGAACAGCGATACTAATGTTTTACATTACCTTGATGTAGCTGCCAGGATATATGTGCTATACAAGAACCAATTATTATTATTCAATGTTTCTATTTGTTCAAGTGCCTTATTGGTAAATACAATCACTGTATAAGACTCCGGTTTTATTATTACATGTGTTTCTATCTTCAAATTTAGCTCCTACCTTTTCGTTATGAGTGACGGCCAGGAGGCGACTGTTTTCTTCCGTGAAGGAACTGCTCTCGCTGTTCGAGGGGTCATCAGGGAGGTACGGGCACCATACAAGGCGGTGATAGTCACTGGGTTGGGTGTTTCCTGGCCGGATAATTTTTAGCTTGGGAGTGGGCCTATGTGAGGTGTAGTCAAGGAAGGGTTCAAGAAAAATGACTTAATTTGAGGGGTGAAGGAAAGAAAAGTCAACTGGAATGGGACTTGAAGCTGTGACCTTGCAACATTAGTGCAAATTAAAGTCGGTAGGTTCTAAACTTGTACGAGGAGCTACTTAGCGCTCAACATGGATAAAAATTCATCACAGAGATGAGGTGACCTGAGGCTTAACTGTCAGACTTGTTCTCAATTTTTTAAGGTTTTAAGATATTTTTAACAAAGGATATTTATGAATGAGATTAAAATAGTGGTGACTCATCTTAAACGGCCCATGGAAACCTTGCAGGGTTGTTCATGTAGCTGTGCGATAATCGCATGGCCAAAACCCTGCCGGTTTAAACAGCCATTGACCACCTCATCCCTTACTGCTTTATTCACTTATTCATAACCACAGTGGATATGACTAAATGGTCATACAGTAGGAGGGTTAATCAACTGTACAAAGATGCAAAAAAGATACATAATATTTCCATCTGCTTCACAAATGTTCCACACGGTGATGTTGCCTATCCTGTCGATGCATCCGAGTGTGTTTGACTGATGGTGGGCAAAGGCCACGTCGGTGATGATGAAGTCAAAGCCCTTCAAAAGCGCCCTCACAGATGTGCGTCTGTCCAGGATGCGGAGGCCATACCCACTCTGGACTGATTGAGTCGGGGTGAAAATGAAAGAAAAACATGTTCTAAAACATCAGTAAATATCAAAATTGCAAATGTAGTTTTAACTAGCAGAAACAAAATTTACTTCCTTCTTTGTAGAACGAACAAATCTGGTCTGTACTTTCCAGCAAAAAACTAGCGCAAACTAGGGCCCAATTTCATAGTGCTGCGGTCTAGTGTTAGTTTCAAACCATCATTGGATTTGTCCATTCATGAGTTTACTGCCCCAAAGCTAAAATCACTGGCCTTGAGGCCTGACAGTCCAGTGTTAGTTTTGAGCCATCATCGGACCTGTCCGTTTGTGAGTTGACTTTCCCATAGCTAAATTAAATGGCCTCTGGATCCACTTTCCAGTGGTAATTTTGAGCCACTATCAAACTTGTCCATTTCTGAGTTTACTGTTTGAACTACCATCACACTTGTCCATTTGTGAGTTTACTGGCCCAAAGCTAAAACCATTGGCCTCTAGGCCCTACAGTTTAGTGTTAGTGTCGAGCCCTGATAAGGTGTACTTACTCTTGAGGACGTAGACCAGGTAGGATTGGTTGACAGCCACCAGATCTCCAATGTAGTACTTATGCTCCCAATCGTACTTCACTACTGGTGTGATCTTGACCTAAACATGACAAACCATTATTCAAAAGTATTGGCTGAAATTTTATAATTTTAACGAATGATGAATAAAATACATTCAAAATATTATACGCAATGTAGATAGCTCAGATGGTAAAGCACCACATGATATCGTACTTCAGGATGGCATTTAGCATCTATCGTACAAAACCACAACGGATTATACATTAAATGGTAAAACAGCAGGAGGGTTGACCAGGAACTGTGTATGGTGATTTACTAAGTTCCTTCCTTACTAAAACACAATCCAACACCATATGGTAAGTCAGTACCAAACAGCTGGTCTCTGATTATGACGGTACGATTGATCCCATGCATAGCACAATTCAGTTTACTAGTGCGGTCCTCAGTCCAACATAATCAACCATAATAATAATATTAATAATATAGCGCTTTTCACGCCCGAGGGGTGTCTCAACGCGCTTCCGACATTACTACCCCGGGTCACTGCGCCTTAAATCTTTCCTTAAACCATCTCAGCTCCCTGGGGAATATACAGCCTGTGCGCAATATATGCGCTACTTGGCTAATAGGCCTGGGCGAATTATTCAAATATCTGGTCAATGGCGAATAGGTTTTCCTATCCGTAACCACGAATGCCTTTTTTTTCTTAACCCGATTTCCGCAATGGGCGCGAATACCTATTTATAAACCGGATAGTTCTGTAATTACAACCAAGTAACCGGATATTCTTTAATATCCGAATATCCGCGGACGTCAACCGATAGGAATGTTTTGTCTGAATCCTTATGAAACTTCTATTAAGACAGCATAAAACAGCATAAATTAAGTATTTAACTATGCTCACCTCCGTGAAGAGTTAAAACAATGACATTTCTGACGTAATTTGTTCAAAGATTACGAAAGTTTTTCTTCACGTAGAGTCAATCACGATCAAAAGATCAAAAGGAAAAAGCAAATCGCCATCTTTAAATTAGATCCAGTTATTTTTATGAATGAACCGAGTGACACTGTCTAAAACTAATATCAATCCGCCCATAAGATCTCATTCATTCAACAGCGCCCTCGAGCGGCAAAAACAATTCGAATATCCAGTGTATTTCGGATAGTTGGCCAGCGGTATCCGAATACCAAAATTTCACTATTTGCCCATCACTATTGGCTAAACCAATCACAAGAACCATCTCTGCCCTTGCAGTTGATATTGTTTTTGAAGGTTTTGGTGTTGATTCGGGTCAAGATTGTACCCCCACACTCACCTTATTACTTCCTGGTGCAGAGCTGTCCCTCTTGGAGGCGTCACTTGGTATGACACTGACGTCGCGGCCATACACTGCCACTGAGCCTTTGTTGTCATCTCCTTCAAGCGCACTAAGAGATCAGTCAATGGTGTCAGTTAGTATTCAAAGGTGGTATCAGCTATTTGTAAAGGGTCAATTAACCATTGAGGTTTGTCTCTAAAAATTCCTCAAAATATCAAACAAACCCTCACAAGTGCATCCGCCAAGATGCCTTAAAATCTTCCATATGCTGAGCACCCAACAGTGAAGTAAAGGTAGGGTCTTTGATTGTTGTTTTGTCAATCTAATGCTGATTTATAGTCCAAATAATTAATAAATAATGGCTGTGCTCCGTGGTCATAATGGGTTGATGTGGCTGGCAGCTGAATGCGCCATTGCATGCCTGCGTCTCGAACACGTTGTAGCCGCGTCCTTCGCAATTCAGCTCTTAGCTGCGAGTAAGGATGATTAGCCCCCCCAAATTAATATAAAGACATGACAAAAGTCATCTGTGATAGTTTTATATTGTCTTCTGTCGAATTTCCTTTCATCAAGAATGTCAGTGGATACAAATGGACACCATGGAAATTTGAATCCCAAATAGTTGCTTAAATGCAATTTTTGTGCGAGTTAATTTTTTGGTGTGTGTGGGTAGGTATCCACATTCAAACCGGGGACCTATAACAAAAGTAACAATAGGTCCACGGTTGCTATCACAAAGGAAATCATTGTGGTCCATGGTTGCTATCACAAAGAGTTGAACAAAGGAGGGTCCACGATTGCAGGTGTTAACACTTTTGTGTGTGTTTGTGTGTAGAAGTTATCGTGTAGTTATTGCATAGTTATCGCGGAGTTGAAATTTGTTGACATATTGTTATTGATAATAAAATAGGGGCATTTCAGATGAAATAGTTTCACAGAAAGCCTCTTATCCACAGAAATGTCAAATTTTTCCTGACTGACAATTTTAGCATTTGTGACTGAAATTCTGGCACCCATCAGCAGCAGTAAGTGGCTGTCTTTCTTAAAATGAAATAACTCACATAGTCTGTCTGACTTTACTCTCTAGACTTCTTGGGGCTCCAACCTCGGTGCCATCCGGGTCAATGTCCTGAAGAAATAATGGGAAAATTTTCAAAATAGTGTTAGTCGCACCCATAGCGGCCAATTGGACACCTGCCGAGAAACCAAACTTGTGTGTACTGTTTCAAATCCTTTGGAGCCCACTGTTTCACCAGCCAAAACAATTTACACTATGCATCACTGATCATGTCTGGTTGTGTTCACTTCATTCCAACGGTAAAGCCAGAGAGAGTGTGTAAAGCTACTGGCCAGTCTGAGTCAAAAGTGTGAGTAGCTAGCTTTGTAGGGAGTGGAATTTTGGCACAGTTTCAAATCAGAAGGGAAATACCAAAAAGTTTCACATTGATATATTTTCATGTGTCCACTGACGTACACGTTTCAAAAATCGCAAAACATCAAACTTCATGTTTGAAAAAAGGTTGTTTCCTACCTGAGGTTGTCCAACCTGGGCGCCAGACATCCTGTGACAAGAGGAAATTGAATGAATAAATGAACACAACAAATAAATGGACACACTATTTTGATTCACGATTAAACTTGTCCCAACACCCTAGTGTTAGGACTTAATGTTGTTACTGTTCCAAGAGAATTTAACATATTAGTAATAACTCAATAATAAATAATATAGTGGCTTCTTATATAGCGCTCAGGTCTGTCACGCAGTGACGCTCATGGTGCCTCAACATTATTACCCCTGGGCACTGGGCCTTAAATCATTCCTTAAACCATCTCAGCTCCATAGGGAGTATACAGCCTGTGCCGCCAAATATGTAGCGCAATCAAGGCTAATCCATCACAAGAACCAACTCTGCCCTCACAGGTACCCATTACCCCTGGGTGGAGAGAAGCAATTACAGTGAAGTGTCTTGCTCAGGGACATAAGTGTCACGACCGGGATTCGAACAGAATCACCTTTGCCACCAGAGCCTGAATTCGGTGCTCTTATCCGCTCGGCCACAACACCCCAGTGTACATGTAGTCAGGCATGTGCCCTGAAGAGGACACTCCAGCTTCGCCTCAAGCTTTGACACATCACACAACAAACATGAACAGGTAACTAAGTGAAACATAAGCACTTATGTTTCACTTAGTTACCTGTTCATGTTTGTTGTGTTGTCATTTAGCCTTCGAGAAAGACTCTGCTAGGGTCGAAACGTCAGGCCATTAACTATTTTTTGCATGATTTTAAAGAGTGAATAAAACAAATATATATAAAAAAATCAGTATAACTTACTTTCCAGCATTCCTGTCCATGCTGTGATGGGTTACTGCACTGTCAGTTGAACTATAGGCTGTAAAGACAAAACATTGAGCTAGCATTTATTTAGGAAAGAGCACAATAACAAAAACATTAAAAAAAACTAAAAAAAACAATCCAATTCAGGGCTGATGTGTCACACAGGCAACAGAGGCCATTGCTTCCCAGGCCCTTGTTTTTTGTTCACTTTAAAATGCTCAATGCCAATGTTTTATTTCCCTGGTAGACACAGTGATGTAACCAAAAGGGGGCACCATTCCCCATGCCCCCAGAACCTTTGCCCCATCTTGCCCCCCCCCCCACATGAGATGATGATATATTAAGTTCACCCTGTCGTTTCAAACTACTTGCCCCCCCCCCCCCCAAATAAAGATGTTTGGTTACTCCACAGCTGGTAGAAGGGAAAACTATCTTGCCCTTACAACAATAAAGTAACAGTGTATAAATTACACAAACCACTCAGTTTTGAAACATATAAATGCAATCTTAATTTTAGTCTGATGCACAAGAATGCTTGGAAACGTGCTCTGAAGGCCTAACTTTTACCTCAGAGAAAAGTTTCTTAGTCTCCCTGAAGGGTTTTCTGTCTACCAGCAGACATTTTTTACCCTTTATAGCTAGAGGGCAGCATTCTTCTTAAATGTCAGGTAACGTGTTGTCTGCCTGGCATTTGGTAGGTCCGACCATAGGGGTTCTTCTAGCATTGAGTATGCTTTGTTGACATTAAAACAGGATTTTGAGTAAGAAATTTGATTTGGTGGGTGGATTTCTTTTGCATGTAGTTCACCAAAAAAGATGCACTTGTTTTGTGAATGTAAATGTACAGTGTGTTTTTAACCATCTTTAAAACAAATGATATGTGTTACAGATGCCCAAAATGGGGGGGGGGGGGTCCTTAATTTAAAAGCTTAAGGCCCATTACTCATACTGTCCCTGAAGGTAGAACTTAGACAACAGGAAAGATTTCCATATCCTGCAACCACTTTTCACTAATTCAACCAAAAGGAATACCTCATCTAAGTAAATTTAAATACTAATTCATAAATACCCCAGACAGTTTCGCTATTCCTATTGGTGGAGAGCGCGTCACGTGGGGTTGTTTAAACGGTTGATAATGACCAGTGTTTATAACTGGCGCAAGATTATCACGCTGAACGCAATTCATAGCTATTAGTCACAGCGCGTAATCTACTTCTAAGCGCGCGTGCGTTATCTATTTTCAGTGTGCGCGCGTACACACAACCTACGCGCAACAGACTCTTCACAAAGTTTTTAAAATAAAAGGGCATTTATGAATGAGAATAAAAGACTAGTGACTCGTTCTTAAACGTCCGTTTAAAACCTTGCAGGGTCGTTGCCATGCGCTTTATCACACGGCAATTCGACCCTGCCGGCTTTAAACGGCCGTGTAAGAACTCGTCACTACACTTTTATTCCTTTATTTATTTCATACTAAATAAAAAGGATAACTTTCCGTATGGTACCACCAACCGCTTTTTCACTCGTACTAAAAAAAGGGATATCTCATTGAGGTAAATTAGATACTACAGTGTATATTATTTCATATCGAAAAAAAGTGATGGCGCCATACCATACGGAAACCTTTCCAATAAAAAATGGTGGCAGGATATATATGAAATTGTTTTTTTAAACTTTATTTATAAATAATTTTTTTAAGAGGCATCAGGATCAGGTTTTTGTCACCTGGGCAGCAAATCTTGTGGTCTTTTACACCACTCATCGGAGTTAGGAAAAAAAACAAAAAAACATAAACTTTCTTTTAATAAAATCAAATCAAAATTCAAACTGAAAAACACTTGTCTGTGATCTGTCAATTATGCTAAAACTTCAGTAAATAGAGGCTAAATTAAGATGGTCACTCAAAAATGTAATATCAAAAAAAAATCAAAGAGTTTGAATAAATAACAGAACTTTCACAACTATTATTATAAAATTATTATTAAAATACAGCAAATAAAAATCTTGTCTGAGGTAAAGTGACCAGAGTTAATGAGAAAGTCCAGCCTTTTCCTGTGCAGTGTAATTTGACTGTAGAATAGAAGAAGTGCTGTGTGAGAGAGATAGAGAGCTGAGTGACATGACAGGCCTAGCCTACGTATTGAAATGAACAGAGCTTCCCAACACAAAACACACATTGCACAATGTGAATGAATGTAAACTCAAACAAAATTAATTTTTAGGCCTACCTTGTTTCGGGGAAGATTTCCCCACATTTAAAAGGTCTTTTAATATTTGGGAGGCATCACCGTGTTCATGTTGATGGTTCCCGCCCAACGAACCACTGGAACTATTGAAAGAGCGCTCCATGTATACTTAATTTGGGGGAAATGTTAAGCAAAATTTACGCCGAAACTAAAACTCTCTCCACTTTTCGTCCACCGCATAGGAAGCCAGCATGTGTAAAAATGATACTGCGCATGACAGCCAGCAACAAGCAAGCACTTGAATTGAAAACCCAAGACGATTTGAAAATTTCCTTAAAAATTGTAGTATAACACAATTTTTTACAATGAAATACCCACCTTGTGCAAATTTGCTCTGATGTTCTCGTTTGATTATCTAAAAATGTAAGAAAAACAATTTTTTCGATATTGCAACATCGCAAAGGGAAAGTCCGGAATTCCCAGAATTCATTGAAACAAAGATGGCAGCGCCCATGGTCGTCAGTTGTTTATGCACTGTGTGTCGCAGTAGAAACTCGCTGAAATTCATAAAATAGCTGTTGTTTTGTTTTGATTTAAAATAATTTTTGGTCTAAGTAATAACTGATACAGAACTTAATCTGTGTGAGGTATCCAACATGAATCGCACAACTAACAAGGTGAATAACAACCTTTTTATATTTCTTTTATTTAAAAAAAATAAGTTAACGTTGAGTTGAATGACGTTACGCTTGCTTGCGTGCTGACGGATAAAGTTGGGCGCAATCTTTGAAGTTGTCATTTCTTTTTTCAATTCGCGCGGTATGCGCGTTGTGTCATTTTGTGACGGCGCAAACTTTGTTTCCTTGTAAAAATTGTATGCGCAAGATAGCACGGGCACAAACGGGAAATTAAAAGAGGTTAATTAACGGGTCGCACTAAGTACCGACAACTCACGACCCCTCACGACAACTCACGACAACAATTTTTAAATGCACTTTAACAGGACATTTGAATTTAATTTAACTTGTAAATATATGCACAAGAGTCATATGCACCCAAATCACTTTCAAACTGTTGTAAACATTGTATTTTTAAGTGTAAAAAAAAGTGTTTTTTACCCCAAATTTAGTAATGAACGGAAATATCCGCCATGTTGTCTTTCGACGTACTTGGACGATTCTAACAATAAAGGGGCAAGTTCGAGTTGTTGGTCTGCTGTCCGAACTGAAGTGATACTTTTTTCAAAAACTTGGTAGTACTAGGTAGTAGTAGACAGAATGTTGAGAAAGCATGTCTGCTCATGAATTGTATTGTAAAGTTCCAAGCACTGACTGGGGACAAATCACATGCGCTAGCCTAGTGTAGCACTGGCAGCTTGTGTGATAAAATAAACCGCACTGCAACTTGTTGATAAACTTTCTTTTAAAAAGGCCCCAAATTTGATAACTTGTTTGGAAAAACAGCCATCTATATATTGCGGAACGAACCTCAATAGTTCTAAGGACTGTCACTAGAAGTACAAATCGGACTGACTTCAATAACGATTTAGCAAACCAGGGAAAAGAATATTTTGGGAATAAATGACATTCATAAATACCTCAGACAATTTGGCTGTTCCTCTGATTGGTGGAGAGCGCATCTCGTGGGGGTGTTTAAACCTTTGATAATGACAGTGTTTATAATGGGTTGTGAGTGGATATTCTGCGCTAATCTTGGTGCAAGATATTTTTTGTTACGGCAATGCGGACGCTGTCGATAAGTTGGCCCTGCCAGTTCTAAATGGCCGTGAAAGAACTTGTCGCTACCCCTTTATTCCCTTAATAATAACAAATGAAAAAGGCAGACTTGTCTAGTGGGCAATCGACACTCAGTGACACTGACACTCACAGTCACACTGCTGACAATTTATACTCAATCTCAACTCATTGGGTCTCATCAAATACTCCATATTGCTGCCCATTCATCTATTATTATTAATATTATGGTTTGCCAGATATTTCAAACTTTGTCCGCTTTTAGAAAAAAACATCTGATACTTATTTCCTTCTTCGGTCCCATCACATCACAACTTTTAAAACTACATCTGAAGATGTCCGTGTTTCGAATGCCAATGTCTTGTTTGGAACTTGTGAAATTTTGTGAGTGTAATTTAGCAAGTTAATGTTTAACATTTTCAAGTTTATGTTTGTTATTTCTATTTGATTCAGCGCCCCTTGAAAAGAACTGACCAGTTTGACATTGAGTTGTTTACAACTGAGAATCCTCAGAGAGGGAGTGATGATGCTTCAAAGTCTAGCAAAAGGACAAGATACATGATGGGGCAAGCTATCCCTGAGCAAGGGTGGCAGCGTTGTCAGTCGGGCTTTGATGGAGTGATTACAAAGGAGGAAGAGGAGAGAAGAGGGCTGCATCAGTTGAAGAGTAGAGGAGCCAAGAGGTTCAGTCTCAGCTCAACGAAACCTGGTTAGGACTGCACCAGTTTTCACTTGTGGTTTATACATTGGTATTAAATATAAAAAAGTTGTATCCCCTCAAATACACTGGACACTATTGGTAATAGTCGTCAAACACCAGTCTTCTCATTTGGTGTATCTCAAAATAATATGCATAAAATAGCAAACCTGTGAAAATTTGAGCTCAATTGGTCTTCGAAGTTGCGAGATAATGATAAAAATAAAAACACCCTTGTCACACAAAGTTGTGCGCTTTCAGATGCTTGATTTCGAGGCCTCAAATTCTTAATCTGAGGTCTCTTAAATTAAGTTTGTGGAAAATTACTTCTTTCTTGAAAACTACGTCACTTCAGAGGGAGCCGTTTCTCACAATGTTTTATACTATCAATCTCTCCCCATTACTCGTTACTAAGGTTTTATGCTAATAATTATTTTGAGTAATTACCAATAGTGTCCACTGCCTTTAAGGCAATCCCCTGGCTGCCACTTCCCAGGTTGTATCATGAACTTATAGGTGTGATGCCTGGCTGCACAACAGCTAATGATTGTATGGCTTCTGACTGGCACGGGCCCCCTGAACAAAGATGACTAAAAGGGAGACCGCCAACAGAGGGCTAGATAGCTCAGTTTGGTAGTTATTTTTTTGTTATTGTCACATTTGGTTTTGATGTTTGTTTTGCAGCCCAAGAAGGTTCCTCTTTGGACATTGACTGGAGCTCCAGCAGTGAGAGCCTGTCAGATGTTGAGCCCCTCCAGCAGGAGCCACTTAGTACAGAACACCACAAGAGGGCCTCGCACAAGAAGCGAACTATCCGGAAAGCAAGATGCAAGACCAGGTTTCATCAGGGAGCTAAACTTGGGAGGCTTGAGTTAGCTGCAGGAGAAGAGGATGATCTTGATATAGTGGAGGATCTTGAGGAGGGAGGAGGTAAACGGGGCGTGTCTCAGGGAGATGGGAGTAAAACGACCTCGATGACCGAACAAGGCCAGCCCACATTGGAGGAGAAGAAAGTGAGGAAAGAAGACTTATTGTGTAGTTTCTGTGTGGTTCCACAATTTGTGCACACAGCCTTGGTACAGCCTGGCTCATACTTTCTGCGAATGGGAATGAGAAGTGAATTGTGATGGCTGTTTTCACAGCGAATGTTTCGCAGGAGGTGGACACAGTTAAACTATTGCGAATTATTCATTGCGAATTTGTGACGTCAAAATTCATACCGCATTCACACTCACAAGACGTATGTGCACGTTTAAACATGTCCGTGTGATCTACTTAACCAATCAAGAATACGCTGTCCTATCCCTAGGTATTTATGAATATCAGTTTGTAATCTCTCATTGTTTATTTCCACTCAGTCCTCACAGATTCACATATCTGATTATGATTCCCCGTCAGAAGATCAGTTCAACCTTGCATCGAGTTCTCAACAGGTAAGATGATGAAAAGTGCTCAGTCAAAAAAATCACTCAAAAAATTAGTCCTTGAATACCTGTGACATAAGATAAGTTTTGAGAAGAGATTTGAGATTTGTGGTAAAAAGACAAGATCTAAGATTAACTGGTAGAGAGTTCCAGTTGCGTAGCGCAGCTGAAGGAGTGTCGAGACTTGGGTTCAATGAGGAGAAGCTTTGAACTTGATCAAAGATCCCTTGAAATAGTGTAAACTTGAAGTAGTTCAGAGATATATACCTGTAGTGGGGAGCCTTGCCATTAAAGGATTTGGGTACTTTTTCAAAATGTCCCTAGATTTACATTAAACTTACAGGGTTTGAAGATAATGATAGTGGAAAACTTCCCTTCAAATATTACTTACTGAGGTGCTGTAGTTTTTGAGAAATGAGTGAAACAATGTCATGAAAATATGTTTGTAAAATAATAAAATAATTTTCGTCTTCATGACATTGTTTTACTCATTTCCCAAAAATTACAGCACCTCAGCACATAATATTTTCAGGGAAGCTTTCTACTATCATTATCTTCAAACTGTGTAAGTTTAGTGTAAATCTGTGGACATTGTGTTTTTTTGTCCTACAATAGTTACATAGACCCTTTAAATAAAACCAAGGGTAGAACCAATGAAATACATTATTGAGCAACTTCTTCACTGCAATAGTTCTGTATCAATAATACACTGATTGCTTTCTACAGGGATCCAGCTCTCTGCACATCTCTGACCACTCCCCCACCCCTCAACCGTCACCGGTCCAAAGCCCCTCCAAAGAGAGTCCTAGAACTGGAACCGAACTACTTAAACGTCTCAAACTACCAGAGAGGACCCCTGACAAAGAGGGCGCTACAGGGGGACCTAGCGGAGGCGGGGATTCGGGGAAAAAAAAGAAAAAGTTTGTCAGGTATTCTGAATAACTACTGTTTCAAAACTGATGAATTTGCTTTAAAGGCAGGGTGTACTTTTACTAATTGGCAATGATCAGTATCCTCACTTGGCGCATCCCAACATATCTCTAAAATAACAAACCTGTGAATCCTGTGAAACCTGGTCATTGAAGTTGCAGGAAAATAATGAAAGAAAAAAAAAACCCTTGTTGCATAGAATTGTGTGTTTTCAAATAGTCTAAAACTACTTTAAAGGGTGTCATTTTTAACAATGATTTATAGGGTCAATGTCTCTCCAGTGCTCTTTACCAAGTAAGTTTGGCAAATTTATGTATTTTAAAAAGCTACTCACTATTGACAATGCACTGAATGTGTTTTTGTGCATAGAAACAACTCTTGAAAAAGCTAAGGAGTAATTCCCAACAGCAACATTTGGAGATATTTGAAGGCAATGTGCCCTTTTATTATTTTTGAGAATTAAGTTTTTAGATTGATTTGTGAATATTTTTCCAGGGGCGGTTTAGCTGAAGATTTACAGAGAGTGATGAACAGGGAGAAATCCTCCATGGCGTTCTGGTCTCATCGAACAATAGACACGGCAGCAACAAACCGTAAGATCACAATCTTCATTTGCTTGAGGGTGGGGTGGGAGCCTGTCAGGTTAATGTGGGTGCATTCGATTAGCTTCCGGGGTCAACCCCGATCTGCCCGCGGTATGTTCAACTAGCTTTGACATCACTCCAGGGGGCTCACCCGGGTCAGCCCAAGTGCCCTGCTTGCGGAACAGGTCACTTGGGGGGCCGGCCCGAGGTGACGTCACAACAAGATGGTGAGTGATTGTTCGATTAGCTCTTGTCAGGGGCTCACCCGAGTGAGCACCGCGGGGTTGACACAGGGAAGCTAATCGAACGCACCCAGTAGTGGCATCTTTCCTCGCCTTCGACCTCTACGACCCTGGCTCAAATCGATTGGGTTTTCAGTCCCTACTTGACGAGTTTCTGGCAGTGGTTGCTGAATGCACCGCTGCACTTTGTGAAGTGTAATGTATTTTGTGAATACTTGCACAAGTCTATTTGTTTTAAAGTGACGTCACGTAGCCCGCACTGGGCTCCGCCATGTTAAGCTCGTGTTTAGTTTACATGTCAGTAAAACGGAATGGTGTTCAGCTCACAATAAATGCTTTGAAGTTCAGAATTACAAATACAATTGAGTGTTCTATGTATAGTTAGTGATACTAGGAGTAGTCTAAGGTGTTTTAGAAATGAGTCTCATAATTCAACAACTTAAACAAGTTGCCTTGAGACGCCCGAAGATAAAGTGCTTTTTAGAGACTAGTTGTTAACCTAGTCTCTGGAAAATCTCCCAATGTTACAGTTTAACTCTCACTTAATTGTCTTTTATCTTTTAGAGAGTCCTGCACTTGACCTTCTCGTCCTATCTTTGGAGGAGGTCAGGGGATTGTTCATCACCCGATGCCAGATGCAACCTTTGACCTCCGAGGTCAATGAGGAAACGCTTGTGCTGTTTTCTCAAGCCAATGGGAGACAGTTGAAGCTTGGATTGGGGTCAAGGGTCAGAGTTCATCCTCCATGGTATGGAAACAATTGAACCGGTCACTGTCATGAGATTTCTTTTGTTTTGGGATGGGAGCTGTGAGGGTTGTTCGTTTTTCAGGTTTTGTGTTTGGTACGCTGCTCCGTTTGCTGCAATAGTCTTAGTTCAATTAAAGTCAATTTTAAAGGAACACGTTGCCTTAGAACGGTCGAGTTGGTCTATAAAAACCGTTTGTAACCATTTATTATAAAATGCATATGGTTAGAAAGATCTTCTGAAAGTAGAATATAATGATCCACACAAGTATGACTCGAAATCGCGTGGTTTTCCATTTACTTTGCGAACTAACACGGTCGGCCAGTTATGGGAGTCAATTTTTTTGTTTTTCACCCCATAAATGGCCAACCGTGTTAGTCGACGATGTAAAAGGAAAACTGTGCAATTTTGAGGCATGTTTGTGTGGATCATTGTATCCTACTTTTACTACATCTTTCTACCCATATGCATTTTATAACAAACGGTTATAAACGGTTTTTATAGACCAACTCGTCCGATCCAAGGTAACGTGTTCCTTTAAGTCAACTCTTAGCATCTATTGAAAGTTATAACCCAGTTAAAAGAAATTTTCTTTCAAACCTTCGTCATCTTGTAGATATTGTTCGTTTGTTTAGATGATCTTCCTGTCAAGGGAACTCGGCAAGCTCTCGAAAGGGCATATAAAAACCAAGCTGGCAACAGCAAATCTCTCTCATACAAACATTGGTTTAATGTCTAGGAATATGAGTTACACAAATCAAGAAATTGTGATTCAGTAACTAGACGACAATACTGACTTTAGTCGTTGTGATATCAGCGGTTAGCTCATGATCACCATTTTTTTCTTTTCATTTAGGCAGAAGTTGACTCTACCGGACTACAAGCAGCCTGTGATTCTTTGCACCTATTTCTGTCAGTCAGTGGAGGATGGCACAGAGGGTGGCGAGCAAACGGGGAATCAAGCCTCGTTGTTCCCGAACATGATGAGTGGTCCCTCACTGGGAGAGGTATGTCTCAACATATTCTACTTAACAAGTCAGCAATGACCAAAAGTAGTTTTGTTTTAATGAGGCCATACAGCCTCAAATGTATCTTCTCAGCCCAATTCAAGTATTGCAGGTCTAAGAAAACTCCGTTCCTTTTTAACAGAGTAAATCATGGAGATTACGATTCCAAATGTTCTCCACACAAAAACGCCAGTTATAAACTGCAGAGTTCTCTTACACAAGGATCTTAACGAAACTCATTTTCCAAGCATCTTTTCATTTGCCTTGTACGGTCTAAATGTGACTGTCTTCCTACTGTTCCAGGCCTTGCGCTTAAGCTATTGATGAAGTAACCCACCTGGCAGTTTACTCTGCAACTGACTTGCCCCAGAAAGTTTAGGAAATTGTTTACAGAAAAAATTTGTTCATAAATCACTAAGCTTTGAAACTATAATTTAACAATCATTTTCAGGACAGTTCTTTTCAGAACTAAGAACTCTGAAAAAATCTACGCTGCTGTGATAAAAAAAGTTCCAAAAGAACCAAATAAACACTGATTTTCTCCTTACTGATTTTGTATAATACCTTTCCGTTTAAGTTTTTTTCTTGCTGTCATTCTCTATTTTTCGTCAACATCTTATATCTCTGATAGCAACTGAGGCCACTACAACTCTTCCAGCCAAGGCCGATTCCAGCCCAAACAACGACCAAGTCCACTTTGCAGTCAGTACTGCCACAATCTACAGAGGCCCCAAAAGGCCAAGTATCCGATTCCTTCCTGGACAGCATAGCACAGACCGGTATGTATTCCTCAGCAGGCATGTGTGTGGTGGCGACTTTTCACAGAGTGTACCACAGGAGATGTCTCCCGGAGGCTACCTTAGCAAGCAGGTTAGAAAGAAAATATTTCAATTCAATTCAATTCAACAGTATGTTAATTCCATACTCTTTTTGGAAAGAAAAAACAATTGTGAGAATTGAATAGTACATAGAAATGTAACAAAATCAAGAGCCCATGAAACTGTACCAAGAAAATATAATTTTAAAGCAAATAATAAATAAATAACTAGGAATTCACTATTCACTAAGAGAGGAATGAGAGCATAATATGCTGAGGCCCCTTTCCTATATCGTCAATATCTTTGTTTGAGGTGCCAGTAAAAAGCCATACAACCTGTAACTGCTGTTTAGCCAGAGATAACACCCAAGTTTATGATATAACCTGTGGAACAGCCAGAGGATCACCTTAAGGGGATGTGACTTTTCATATCAGATATCAAATAACAAACCACAAGGGAAACTGGGTAAATTTTTAATGATCTGGGGGTTGAACAAAGACAAATTGACTAAAACGGGATTTGAACCAGCGACCTCCGAAAACATGCCCTGCACTCTACCAATTCAATAATAATATCGAAGTCTTATATAGCGCACGTAATTACCAAACAAGGTACTCATGGCGCTGAGTATGTACAAACTTTCAGAAAGATAGGTTGTTGCAGTAATGAATTTTGAGACCCAATTAGTTACCACCATATAAGGGTTGACAAGGTGCTACGGCGCATTAAGCAGCCACAGCCAGGAACACCGGGGCGCACCCCTTTCTCTTTTCGATAAGTGCACTGTTTTTTTTTACATGCGTTACACAACACATGGGACCAACGGCTTTACGTCCCATCCGAAGGACGAAGCAATGGTCAAGTGTCTTGCTTAAGGACACAAGTGTCACTGCTGGGGATTCGAACCCACACTCTGCTGATCAGAAACACCAGAGTTTGAATTCGGTGATCTTAACCGCTCGGCCGCAACACTTCACTGTTTATGTACATGTACATGTATGTTTTAATTAATTTTTTTTTTTTTTTTGGTTTTACCCATATACACCTATGTGTGTAGCACTGTATACTCAGTACTTTCCCGAGTCCTGTGAAAAAAATCACAGGCATTTTACTTGGGTGGGATTCGAACCCACGACCCTTGCAATTCTAGAGCAGTGTCTTACCAACTAGACCACCGAGATTGCCCGGTAGCTAGAGGCAGTTCGAATCCTATGTTTTAGCAGCGGGTACTGCAAATGATTTACCATCTATTAAATACATGTATGTTGGCAGTCTCCCTCTATTGTCAATATCTTTATCTTTATCTTTATCTTTACACAGGAAGTTTTTAAGTCACTCCCATGCGGTGCCTGCCAAGCATTCCACACAGTGGACCCTACTCATCCAGGACAGCCAGGGGGTCTTCTGTGAGCTTCAGGTGACCCTAGCAGGCACTGGGGAGGAGGATGAGGAAGAGGAATGGAGGCGGTGTTTGAGACATGGAGAAAGGAAGACGTTCGTCTTCTCTGGACTCAAAGTGATGAGACGAGTAAATAGAACAAGGTGAGGTCAAAGGTCGGGTCTAGATATATTTGAACTTAAGTTAAAGAAAAGTTTTTATATTTAAACACAAGTACCAGAACTTTGTCTGTGCATGTAGTAAAAGTCAAACCATATACTACTACTTCTTTTGTTCCCATTATATGCATAGTCAAGATTATCCATGCATGTTTTGTTTTTAATTTTTTATTTTATTTAAAACACTTATCTTGCCCCAAATCTCCTGTTGTCCTGAGTAATATTTCCTTCTGCCCTTTGCAGGAAAATACTGCCCAAACAGTTTTTTTTTTCAATTTGGCAAATCCAACAAGAAAACTTTATGAACCATTTGTTTTGGCCATTACTTTTGCAAACCACGGCTTTTATTGGACTCAAGCTTCAGGAATATCCACTTGTCTAAAGCTCTGTACCAAAGCCTACAATTTCAAGGTTACTGCTGAAGCCGGAGCAAAAAGGGTTCAAAGAGGGCCACTGTTTCTCAAAAACATTATCAGTTGCGATGAAATGTTTACAGGTTGCTTGTATGGTATTATAAGGACTGGAAAGTCTTTGCTCTTCCAGAAAACTAACAATGTATGTCAATGTTGATGTTGAAGAAGTAAAGTGTATTACCCCTATGCTGTTTTGTCTCTCTATTTCAGATCTCCAGGGTTGTTTTCGTTAATTGATTCAATGTGGTCCCCTTGTGAAGGAACAACCTGTCAAACAGACACAGAATCACAGGTAACCTTTAACCCCCTGACTATTCCCAATCACCCTTAAAGAGATGGCTATGTTCAGAAAACTGTCTCCTTGGTCTTTTTAAATTTTTGTCATTATTATATTACCATACATCACAAGGTCAGACAGCCACTTCAACGTGAGCGCTACACTGAGGGCTATCAACCCAAATCAACTGTTACCCAGGGCAGTTGCCACCTACTCCTGGGGCTGAAACAGGGTTATCCCCTTCACAGTCCGTAAGGATGTAGGCATGGGTATCATCCACTGGGATCCTGGCTGGTACAGCAAAATGCACTACCTTCCCAATTTTTTACGAGGCAAATATGGTTTAAGTACTTTGCTCAATGGCACAAGTGTCATGACTGGGCTTGCAACCTTCACTCTACTGCTGACCAGAGCTTGGGTCCAGTGAACTGTACCACTCGTCCATGAACGAAGACACACCTTACACCCATGACATTCCAGCCCTGATGTAGTGTCGATCGCTAACAATAATGTATAAGAATGCCTTTCACTAAGACTAAACAAATTATTTCATTTATTGATTCTGACTGTGAGGCTAGGGGCTCTTTTGAAAGGTAAACTTACTGTACTAGCCAAGAACCCAATGAAGAGAAGACAAGGAAAGAAGTTCCAGTTTTAGATGTGGGAAGAAAACCCTACTTAATTATTCCAGGGAAAACCCATGCAGTCATGTAGGGACTGAAAACCCAATCCACATACATGTAGTGCCCCCGGTGGGATTCCCAGAGGTTGAAGGCGAGGTAAGACACCACTACATCAACCTGACCACCCATGCTTTCATATAACTGTCTGTACATAATTTTTTTGATAAACCACAGGATTCTAAGTCACAGGGACTTGTAGCGCCACAAAGCTTCTGCTACATCTTGGGAGTGCAGACATTGAAGAATTCCATCAGAGAGGAGGGGACGCACCGAGTGAGAATACCTTACAGAGAACCTGTAATAAACACCCTGGGGGAAATTGAAAAGGTAGCTGCAGTTTGCTCAATTGTTTATGTTTGTTATAAAGGAATTGTAATTATTTGTCGGGTTCTGGATAGTCTTGAGTCCAAGACCTTACTAACAGAGGGCTTTTCTTTTCGTTCTTGAACTCATTCCATTAAAGGCAGGCTTTTCCTTCTAATTCATCCCTAGAGAGGGCGTGCTTTCGATCTTGAATTAATCGCGGCTGATGATTGTCTGTGACACCCTCTGTTGTTGCAAATGATCCATTTCGGTGCAAACCAAGAAGAGTGACGCCCTCTGTTGTTGGAATTGATCCATTTAAGCTGCAAAGGTATTGGAACCAAGACTCGGCACTGGATGGGTTGAAGGTAGAAGAGTGTTATAAGCAAACGCATATATGCACAAATGCGGCTTGCATGTAAGCCAGCTAGTAAGCTTACCAGCTAGAGGGCAGTCAGATTTATTACAATATTTTATTATACACATATTTGCTGGCATAATTTGGTAACTAGTGTATGTCTATTCCCCCTCGGGCCTGTGAGTAACCAGAAGAGGGACCTATTTTCCGAGGCTGGCGAGTCATTATGTGTTTTATAACACACTTCGTTCTTAAAGGTGAAATAAGAGAAGAAACTTGGAAAAGAAAGGAAGTTGTTTTTTTTGTAGTTCCTGGTTCATGTCAAGAGATGGCGCTGTAACCTGTCACTATTTTAAAAGACTATGTCCGGTCGGGCACTATTCCCGCAAAACACATGCGCGCGAACACTAGACTATATTAGTTCACCCCACGTGACCGTGTTTCAGCCAACCAGAATACAGAACAAGCAAGAGGTGTGTTATAAATGCTGATAGTGATAGTTCCATATCACTTATATGTGTTTATTTTTATTGCCTTTTTTACAGATGTCAGATATTAGCAATCAGCGAGTAGCCTGTTATGCCAAACTAGTGTATGCTCATCCCGTTATCGATCCCCACACTGCGTCTCAACAACCTCAGTCCGAAACACCTACCACAGACTGGCACCTCTTCCTCACAGACCACTCACTATCTCCAATAGCAGAAGATTTAGCAACAAAGACTGAAAAGAACTCGGGGAATGTGACTGGAATGCTCGGTGATGAGCGGTGCCGGGTGGGTCGAGGCACCAGACTCATGTATGTTTATGTGAGGAGATCCTGCAGTGCAGTGGAATGTGAAAAGGACTGCTTTGGAGTTCCAGGTTGTCTGGTTCTTCTGAGAGATTTATGCTGTGAACAAGGTATGGCTGTGTCTAGGGGCCAATTTCTTAGGGCTGCTTAAGCACAAAAAGTTGCTAAGCACTAAGCATATTAAAATTACACTTACCAGAATAGGGTTACCAGCCAACCTAGCATGTCACAAGTACAATTGTGACTGGTTACCTGCTCATTTTTGCTTAATAAGCAGCTCTATGAAATCGCCTACTGGTAAAGCGACTGTAGCTATGGCTATATGGCTACAGATACAACTTGAAAGGATGGGTTTTTGCAGTGAGCTAGCCATAGCTGTTGCCAAAACTGCCAAGTAAATTGCAGCCTAAAGTCATGTTCATACTTGCTACTACTGTGAATTTGAAGTGAACTTTGGCGTCAAAGCTCTGTTTTTGCTACATTCTTTCAAATTGCGAAATTTGTGACGTCAAAATTCTAAATCGCTTTAAGCACTTTATAAGTTTCTTTACTTTTATACTTATTACTCATACATACATGTATCATTAAAGGATTTGGGTACTTTTTGTAACACAAAACACACGTCCACAAATTTGCATCAAACTTATACCGTTTGAAGATAATGATAGTAGAAAGCGTACCTTAAAATATTAGTTGCTGAGGTGCTGAAATTAGTAAAAAAATGTCAAGAAAATATGTTTTTAGATGCTAAAATAATTTTTCGTCTCGTGATCACTGAGACGAAAATTATTTTCACGACATTGTTTTACTCATTTCTCAAAAACTACAGCACCTCAACAAGTAATATTTTCAGGGAATCTTTCTACTATCATTATCCATTAGCTTCAAACTGTGTAAGTTTAATGTAAATCTGTGGACATTGTGTTTTTTGTCATACGAGAAGTACATAGACCCTTTAAACAACTGGCTTACAATGTTTACAATGTTTACAACCTGAAGAGGTTTTCAACTAGTGGTTTAAACCCGCGCCGAGACCTGGACTTTATCGAGACGAAGTCGAGGTATATTATCAAGAACCAGGCCTCGGCGGGTTTAAACCACTAGTTGAAAACTGATTCAACACACTTTGATTCCCATTCAAATACCTTTTCAGTCAAAAAACATCAACACTTTTTGGTCAAAAGGTAAAATAAATGCAAAAATTATAACTATTCAATGATTTCTTTCAACACAACACGACTGCAGCTATGAAATGGTTAGGCCCTCGGGTAAACAACTCCTTAAAAGGAGATGCTGTGCGCGTCTTGCGTAATGCGTGATGTGGCACAACCGTTTCGGCCGTTGCTCTCGACCAATTGGAATGAAGAAACTGTCTTATTATGCACAGTTGCAAGCGCGCGTGTCACGCCCATGTTATGACACTTTTTTACTGGTGTTATATCATCCGTTCAAACAACACCTCGTGATGCCCTCTCTACCAATCAGAATGGATAAACTGTCTTAGGTATTATGAGTGTGTTTTTTTAGTCAGAGAGCTTGTGGCTGGCCCCTAGGTTTTCTGGCATATAGATGCCTGCAGATAGCACCCATAGAAGGGTATCATAATTAAAGTTAGCTTTGTATACCTTTCATTGAAATTTTATGATATAACACAGGTCATCTGCATGCGGATACATACACCAACATCGACAATCTCACTGAAAGCCAAACTGAGAAGACTGAGAGGAGTTGCAGTCCTCAAGATGGGAACCTCATCCATCGATTATCAACCCTCCCTATCCCTCCGTTACCGGATCTTGGTCTTCATAGTGATCAACATACTCTTGTCTCTATCTCAGGTAAGAGCAATCAATGACGAGCTCTTGCCAAATGGAAGGGCGTCCACAAAGAGCAAGTTCGAGTGCGCACATTTAGTCCACCAGTGGTCGACCACAGACTAGCAACGCACATGCGCAGTGATGTACTCACCCGAACGACTCGTTGGTAGTCTAGTCAACCTTCCACCTTTTTGCTAAAGTGTCACTGGTTCCCTTCTGCGCTTAACACATGTTATAATGGAACATGCTGTTGGGACCAGTGAAGAAACCATGGGCTCGAGGCTGGTTCCAAATGGTCGACCACAGTAGTCAACCAATGGTCGACCAGCCTGGGTTCTAGTCAAAATGGTCAACCTTTAGTTAATCATTGTGCACACTCGAACTTGCTCATAGATATGCAGGTTTTAATCTTTGGCACAATTTAATAGAGCTGCTCAACACAAAAAGTAGTTTATAACGCAACAAACTTACTCTGGATTATTGTGTTGGCGTCTTACCAACTGAGCTATCTAGCCCTATGTTGGCACTCTCCCTATTTTGTCAATGTCCCTATCTCTCCCTATTTTGTCAGTGTCTTTGTTTGGGATGCCAGTCAGAAATTGTTTACTGCCGCGTAGCCAGGGATCACATGCATCTTTACGATGCAGCCTGGTAGGGGATGCAAGTTTTTATTACAGATATCAAATAATAAACCACAAGGTTTTGTCTGCTTATAATAATGTTTTTATCAATATTGTGTAATTTTTATTGTTATACATTGTTATATTTATATTCATATTTAAATTTATATTTATACATAGTTTTTAACGATTCCTGTAAGTGGCGGCTTTCCGCTGTTGGATGTCAATAAATAAAAATAAGTTTAAAAAAAAGGGA
This sequence comes from Asterias rubens, assembly GCF_902459465.1. Classification (NCBI taxonomy): domain Eukaryota; kingdom Metazoa; phylum Echinodermata; class Asteroidea; order Forcipulatida; family Asteriidae; genus Asterias; species Asterias rubens. The sequence continues at coordinate 14,774,798 of NC_047065.1, read as the reverse complement.
AACTAACTGGGTACATTTAAAACAATTGGGGATTGACGAAGACAAATTGACTAGTGCAGGATATGAACCCATGACCTCTGGATTACCATGCTGGCGCTCTACTAACTGAGCTATCTAGTCCTATGATGGAAACTTCCTATACCCCTACGTGACATTTTCTTCCTTGGTTGTGATTTCTAAGGTGTGGTGACTGGAGTGGATGAAGCAACAGCCTACAGCTGGCCAGCGTGTGACACCTGCGGCAATGACAGACTCCAAGTTGATCCCAACAGGTAAATAACTTATATAAATATTTTACTTTAGGGCAGAGCAGGCGTATGGCTCCATCTCACCTGGTACTGTATTCAATCAATCAATCAGAGGGAATTAAAAATTCAGCCCCCAAATCAACCAAAGTTGTTCAAAGGCGCTCAAGACAGTTGGATGAAATTAATTTTGATACACTTGTTTGAATAGAAAACATTTGAGGAGTTTCTTGAAAGTGTGAATAGTGTTAGCATCCTTGATGTGGTTAGGGAGAGTGTTCCATTCTTTTGGTCCAAAACAGGAGAGTGAGCGATCTGCAAATGACATAGCATGGGGTTTTGGGCACAATAAACTGATAGGAAGATGTGGATGATCTAAGCTGTCTGCATTGTGGTTGCAGCTATAGTAAGTCAGATATGTAGGATGGCGACTGTTTATGGAGAGCTTTGTACGCAAGAAGAAGAACTTTAAATTTGATATGCTGTTGTAAAAGGAGCCAGTGAAGAGTATTAGATTCATCTTATGAGTTTAAATATTTTTTACTGAATCCTTGGTGTAATTTTTGTTATAAAAGAACAGTGATGTATGACTCATTTATATAAGAATGTTTGTTTTGATACAGTGGCTCCGAGTTGCACTGCAAGGTGTGTCAAAGGTCGGTGACCTCCCCCTCGACCCGAATGCATCTTGAGATAACTATGGATACTCCTGCGTTAGGTCAAGGAGAAGCAAAAATCAAAGTTCAGGTACGAGAATTTGTTTTATTTATTATATATATCAGTAGTGTATATGCGGCATAATGTCATGGCTGCTGATCAGTCTAGTTCACCGGACCCAAGATCTGGTGCTGTCAGCAGCAGATTGTGGGTTTGAATCCCAGTCGGGACACTTCTGACCTTGAACAAGGCACTTAACCATAGTTACTTTAAATAAATTGGGAAGGCAGTGCAATGTGTTCCCCTAGTCGGGCTCTTGGTGGATTATACTCTTGCCTACGTCCTTACGGACTGTGAAGAGGTTAATCCTGTTAAGTGTAGCCCTCGCCTTGAGAGTGGCATTTTGGCCTTGTGAGTTGGGCGATACCTCATTTAAAAAAATAGGGACTTGATGATTGCTCATAATTAAAACTTTATGAAAAACAAAAGTCTGATTTTAATAAGAAATTTCAGATCTGAAACCAATCTATTCTTTCTCATCTTGTAATGCAACATAATTCAGCTTTGTGTAGCCAGTTGGTTGTTTCATCAAAAAGAAAAGAATGAGTGAATACTTCCAACGATCAGCTCTCATCAATCCCCTCCCCCTCCTTGTCCCTGTTATTAATTTCTTCAACAGCTACTGCAGTCCAGTATCGAGCAGGTACTTCCCCCTCTCAGCAGCCAGGAAGACGGCTACGACATGCAATGCATCATGGGAATCAACATCGGACCAATCAGTTGCTTCCTGAGGACCGTCTCTAGGCAGCATGGGGAACCTGTGAACTTTGACCTCGAGGAAGTATCCCTTGAACCATGACCATGATACATCCTCTAAAAACAAGGTAGAGGACACTTTTGTTCTTGACCCAATTCACCTGACATCACCATCAGAAAAATCTTTGATGCACCATTTGGTGGGCAATGTCACTGTGCGTTATTCAGTGAAGTGCCCAGTTTAGGCGAAGAGGTGTTTACTGCCCACCAATGGTGAGCATGGCACAGTTGCCACGCGCATGGCGTGCGTGCAAGGGGTCAATAGCTGTGTTTCTTCTTTCCTGCCATCAAGCATTCCCCCCCCCAATGTCATTACTTTCAGTATCCACTCTTTATTCAATCCGATCAATACTTCTATTGATCTCTTTTAAAAGTGAGTGGCTAAGAGACCGAGATTTCATTGGTTTCTTACCTCAAAAGGTCTATTTCACAAAAGGGGTGCATCATAAAAAAGAACACAAAAGTGATATGCAAAAGAAAACAAACAACACCCTCAAGGAGAGCAAAGGGAATGCACCAAAAATGCATCAACAATCGACAGTTGACAGGCTGCTTTCCCTATATCCGGCTCTTGTTCAACCCCAAATAATTTAAAGGCACTGGACACCTTTGGTTATTGTCAAAGACCAGTATTCTCACTTGGTGAGCATAATGAAAGGCAAAACACCCTCATTGCACAAACTTTTGTGCTTTCAAGATGCCTTGTAAAAGGCTTCAGGCCTGCTGAAGTCAATTAATGTTTGAGTGAGAATTAACCTCTTTCTCAAGAACTAGGTTACTTCTGAGGGAGCTGTTTCTCACAATGTTTCATACTGTCAACAGCTCTCCATTATTCGTTACCAAGTAAATTTTTATGCTAACAATTTTTGTGAGTAACTACCAACAGTGTCCTGGGGTGGATTTCACAAAGAGTTAGGACTAATCCTAACTTAGGACTAGCCCTAGGAGCTATACAATTGCATGGATAGTCCTAAGTTAGGACGAGTAACTGGTCCTAACTCGAGATAAGACTAGTCCTAACTCTTTGTGAAATCCACCCCAGTGCCTTTAAAGCATAAACCTAGTAAGTTTCTCTTGTGGTTATTATTTGATGTATAAAGATAAATCCATACCAAGGTTTGTACATTTGAGTCTTTCCCCAATGAATATCAAAGATGCTATTTATAAGTCAATCCTATTTTTAAATCCACAACAGCTTCGTGGGGTGAACATCTAATTCTGATAGTAGTTTTCTGCACTAGCACCTTCTGGTTGTGATTCTTAAAAGAATCGGTATCACTTTAACTCTTTTCTTTTTGTCCCTGGTTTCAGGAAGCGTGTTTGGAAGTCCCGTGAACAACCAAGAGAAATGTAATGAGACTGTCATCGAGGAAAAGATCGCCATGGTCTTGTGAAATATTGCAAGTCATTAAAAGTTTGTTGATACTATGCTTGGTAATCACGATGATTGTCATGACTAAACGAGCTACATTTGGTAAACGGAGCATTAGTATAAGCACAAGTTTGTGTATGGACTTTGATCAAGTGTTGTTGTTTTGCAGAGGCTGTTGTGAAATTTTAGGGGATATATTTGGTTTTTGCTTCTTCAATTAAAAAATGAAACGTTATGTTGAAACTACCAAACTGAACCTGGGATGTATTGCTCGGTTGTTGTAAACACTGTGACGTCTTCACAGTTAGACTTACTAACTTTTAACTCAGTGTAAAGGTTTTCACTACAGGCCTATGGGGATTGTTTCACTAAAGGGGGGGTGTTCTGTTTAGCAGAGTTTTTTAATGCAGCATTTTCTGTTTAATGCAGCTCTGTGAAATTGGGCCATGGTTTACACAGGTACGGTCCAAAGAATTGTTTCCAGTGTTTTTCTGAATGCTGCAGTTGGGCAGTGCATGCTGGTCAAAGTATGCATTAAAGGCACTGGAAACCTTTGTGGACACCTTTGGTAATTGTCAAAGACCAGTCTTTTCACTTGGTGTATCTCAACATATGCATAAAATAATAAACCTGTGAAAATTTGAGTTCAATTGGTTATCGAAGTTGCGAGATAATAATGAAAGAAAAACACCCTTGTCACACAAAGTTGTGTGCATTCAGATGCTTGATTTTGAGACATCAAAATCAAATTGAAGTACATATCGAAATGAAGTACATTTCAAAATATGTTAAAATTTGCTCGGCAGAAACGAGTTACCAGCCAAATATTTCATCAAGTGTACATTGTTGGTAATGGTGCCCTGTCATGATTATTGCTTAGCATTAGCAAAGAGGCATAATAAGAGGTATTTTCTGCTAACAGCTTTATGAAGTTGGGACTGTTGTTAAGTCGATTAATCAGCTCTGAAATGATAGTCGGGAAGAACAAAAAAATTGGGTCAAAGAGTACTAGCATCTTGTCTATGAATTCAGAACATTTATATAATGTTGAATTTGAATTTGTGCCCAAAAAGTTTTGTTTCACTTTTAAGAGTTTTTCCTACAGTTTTTCCCATTTTCTTGTTGAACAAAATTTACTGTATTGTTTGTTACTATTTTGTTGGTGATACCACTATGTTGCTTCTACACTTTCCCTATTAAATTCACATTCATGAATTAAATAGCACCAGTGTTCTTTTGTGTCATTCCCATCATGTTCAAGGTGCCTCATTAAAATATGAAAATGGTGCACCGTCGAGAAGACCTCATCATTGCTTTTCAAATGCATGATAAAGGATAAAACAAATACCTGAAGCCTTTCTCATATTCAAATGTGGGGGTGAGCAGTTACCTCTTTCCCTTAATAAAACTACATTAGTTTAAAGACAGTGGGCACTATTGGTAATTGTCAAAGACTAGCCTTCACAGTTGGTGTATCTCAACACATGCATAAAATAACAAACCTGTGAAAATTTGAGCTCAATCGGTCATCAAAGTTGCGAGATAATAATGAAAGAAGAAAACACCCTTGTCACACGAAGTTGTGTGCGTTTAGATGGTTGATTTCTAGACCTCAAGTTCTAAACGTGAGGTCTCGATATCAAATTCGTGGAAAATTACTTCTTTCTCCAAAACTATGGCACTTCAGAGGGAGCTTTTTATAACAATGATTTATACCACCAACCTCTCCCCATTACTTGTCACCAAGAAAGGTTTTATGCTAATAATTATTTTGAGTAATTACCAATAGTGTCCACTGCCTTTAAAGGGGGTCGTTTCTAACAATGCTTTATAATAACAGCACCCAGTGCTCTTTACCAAGTAAGCTTTTGTAGTCATTAACTTTTGGAGTAATTACCAAAGGTGTACCTTCCCTTTAAACGGAGAGACTATCACTGACATGCCCTTTTCCGGCCAGTGTCAGGAGGAGAGAGGTTGACTGTTTGACGTAGGGCCTGCTTCCAGTTTCGCCGGTAGTTTCAGCCACATGATGCGAGCCCTTGTTTTTACTTTAATTCGAAAGTGAAAAGCACTCGATTCATACACGTCACGTACGTTTCTATTTTTAAAAAGAGATAGTTGTTCCGATAATAATATGATAAGTTGATAACCCTCATTTCCCCCTGGTTAAGTTGAGGTTAAAAATTCCTGGCGTATTCTGGAGTTAAAACAAATAGAAGGGTGTTAAATTAATAAAAAGGTGTTGCCTTTAAAGTAATGCACGTGACCGCGACTTTCGTTTTCACACAATACATGTATCATCACGGGGAAAAAAAAATCCATTAATCAAAACTTAATTTTTTTGATAATTTACTTCAATCGTATATTTCGGTTGGTGTATGATTATTACTTAGATGGCGGTATTTTTTTTCGAGAGTGTCATGGCCAAGCGGTTTATAGCGCATCGAATTCAAGTTATGTAGTGTCCCAAAATTTCATGGGACATGAGCTGCTTTTTAGCTCAGAAAACTTACTAATCAAGCAACAATTGCTTACTGGAAAGTTACCAGCCAAACTATACCATGCTATTTGCACAGTTTGTGACTATAGTTCCCTGCTTATGTTTTACTGAGCAGAAATATTTTGTTAAGCAAACTTTTTTCTACTCTTTGAAAAAAGTCTTTGTGGTGTAGGTTCGAGTCCCGGTCATGACACTTGTGTTTACATGTTCCGGTGACTCGTTAGCAAGATGCTTTATTCGTATAGTTCTTATTTAATTACTAATGGGTATACTTGCAAGTGCAAGGGGTAGGTTAAAATTGAAATTGGAGCCCGCAGGGCGGCCAGGGAGCTATTTTTTTTCTTCCCCCAATTTCATTATGACGTAATCTGACGGAAAGAGCCAATGAAAGGGAAAAAGATATTGCAATGTCGTTTGGAAAAGAGAAAAATCGCGGCCCGGGACGGTATTCAGGGAGCCAAGATTTCTGAGTAATGAATGTTAATACGGGCCCAATGAACTATCAATGTCACTACTAGACTAGTGAAAGCGCATTACACCATTATTGTAAATGGTCTATATTATATAAGAACATTGTTAAAAGTGTTATATTGTAAATGCTGTGTAAATCCATAAAATAGGCCTATTGTCTTGTTTCTTTGTACCGGATGGTCTCTAGAGTGATTGTCTAAGCCTCGGGACAGCAAAAGGATCCCCGATGTTTTTTTTATATATAAATTTGCACCATCTCGTGACCGTGAAGCTTTGCAAGGTCCTTGCAAAGTGCAGCAATCAATGCTTACGTCTTATTAGTTGCCTTGCTCTATCCAATCCATAGCACGAACAAAACTCTTGCTTAGCAGTAAGCAGAAACAGTTTTAAGGTGGGTTTTTTTTGGTCAGAGAGCAATGTTAATTGGCAGGCACTTGGTGGTTTGCTCGATCGTGTAACATTATAATGAACCCGATATAATGACTGGAAATTGAAGTTTGTAAAAATTAAGTAGACCTATGCATAATGAGTTAGGACGCAGTATTTGAATAGTTTCATGTATTATAAGAAAATAACAATTATTGCTTCCACACTGGATTCGTATTTAAAAGAACCAATAGGGGTTGGTCTGTAGGATTTTTTTACGCAGATTATTCTTCATAGTAGGATTTAGAAAAAATTGTCTTTGGTACTAAGGTAGGCATATTTTAGGCTCTTGACTACCTGAAAACTTTTCAATTTCCAGCAATTTTCTAAATAAGCTCACAAGGTTACCGTTTGAGTCTATTGTTATTGAACATGTTGACAGTAAATAAATTACGCTAACATTGAAGAAACTCGATGTGATGGTTTTGTGCTGGGCCCAGCAAGTAATGCCATCTAGCTGGGTCCCTGGCCCCAAATCATCATTTTTTGAGCCTAATTTGTGTCCTAGAAAAAAAAGCCCCTCAGAAACACTTTCCCCATCGCGTAAAAATACACTTCCAGGCCTATAGGTAGGCAGGCAGGTTAGACCTAGATAAAGTAACTGAACAGTTTGCCTGTACTAGCTAGCCTATCTATTTAGGTTTCCCAGTAAATACTTTCGTTTTCCTAGGATCTCTATGTTTGAAGATCCCGTGACCAAATGAGATTGTTTGTTCGCATGCCAGAGTGGGCAAGGTCAACTTCTCAAAAGGAACAAACAAGTATGACAAAAGGAAATGCGGGGGCGAAGTGGAACGTCACATGACTCGTTGGTGGCGCAGAATACACATAGGGAATTCCCGCTTTCCAGGGGGGAGGGTGCCTCTGTAACTAACTATGCAAAGCGCTGCCGGGACTATTTTTTTTTGCATACCACACAAAGGTAAGCTCTAGTCATGTGATGAGTGCAGGGTCAAAGGAACGCCATGGGGGGTTGGCTACGTAGGCGAAATGGAAAATGAAAGAAAATTCTATAGCACCGGTCACATGCTTCCAGTAAATTACTGTAGGCATGGCATGGCAGACCATTGATGGATTAGAGACGGGCATGTATTGACATGTCACATGATGCAAAAGTGTGGGGATACCCTTTTTCTTACAGCGTGAATGCCTATACGATATGGCGTACAGTAACATGTACACGTGTTCCGTGATACGTGGAAAAGACCACCTGTATGTGGTTGATTTGCGCATGGAGGAATTGGAGAATCCATTATTTGCGTGAACGGAAATTTTGATCGGAAGATATTACAAAAGTACATAATATGAAGTAAAACTAAAATATAACCCTAGATTTTGTTGTCATATTGCGGGCTTATAACTGGTAACTCGATAGGGAAATATTTTGGGCGTTCCTGGTGTTTTAATTTTTACCTGCGTGTCCTCCATGTCTGTAGGAACAAAGATAACTGTTATGTACTAAAATAAGGGGCATGGATATCTTCTATACCGAGCTGGGTTATTGGTAAATTTCTTCTTCTTTTTTGGTACTTGAAGATATTGCTTGAAGATATTGCTTAGCAAACTTGATTCTCAGGAAACATAATTAGCCAAGTCACGATTGAGGTACAATATAGGCTAATAAAAAAAGTTCACCTGCTTTGCTTATAAAATTGCAAAAAAAATCCTGTTTTACTTGTTGAACCATGGAAGAAGGAATTTCCTCCAATCCATGGTTGAACCATGGAAGTAGAAATCGTAGAGCAAGGAACAGACCATGGAGGTTGAATATGGAGCAACTTAAACGGCTCCATGGGTTGAACCATATGAAGATAGAAATGATCCTATCCTACCTCCACGGTTGAACTTGTCTTGTATAAACATTTTTCTGAAAATCTTACACTATACTTTTCCATGCCTATAAATTATCACTCTGATAAAGTGATTGGGGAACCCGGTGGTGATGTCGTGTTATCTATCACGTAGGCATGGAATTTCCTCTACAAATAAGAGCACAACCTTTGGGCGTTTAATCTTTGCTGGGCTATCTTATTACAGAACAGATAAAACCCGGCTGCTTTTATTGAGTCAATCATGCTTAATAATCCCTGGATTTAAAATGAGGGAATTAATTAAATAAATAGGATGAATTGTAAATGCTGGGGGATAAAAGAGGCAAGGCACTGCCAGCTGTGTGTGGAGCTCTCACCTGGACGAAATTAGCATACAACTGTTTTTGACATGTGTATAGACTTGTTTTCTATAACGGTCGGTTCATGCACACGGGAGTGCCCGTGAACAAAGGCTTTAAACAATGCGTATTGTAGCCTTCCGTTCGAAGAATGAAGGTGGCTTTGTGGAGTGGCACGGTCTGGTGGTGTACTTAAAGTGGGCAATTCAAAGTCCCCAAAACATGAAAAACAAAGTTGTTGAACTTTAGCCTCCGTTTATTAAAGGTGTCCCAACAAAGTTATATGCCACTTGTTGAAATGTGATTATTGAAAAGTGATGATGAAAGATTGGAATTTTGTTCATTCACCGACACGGTGGCATCATAAGCCCTGCATCCAGGCTACTGGAGGATTACAAAACACTTGCATATCCTGGACACTTTCCCACGTCTTCCTGTGAAAGAAACGTTTGATGATGTCTCAAGTCGCACCCAAGTTCCTTCGAACCCATAATGAGATGAAAACAAAATACACAATAGTTATTGAATGGTTCTTTACCATCAGGAATTAAGGAGTACTATATGTTTTGTTGTTAATGTTTGTTTGTTGGGATGGGTGATGATGGGGTGTTTGTTTATTTATTTATTTATTTATTAATTTTTTTTTTTTGGGGGGGGGGTGGGTGGGACATCAGATCGGAGCAAAAGAGCGGGTCAGTATAGATTTGCAATAAAACAGTTTTTTTAAAGTAAGTATGAAGCATTTTAAGTATCTCGTTAACCCAGCTCGCTTCCCCGCTCACTTACGTCAAGAAAGACGATGTGAAAACACGGGACAATATTTTAAACCTCCGTCAAATTAAAAATGAATACATCCAGGAAAGGGCTTAACACATTGTTTACGCGGGGGGGGGGGGGGGGGGGGAAGTGCCAACTAACTTCTATTGGCCGTCAACCAAACTTCCAATCAAGAGCTGATGAAACCCCGGCGTGAGAGACTTTTAGATGACCCATCGGGAATGACAGATCAGCCCCGGATGGGTGAGCGATGAGCCCACAGTCAGGATACAAGGATCCATTATGATACTTCCTTGCACCCAATGCGTGGGATGGGCCCTGGTGAGATTCGAAGAGGAAGAAGGTGACAGGTGGAAGGCAAGTATTAGGAGATAATTTCCTCATTAAATTATAATAGTTTTAACCATTTTATTGCGGTTTTTTTTGAAAAACTCTTCATTGGAAATTTTGAAGTAGCACTATATAGCAATCAGTGAAAACGGGCAAAGGCTTATTATTGGGAAAAAATAATAATAATCAAACGGGCCGAAAGTAAAACAAAATAATAACTACGGAGTTTACGGACGCCACTGTGCCCACTCCTTCCGTATGGCCCTAATCGCCCACCCCCTCCCCCGATGAGTAGACACTGTCCTCCTCTTGAAAAAGGTACAGGGCCCTTTTAGCTGCTGTCCATGTCCGAATTACCGTCTACAGCTATACGGCTGTCGCTAAGGGTGTTGCTAAGGACATCCTATACATAAATGCATATGACGTAGCGACATGGACGTATAATTATTAGCCATAGCCGTATCGTATCCACCAATATTCAGATAGCGCAAAGTCGGAAATGCATGTCGTCATGCCAGTCGTGCATTAATAATTTACAGTGCGCAGCAATGCGTACAAATAACGTGTTTTGATTTTATTTTGAAGGATTGCGCAGAACGCGGACACCAAGTGGAAAATATGACTCAGTCGGACTAGAATTACGTCATACACCATTAAAGTTGTGACGTTTTCGATAATGTTGTAGGCCAGCCTGTTTTCCTGCCTGCATCATTTAATAAAGCAATCACTTATATTGTGTTCACATTTTTCTCTTTTCATCAATATTTATTCACGACTAAAAATACTTGTGACAAAATCAGTCTTTTTGTTTCTTTATTATTATATTACTATGCCCAAACTAATTTAATTAATAAGTTGTTTCTCTGATCAGAAACCACACATCACCCAAACTCACCAGAAAAAAAAACATAATGAAAAACCACTGGTATAATATGTCACAGATATGTTAATTAATTCCACTTAACTTAACTGTGTTGTAAGTAACCATGTAGGATACTCGTTTGGAAAAATCCCCCACCCCATGATGCAACACTATAACATTGCAGGTAACACAAAATTCCCTAAAGTTTTTCTCTTTCCTGATCCATCATGGCAGCTTAAAGTCACCTGGAAGTGGTATTTTTTCAAAATAAAGCTTTTGTCACTAATATATGTGTTTGATGAGTGGAATGTGAATAAACAGTTAACTAAGGTTTTAAAAAATCAGTTCTTATGTTATTTACAAATTTAAGAGTAGACCCCGACCCGAGAGGGCGCTGTTCGTGACGTCAATCGAGGCAGACTTTGCCTGTAATGCGTAGAGTAAACACAATTGCAAAGTACATGTACGGACCAAGTCGTGAGTTTGTACGTTTCAAAATGCAGAAAAACACTTTTTGAAATGAACCAACTCACGACTTGGACGTACATGTACTTTGCACGTGTGTTTACTATACGCATTGCAGGCAAAGTCTGCCTCTATTGACGTCACAAAAGGGGTAGGTGGAGTCAGCCCCCCAAACAACTTTATATAATTCTAAACATATAAATCGTGACAAACAATTACTACAAAAAATGTTTTATTGTTCGTAAGCATATACTCTTATGTTTGAAATAATTTTTATTTTATTTCCAGATGACTTTTGGGTAATGGATTCTAAAATAGAGCATAAACGTCACACTTAGTTTTTTTTGTAGTTTGCAATCTTTCTCCTCATTTATTCCACACACTGATTCTTTTCCTCATCGTTTGACATAGAAGTGATTTCCAATTAAGAGTTAGTTTTACATGAACCATTAATCTTTAAAAAATAAAATAAACCCAAGTCGGCAGTGTTACAGACAATAGACTGAATATATTCAACTTTTCTGCAATCAAATCAGATTTAAAAACTTCACAATGTAGGGTCAAAAACACTCCAAAGTTCAAGTTCAAATCAACCTTCTTGATGAAAGAAGTTCAGTCAACAATGGCTTCATGGGAATACCTTTTATGGGCACACGCAATAAGCCAAAGCCCTATCGCCTACATTGAAGATTGGAACTGGTTTGAACTGGTTCCAGCAAGCTAGCTGTGTTCATTGATATGAAAATTTAATATATGGGACTTTAACCCACCTCAGTGACTCACCATTGGGGTATTGTCATGTTACTAACTAAAGCGAATAGGAATTGTACGGTTCTTAATAAATGCAGTTCCCAGAACATGTATTCTTGGCCCCTACTTTTTGGAAAAAAATGTTTTCATGAAAGGGAGCTTTACTTTTAACACAAAGTACAAACCATTGTCACTTTATAATGTGAATTAATTTTACTTGTTGAAAGAACATTTAAGTGTTCAATCAATATCAATTAAAATACCCATGGCAAATATTTTTTACCCATACAATTCTGTAAAATTGAAGTGGCAATTTCTTGGAAGATTTTATCCTGTAGTGTCTATCAATTTTGCATACAACAAAGTATAAGCAAACACGTTCCACAGACATTAGGTGCTATTTTGAGTAGCATTAGCAATGATTAATATTTCGAGTAGCATTGATTTCTTGAGTAGCAACTTTGTCTAGCATTTTGCAATGTTTATGCAGAGAAAATCACTTGCTAATATTGTGATGAGCTTGTAAATTAGACTTGTACAGTCCTTCAGTGTCTCATGGCACTTAAGAAATTCGCCGTTTAGATTTTCTTTACACCTTTTACTAGTGATAGTAATACTGCAATAGCTCTTAGTCTTACAATGTACAGTATGCAAAAAGAGATTGTATTCTAAGACACTGTCATGTCGCCAACTTTATATTGTAGTTTGGTTTTAAGCATACAGCTTTCTGAGTGACCAAATTGGTGGAACATGTTTTTTTTCTCTTCTCATAATTGAACTAAAATTTATACCGAGATATTCGTTTCCATCTCAAATGTAAGATTTTGTTCATACATTTTGATTAGTTTTGAAAAATCTTTAGAAGCTAATAGTAATACAATATGACAGTCATACAAACCAATAAATATCTGTATTTGTAATTTACATTCAGAATAAAAAATTTAAAACACACAAAATTGTATTTTTGTGGGAAAATCTCCCAAGCCATTGGAACAATACAGGCATTAGTTTGGCAACATATTCAATTTATACACTAGTTATTTAAGTTACCTAAATATCACCTTCATATCCGTACACCACTACCTTTGAAATACTTAAAATACTTAAGAAGAAACCTAGAAATGTGGAAACTATGACGGCAAAATTCAAACAAACAAAATTTTCCCAATAATGAAAATCTGTGCAAACAAAAGCTGTGACAAAACCCTACGTTCAGTAAGTATACGGACACTACATGACATTCGTCTTTTACCCTGAAATTAGGTTTTGCGGCTTTTCTAATGCAACATGTTGTATTACTACTCCTAGTGCTACAGCTACATGGCGCTCGTACAGAGTCATTACACTTGTCAATTTTACATACTGAAGGTGCAGTACTATTAACATAACGACTAGCAAGTGCTCGTCTACTGTACAAACACCCTGTGCCAAGGCAACTGCAGCTCCACCCAGCTAGAAACCAACATCCTATAACAGTGCTTATGATATAACCATAAACATTCAACCCAACTTTGGGCTTTAACTTTTGCCCGAGCTCTTTGTCTTCAGGAATATGACAGCTACTGTTAGTGTTATATTCACATGTTGGTAACCATGGACAGGCTAGGGGGAGCGGTCTTGCCCACATTCGTGAACAGGCTCTTCAGAACAGTCAATTCTTTAGTCAAAAGTTCCACACGTTTGTTGAGTCGTTCGTTTTCGGTCGTTAGTTCGGTAACCTTGCCCTGAAGCTGAGCAGACTTCTCCTTGCTCTTCTCCCTGCTACGGCGAACTGCGATATTGTTCTTGAACCTCTTCTCTCTGTACTCGTCCGATTCTTTATCTGCAATGAAACGAACTCTCTTGCTCGGACTGGATTTGGAACTGCTCTTTCTTCCTGGTGTTGGTTTACGGCCTCGTTGCGAAGGGCTTGGCAGGACAGGCGTCGTAGGTCTGGATGGGCCACTTGTGTATGTGCTGGAGTCGTCGTCGTCGTACTCCTCGTCGATTTCGTCTCCGTAGAGATAGCCAGAGGCAGGCTCGACTTGCTCCTGGGGCTCCGCCTTCACCTGCAGGGCGGCCGATTCCTCCGTCGGGGCTCGGTGTTGAGGCATGAATTGGGGTCGAGATGAGGGCATTGGGTCTGACAAATCAGCCACCGTGTCAGATGGTGCTGTACTAAGCAGGTAAGACTGTGAATTTGTAGACACAGCCTCTTCGGGGCGGATCAAGGGTGGGGGTAGCTCACTCAGAATTGTCGACTTAGGTGGAGAAGATGGCAGCAATTCAGACAACTGCATGAAGTTGTCTGTAGAGCCAGATGGGTTGATGTAAGCGTTTAAGTCAATGGAATTCTCGTTCTCGAATAGGCCGGTGTAATCGGCAAGTCCACCAAAATTCATAGAATTGTCCTCACCTCCGAAAAGAAATACCTCGTCCGGTTTCTGGAGGCTTTTGTCGACGAAATATTCAGAGTCGTTGTACATGCAGAAGTTACCCGGTGGATCCATGGCTAGTGTTGAAATAATGCCACATGGTTGAGAACTTCCAACGAATGGTGAATTAAAAGTTGTACTGCCGTGTGAAACAGACAACCTTTCAATTGTTCAAGTTAACAGTCTTGATGCTGGTAAGTAGCAGTTATCTCTGAGGAGTTTGTTGGATGATGTCAAATCATAAAATGAACAATTTGGCTGGAATTGACGATATTTGTTCACGATGAATTAACTGTTCGCCAACGTTCTCGGTCCTTGCATGCATTGGCACGTTGTAGTCAATAATGGCGATGTGCGCTCAATGGCCCTGCCTATGACGTTGTAGGCGATTGACTATTAAATATTAATGCGCGAGGTAATCCCCAACACTTTGTATACTGAACAATTCACCTAGAGCCTGAATTTTAAATCATTCGTGTATTTCATGAGCGTTTCTACAATTAAATAAAAACTCCTGGGTCGAAACATTACCAAAATACTGTTTTTATACTGCGCCAGCTGTTAGAACTATATTAGTGTGCGTAGTTGAGATGGCTACACAGCCCACACTAAATTTAGACATGACGTTATCTTTATGAAGCTGATTGGTTGCTTTTTTCACGTGGCAATTTTCTCGTTTGTCGATGACATGTCCAAAAATAGTCATGGCATTGCGCAATATTGTATCAGCCCAGGTAGACTACTCTGCAAAACATTGCAAGATATCCAGGGTCGTGTGGGGAAAATGAAAAATATTGCTTCAATTTAATGATTCCGAGTGGGATTTTCCAGTATGAATCAACAAATAATGTGCTAGACCCACACATTGGATGGACCAAGTTTTTCACTGACGATATTTGGCCTAGATATCACTCTAAATTTAACTTAGAGTGAGAATCTAGGAAATACAAAGGAATGCATGGCAACTGACCATGGAGCTATAACAGCTTCATGAACTGACCAACTATTTACATTTTCTTTCAATAATTGATAAAACAAAATTCTCGGACAACCATGCACCCCCCAAACCCCCCCCCCAAAAAAAAAAAACCCCAAAAAAAAAAAACATGGCACTGAATATTTCGATAAAAAGAAAATATAAGAAACACAGGGGGGTGTTTTTATTTGGGGAAGGGTACCGTTGGCAGCGATCTATCCCTAATTGCGATCGTTCGCTAAAGTGTACATTGTGTAGGCTAGGCCTACATTTAAAAAAACATTTCCCCTTTATTTCTTCGTTATTTCTTATTTGTGGTAGCACTAATTGTTTGTGATCTTTAGTGGCGGGGAGGGGTGATGACACAACTTTCAAGAAAGTAACATTTACTCAAAACAGAAAACATTCTGCCTCATCACATTTATCGCATCCGAATCGTTCCTCCGTGATGATGCCCATGAGTGTGCTCTGCTCGTGTGTAATGATCCGATTAGCAAAAATGGCAGTTTCTGCATGTTGACACTGTTAATTGAATTTCCACTGAGTTTTTAAACTCTTGCGATCAAAGTCATTTCTTTTTCGTCTTCATGTTCCTCCTGAGTCGAGCCCATATCCATTAATTTCGTCACACTTTTGCCGAGCCAAATTGATTGTACACTGCACAAATTTCATCTCTGGGGACCGGGGGTGGGGGGGGGGGGAACCTCTCAAATCCTATAATTATAATGTATATACTTTCTTTGGTTAATTCTAATAGCTTAAGGATTTTGTCTATTGTTTTTTTGTAAGCGCCGCCATGGAGCATTGTTTTTCGACGGATTTGGCGCACACAAATTGTTGCTAATATTATCATTATCTTATAGTTACAAAAAATTCTCCATCCATCATGGAACACTATACCCGGAGTGCGGTGGCTTGATATCCTTATCCAGGGGCGTGGTTCACTGGGGGCGGGTGTTTGTTGAGAAACAAAATTATAATAAAGCAAGATAAATAACTTCAAATAAGCCCTTTATTAACGTTTTGATCTTCTATAGTGTTCCATTTACGTCAATAAATCAATAAGCTAACTCTCACTTCTCCTGAAAAACGGCAATTTTTGACAGTCAAAACGTCCCGTCACGCCGGTCAAATCGCCATAACATTTCTGAACATTTTAGAAAAAGAATTCTTCCTATGTTTTAGTAGTGACAAAGCAAGCTCAAAATACTGTGTAGACCTACGTTTATTTTAATTCGACACCTTTTGGTCCTGAATGGCACCGCTGATATATGGTGGTATTATTTCTCAGAAAATTAATGAATTCGAATTTCTCAATTTCTCATAAAAAAATTCCCCCTTTTAGGTTACGTCAATTAGACAGGTACCTTCCGAATTTACGTTTTACAACTCATTCATACGTACATAATAAACACATAAACACACAAGTTACAAGACAAGCTTTATCGGGCCGAAATAACCCCTGGTGTTCGGCGGCCATTGTGTATGGCGTTTTTCATGCTGCTGATGATGGTTACCAGCCATTTCACGTCAGAAAATAATAATGGAGGCGTTTAGGTGACGGTTTGGTTCGTTTTCGCTGCGCTCAGCGAGTAAAAAATTCATATTTTTGAGCTCTGTGAAGTGAGTTCTATGAAAGGGATTCTCCTCCAACACGCATAGCACATTCCGGACTGATAAACTGACGGTAAGGGTGAATATTTAGGGTGGAATTGGTTGCCGTTGTAAGAGCAACCCAGCCCATTTTTGGTGTTTTGTTTACGTCAATGGCGTTCAGGGCCAAAGTAGCGGTCTGTGATGTTGCAATAGCATGATTGCGTAATCGGAACTCCCGTGTGTGTATGCAGCATAGTAACTGAGCAAAGCCTGGTTTGTGCATGATGAATTCTTGATATGCATTATATGGTAGGATAGGGTGGTAGGATTACACATTTGAATATAAATATATTATTCCATCTTATTCATAGAAAGATGATATAGGATTAGGAGTTTATTAATTGTTTGGGATCCATTGCATTGCCATTGTTGTTTATTGTATTTTCATCTGATCTATTTTAATAACCACAAACAGACTGAGGAACTAACTTTCTCCCTCTCATTTTGTATTATTATTAAGTATTTATTTTGGGGCCTATGACTAATCGGTAGCTAGAATATTATCAATCCTGTGCATTTAAATAAAATGCGTAGGCCCTACAGTATATAGGCTACATTCAATTACAAAAGTATACAAAACAAGTTTAAAATTGACAAGCACGATAGTAGTGATGAAGTCGAGTAATACTAATATTTAATTGAAGTGTAAATAGGTCTCTGATTCAATAAGCAGTACACTAGTTAAAGTGTTAGTGTGTGTTCAAAGAAATTTTGTAAGTTATCCCACTGGTATCAAAGGGAAAGTCATTTGCTAGCAGATTAATAAACTGTGTAAATCTGTTAATTATAGACCGGCTAAGCTAAAATGCCTATGAATCAAGTTAATAATTTCTCTTTTTCAGACTACCCAATTCACAGTGATTTTGAGTTTTCAAATATTTGTTCTCTTTTACCTGTAGAGCTACAGAAGTTGCAGGTCATTGCACAGTTTGCCACCCTTATTCATTTAACTGGAGCAGTTGAGTTTCACATTGTGGGTCATCTTACTAAAAAGGCTGTCCAGAAAGCGTAGCAGGTTTGGGAAAATGTCATGAAACATATTTTTGATTGCTGTGTTTATTTCATTTTTTTTTTTCAGGGCAAATTATGGAAAACGGTAACAGCAACAACAGAGAGATGTCACCCGACTCCCGTAAACCTGGAGGTGGGAAAATCACCAATTCTGGACGCTCCCTGAAGAAGTACCTGCACGACAAGGAGAGCGACGAGTACAAACAGCGCCGCCAGCGCAACAACGTAGCCGTGCGCAAGAGTCGCGACCGCAGTCGTCAGAAAGCTCATGAAACGCAGACCCGGGTCCAGGAACTGAAGGAGGAGAACCAGCAGTTGGAGAACAAGGTGATGCTCTTGTCGAAGGAGCTGAGCCTCCTGAAGGATCTGTTTCTGGCCCATGCTAGGGAGGTGCCTGATCCAAGTACCACCTTGGAGTTGTACACGTCGTCCCCCGACGTCACCAGCCGCCTACAGAGCCAAGGAGTGCCGACGCAGGAGCTGGTCATCGCGTCGGATGATCAACCATCAGATTCAACATCCTCAGATCACACTTACGGTGTGTCACTTGACCAGGAAGAGGTGAAAACGGAGGCGTGATCTGAGGCGAATGTCTCTGATCTATTTTGGAGGCATAATGTATATATATTTAGATAACACAGGTACATGTACAGTCAAATTTGTTGCGTCAAGTTGTATAAAGGAGAGCGTTCAAAATGCATTAATTTGTCTGATCCTTTCTGAAGTTTGGTTCAGAAAACGCATTTGGTGAGGACATCCTAATCAAAGCTTTGAACTAAATTTGAGTCCATCTTACAAGATGACGCAGGAACACACACGTAAAAAGCCAGTAGCAGTGAAGGGATTCATTAAATTATTGCATTTGAAATGATGTATTCGGTTAGGTGAATATATTCATAGCTACAACTGATGTGTATTCATGTATTCTTGTTTTGAAAACAACCCTGGTAATTATTCAACCTTGACCATAAAGCAAATTGGATTGTACATGTACATGGGTACAAACTACGTTAATCGTCAAAACATACAGCCACTGTGCATTGCCACTGATATCATGTCCGTTTTTTTATAGATAGCTGTCATGTCTTTCGAGTTCCAATCCAGAAAAGAATCGATACCATGTTAATGATGTCAAACAAATACCGTAGTTTGAGTTTAACTTTGGGTTCAATTCAAATGTATATTGTAGAGTTGTGTATATTAGCTCAAAGATGAATAGCCCTATTTCTTTATACTGAATGTTATTTTTGGATGATGATTGTTAAACATATATTATGTGAACTACAAAACAATGCTATTAATATCACGATTCCTGTTCACAGTGTAGGTTTCCTTGGCTTTTCCAGGAGGCATTTAGTTTCCTTTCGTATGACTTTGTAAGCTTACAAGGTGCCCTCGCCCATCGAGGCCCCTCTTTGGTTAAAAACAGTTTGTATTCTGATCTTCAAAACGGCCGCATATTTATGCCTGTCACTCTTGCAATTTTGGGAGTCAAATAGTTGCGCATACAAAAAGTGGAGCATGTTAACACTTAACACCCCGTTGCCTATATTATGCGCATCCCACTCTACAATACACAGAAACGTTGTGTCCCAAAATGGCATGCCAAAGATATTTATGATGATAATGTTTTTTTCAGTGAATTTGGTCAATAGAGGTCATTGCCAATTGGGCAGTTATTGCCATTTGGGCAGTTATTGCCATTTGGGCAGTTGTTGTCATGACCTATGTAATCCTACTCTCCCTCAGTCCATTCTGATTGGTCGAGAGGGCATCACGAGGGGTTGTTTGAACAGATGATATAACACCAATAAAAAGTGTAACAGCATGAGCGTGACACGCGAGCTTGCACCAGCGCTTATAAGACAGTTTCTTTTAATAATCATATTGTTCGAGAGCAACGGCAGAAACAGTTGTGCCACATCACGTGATATGCGCGATGCGCACATCATCTCCTTATAAGGAGTTGTTTACCCGAGGGTCTTACCATTTTATAGCTGGTGGGGTGTTTGTTGTGTTGAAAGAAATCATTGAAGAATTATAATTTTTGCATTTATTATACCTTTTGACCAAAAAGTGTTGTTGTTTTTTGACCGAAAAAGTACACAACAAGGGAATCAAAGTGTGTTGAATCGGTTTTCAACTTGTGGTTTAAACCCGCCAAGGCCTGGTTCTTGATAATTTACCTCGACTTCGTCTTGGTAAAGTTATCAAGTCCAGGCCTCGGCACCGGTTTAAACCACTTGTTGAAAACCTCTTCACCACACATTGATTCCCTTGTTATGAGCTATTGTTATTAAACTAGGGAGTTGAGAAGTTAGCAGCCATTTGCCAGTGTTGAGTTCTTGTTGACATGACCACGATCATGCCATGACACTGACCAAAAATGTTTATGCTGACAATTTCTTTTCTGTTCCTGTACTATCTAAAGATGGATTGCACATTATCGACCACCATATTTGATGATAAACAATGGAAAATTGAAAGCGTGTACGCCCTGGGTATACTTCTTGGGCAATGACAGCCTTTCATGTGTGCATGACATGGTGTGAGAATTGGCTCCCTCTTGAAATGACGTAGTTTTCGAGAAAGAAGTTATTTTTCACGAATTTGATTTCGAGACCTCAGATTTTGAATTTGAAGTTATGAAATCAAGCATCTGAAAGCACACAACTTTGTGTGACTTGGGTGTTTTTTCTTTCATTATTATCACGCAACTTTAACAACCAATTGAGCTCAAATTTTCACAGGTTTAGTGTTTTATGCATATGTTGATAAACACCAAGTGAGAAGACTGGTCTTTGACAATTACCAATAGTGTCCAGTGTCTTGAAAACTTTCTCTTTTTGGTTGATTCTAAGACGTGAGACCAGATGGAGAACAAAAACCTGACCCTTTTTTGTTCCATATTGGTCTGAAAATCTTTGTTCAGTGCAGGAAACCCACACTTCGATGGATGCAATGTTTGTTGAAGGTCTGTTGATGGTTAATTCAACTTCATTCTTTGCATTTGAGGCAATAATTATTCCACATGCCATGTTCATGGGATTCTTATACCCGGATGCAACTTTTCAGCTGGTCTGCTGGTTTTCCTAATAGAAAACTGTATAATGGTGAGGTAAACAACTTAAAAAACACCTGACATAGCCTATGTGTATTTGGTCCCACTCCAACTTTTTTTTTTTTTTTCAACTACGAAGTTGCATAAGTGTAATTAAATAACCAAGTTACATTCATTCAAGTGAATAGCATTTAATTGAAAAATTGTTTTCCTACATATGCTTATCTTTTTCAGTGTGAACAAATTTATGTTGTTTCTCTTTTGTGTTACGGTCTTCTTGTCACAAGAACTTACTTTTGTGCTTAAGTTATATTCAAGTTTAAATTGCTCGACATTAGGGAATTCCTAACAACTACTGAAATATAATTGAATAGTTGCATTATAAAGTATGCAGTTGGAAATGATTAGTGTGAATTGAGATAAGTTAAGGAAAAATGTGAAGTCCTTCAAATATTGAAAACTACACAACTCTGACAAAGGTCGTGATGCACACATAATATGCTAAGCAAAAGAAACAAGTCATGCTTAGGGGGGACAGGTTTACTTTACAAGTTACAATGCTATGTGGTGTATTCTGCTTGTCTCTGAAAACTCATTTTTGCTTAGTCACTCATTAATTTAATAAGCAATGAAATTGGGTACTGACACAAGCAGACTTTTGCAGTTAACACCTTTTACAAAAAAATGTACATGAAATATCTCTCTATTTTTTTTTTTTTTTTTTTTTTTTTTTTTTTTTTTTTTTTTCCCATAGCCTTTTAGCCTGAGCCTCATTCACTAGAATAAATTACTTTTACCCAACCTCACCACCCTTGATGTTGTCCTTTGTGTTTCCATATTCTTGCTTGTGGTCAAGCCAGCCCCTTCCCTTCACCCCCCCTTGTTTGTCCCCCTATTCATTGTTTACCCCCTGCTTTTTTATGTATGCTTTCTAACCCCATTCATGTATTTCCACTTCACTGCTTATGTTTCACTTAGTTACCTGTTCATGTTTGTTGTGTTGTCATTTAGCCTTCGAGAAAGACTCTGCTAGGGTCGAAACGTCAGGCCATTAACTATTTTTTGCATTTATACTCTCGGTCCATTTGGTTGGTAAGTTGTTTGCAACAGCTAATTCTATTTTCTGAAATATCTCTGTGTGAGTTTTTTGTGTGGTGATTCTACAAGGCTTTCCTCTTTTCCTGAAGACACTCAAAGCATACTGATCGAAACTTTGAATCGTTGCACTTCTGTTTCCTTTCTATCAGAACCACAACAACTCTGAGAGATACCTCAAAAGTATTGACATTCATGTCATGCATGATTCATGTATTGTAAAACTCTACCACATAATTATCATTTTGGGGCATGTGGTTTTTTTTTCTGTGCAGGACTGTTCATTTTTCTGAATTTTTCTTTAAAAATGGAATGCACTTTCCAACCTTATAGTTTTTATTTTGTTATGAGTAAAGGAATCTCATCGAACAGAAAGATAGTTTTTTACTAACTAAGCCACTTCACATTGTGTTTTATTAATTCTTTTTAAAATTAGCATTATTTTCGATTACATGCTTGGCTTTGTTCACAGAATGAACTCTGAGCTTTACAAAAAATGGCTTCATTATTATGTTATAAACCTTTGGAAAATCCACTTTTGTAACATTAACAATTTATAATAGTACAAGCAAACCTGTAAGTTTGAACTTATGTATAAACCTGAATCTCTAGCAATGACCACACAATAAGATAAATGTTTACAAAAGTAAGAAAATAATAATAATGGAGTGAAAGCAAAGGGAGACTACTGTGTATACTGTGCTTATTTCCTTTGCGTTTTTGTGATTCCATAAATTGTTTGGATTTGGGGGTTTAACAAAAGAAAATTGAATAGAGCTGGATGTGAACCAATGACCTCCCGATTTCCATGAGGGTGCTCAACTATAACTGAATAGCCCTGTTTTCAGTCTTCCTATTTTTTTTGTCAATATCTTGTGATTTAATACTTGCCATTAGGTTTTGTGTTTAAAAAAATTGCCAAAGCGGACCACATTGTGCAGTTGTTCTCATATCCAATACCCTCAGATAAAGGAAAAAGGCGGCCTTGCAACTTTTTCTTCGAACAGTTTGTATTGTTCCGTTTTTATGCAAATGCAAAAGCGTTCAAATCCACTAATTGTAATGCTTATTTTCTATGCACAATTGCATGAAATACACTTTCGATTTTTAGCAAACAAATCTTTCAACTTCTGACTCTACAGATTCTGCCTCGAGGGTTGCCAAAGAATGCACAAGTTTCGTTCATCGGCCGTCCCCTAAAAAGAACCAGTTATTAAAAAGAGCTGGGTGGATTTCACAAAGATTTAAGACTAGTCTTATCTCGACTTAGTACGAAGTTAGGACTATACGAGTCCCAACTCTTTGTGAAATCGACTCCAGATTAATTTTAATGGACAAACTGTATAGCGCCCTCTTCAGGTTTCAGTATTCTCAACCCATCCCATCCATTCGATCCAGGGCATGTTTTGAGATTTTTCTCTCTCCATCCACTCCAGGCTAGGCTCGGAAGGTTTCTCAGTTTTCCATACGGGCGAGAAATGAGGATCCAGGGAAAAGTTGCGTTAATTACAGGTGCTGCTGAGGGCCTGGGAAGAGCTTTCGCTGAAGAGTTATTGAAGAAAGGTGCAAAGGTAACTTCAAGTAGGCATGATGACTAACTTTGCAAGCCCCATTCCGCAGGTGGTCAAATAAAACTCGGTTCTTCTTTGGTTTACGATTTCGGAACCACCACCAATTGCTCCAGGGTACCGTACGGAAAAATTTTACGTCGTCGCCACCAAATTCCGGCCCTTTTTTTTTCTTGATGTATATATGCGGTAACCCTTCTTCTCAGGTAAGAAAAAAATTCAGTGGTTTTGGAGTTAATTAACGGCGGATAAATTGGTGGCGACGTCCGGAAGATTATCCCCACCTAGCTATAAACCAGAACTTCCTGAGGTTATACAGTAGGTTGAGGAAGATTAAACGAGGGTTTAATTAAGAAGAATTACCACAACATTATCCTGATAATTCTAATTCATCCACAGGGAGTTGGTATTGCAGATGTCAATGTCTCCAAAGGTAAAGAAACAGCAGGCCTTTTCTTGTCCAAATACGGTCATAAAAAGGCTATTTTTCTTCAGTGTGATGTGACGTCGGAAAAACAGCTTGAAGGTAAGACATGGTGATGGTAAGAAAGTTAAAACCAGAGAAAACCTAGATAATTTTGGGCCTCCCACTCCTATCGAGTTTAAAAAGGGAAAAAAGGGAAAAGTTTCCGTATGTCGCCACCACTTTTTCATTCGAAATTATCTAATTTACCTGATTGATATATCCCTTTTTGTAAAAATGAGTGAAAAAGTGGTGGCGCCATACGGAAAGTTATCCAAAAAAAGCTCTCATGAAATTGAAACTACCTGTAGACCCTGATGAGTAACCCCTGTTCCAAGCGCCTTATTCCTAGAACAATGAGTATGAGGTTTGTTCGTTTGTGGGCGGAACGAACCTCGCAGTTCTAGGAGTATCAGTGCCCCCCCCCCCTCCACACACACGTACATCCTCCTCCCCATAGATTAGTTGCAATATAATCATAAGTTTATTAGTTGCAATATAGTCATAAGTTTATAACCTTTCTTTCTGGTTATCGCAACTACCCCTAAAGTGCGGGAAGGTTAGCTTGCCTTTTTGTACGCTTGCTGCCTCTTAGCAGGGTTTAAGTTTTTCAATTTTTCTTTAGCATTCTTTCGGTTCCCTCATCAGATGCATTCAGGAAAACAAAAGAGGAATACGGGAGGTTAGACATTGTTTGCAACAACGCAGGTATCGGTGATGAGAGGAAATGGAGACTTATGATCAACATTAACTTGGTAACTATTTGTGGGCAGTTTATGACATCTATGGCTTCGTTCGATTAGCTTCCTCGGGTCGATTCCGGTGTGCTTATCCAGGTGGCTGGTTCTTTTTTTTTTCAGGATGAACGTGTGCAGATAATTATCCCTTGTTCACCTTGGAAAAGTCGTCTGTGTTTTTTTTTCCAGGACAGATAATTACTCACGTTTGTCCTGGAACAAAAAAATTGGCGATCTGTGCTGTGATTGAAGGCACTGGACACTATTGACCCAATTCACACGATGTCATCAGCGAATAATCTTGGAACCGCCATCTGGTTGGCAATGTCACTGTGCGTTGTTCAGTGAAATGCGCATTTTAGGCGACGCGGCGTTAACACGTAAACCTTTTGACCACCAAAATGGTGAGCATGGCATAGTCGCCGCGCGTGACGTGCGTGCAAGGTGTCAATTGGTAATTGTCCAAGACCAGAGTTTTCACTTGGTGTGAACCCCAACATATATTGTAGGGCCTAGTAAAAACAAAACTGTGAAAATTTGGGCTCATTTGTCATCGAATTTGCAAGAGAGTAATGAAAGAAAAAAAACACCCTTTTAACAACAAGCATGGTGGTTTTTATATTTCCTTGTCTGTTCTTTTGTCTTTTGATATTAGGCTGCTGTTGTTCATGGTACATACCTCGCCAGGAAGTATATGAGTAAACAGAATGGTGGCTCAGGAGGACTGGTGGTGAATATTGCTTCTATGGCAGGTAAGTAAGCAAACCCACCTTGGGGTCTTTTTTTCATAAATCAAAAACCTTTTATCTTAATTTGGGTGTGAACCCTGGCTACACGGCAGTTAACGGTATGTATGGCTTCTGATATAGGGCTAGATAGCTCAGTTGGTAGACCACCGGCACGTTAATCCAGAGGTCATTGGTTCGAATCCCACTCTAGTCAATTCTTTGTTCAACCCCCAAAATCATTTAAAAATTTACCCAGTCAGTTTCCCTTGTGGTTTATAAATAAAAAACCTAATACATTGCTGAGTGTTCTTGAGCATCGAATTGTAAGTTCTGATGGTTAAGTCATCGAAGTTGGTTTGAATCCCGGTTGTGACACTTTATGATGCTTAGTTGCTTCTCTTCACCTAGACTATAAATGGGTACCGGAGAGGGTAGAGGTTGATATTGTGTATTGTCTCTATTTCAACTGTATGCTGGGTTTTTGTTAATTGAACCCTTACGCCTTGTCCTAATATTGTTATAAATTGCATAAATAGCCGCTTAAGTTCACATGGAGTTGATTATGTCTTAGTTAAAGGAAGTGGACACTATTGGTAATTACTCAAAATAACTATTAGCATAAAACCTTACTTGGTAACAAGTAATGGGGAGAGGTTTTTAGTAAAAAAAACATTGTGAGAAACGGCTATCTGGAGTGGAGTAGTTTTCGAGAAAGAAGTAATTTTCCACAAACTTGATTTCGAAACCTCAGATTTAGAATTTGAGGTTTCGAAATCAGGCATCTGACAGCACACAACTACGTGTGACAAGGTGTTTTTTTCTTTCATTATTATCTCGCATTATTATCTCGCAACTTTGAAGACCGATTGAACTCAAATTTTCACAGATTTGTTATTTTATGCATATGTATGTTGAGATACAGCAAGTGAGAAGACGAAGTGATAATTATCAATAGTGTCCAGTGTCTTTAAGTTTTCATATTAACTACACATGCTGTTGCATTTGTTTTTATGAGCCCTTAAGTTTATTACCTTTTGCCTAAGTATTACTGTTGTATTGATTTGATGTCTTCTCATTTTCTTAGTAGTACACTATTAACAATTTGTTGTTGTTTGTTTGTCAATTGCTGAGGTTCTTGACATTTAGGGCGAGGCGCTTGCAACCAATTACCTCTTGTATACTTTTTCATGTTATTTAATATAGTTTTTCGTATGAGTAACTAAGTTTTGAAATATTTTTTGCTCCTTGTGGTTTTGTTTAGTTTTAATTCTAATTTTTCTTATTTGTGGTTTTGTAACTGTTGTTTCTATATTTAGTGTTGCTTTTTACAACAATGTATTTTTTTATTTTGTCTCCAGTGCTCTGAGGCCTGGCATATGGTGCTGGCTTTGATTATTATTATCATTATTATTATGTTTTTTTGTTTATCCAGGCATAGGCCTACCTCCCACAACTTTGGCTTTTCTGACTATGCCTTAATGCAATTATCGTCTTATGCGTGTAATTGTTATGATGATTCTCTGTTGGATAGGAAATAAATGCCTTGGAATGAAATGAATGCTGTATTTCTTGTGTTTGAAGGTTTGATGAATTTGATTTTGAAACCTCAGATTTATAATTTGAGATCTCAAAATCAAGCAACTGAAAGCACATAACTTCGTGTGACAAGGGTGTTTTTTTTTTCATTATTTCGATTGAACTCAAATTTTCACAGATTTGTTATTTTATGCATATGTTGAGATACAGCAAGTGAGAAAACTGGTCTTTGATAATTATCAATAGTGTCAAGTGTCTTGAAGTTCTCATATTAACTACACATACTGTTGCATTTGTTTATACGAGTCCCTTGGAATGAAATAAATGCTGTATTTCTTGTGTTTTAAGGTTTGATACTCGGTCCTCTATCACCTGTTTACACAGCAACAAAACATGGCGTGGTGGGCTTCACAAGGTCGATGGCTGTAAGTATCTTGAGGTGGAAACATCTTTAAAGGGTATATGTAGTTTTTCCTAACAAAAACACAAGGTCCACAGGTTTACATTAAATTTACACAGTTTGAAGATTATGATAGTAGAAAGCTTCCCTAGGAAATTTGACTCACCGAGGTGCTGTAGTTTTTGAGAAATGAATAAAGGTAATAATTTTCGTCTCAGTTTTAGCATGTAAAAGCGTATTAACCAGTTATGCTACGGTTTTGGTATCATAACTGGTTATGGGGATTTTACATGCTCAAATAGTTTTGGTCTCATGAGACCAAAATGATTTTGTGACTTGTTTTACTTATTTCTCAAAAACTACACAACCTTAGTTAGTAATATTCGAAGGGAAGCTTTCCACTATCATTATCTTCAAACCCTGTAAGTTTCGGTAAACAGTGATGTCCAAGGCCCACACTTTGTGTACCACAATATCTATATCAAATAACAAACCTGTGAAAATTTAGGCTCAATCGGTCATCGGAGTCGGGAGAAAACAACGGAAAAACCCACCCTTGTTTCCGCGCGTTTCGCCGTGTCATGACATGTGTTTCAAATAAATCCGTAATTCTCGTTAACGAGAATTTATATTGTTTTGCTGTTTTCTCAAAAAGTAAAGCATTTCATGGAATAATATTTCAAGAGAAGTCTTTCACCATTGCCTTCTGTAAACCCTGTAAGTTTTTTTCTGAACCGAAAGGGTCCAATGTAAATCTGTGGACATTTTGAAAAAGTACCCAAATCATTTAAAGGCAAAGTACATCTCTGGTTTTTGCAACTGTTCGATTTGTTTAAACCTATAGCAATTGTGATTCCCTTAGTTTGATGCAATGTGGCTGACCTGTGATGAATGACATTGGTTTGTTTTCTCCTTGCAGTCTTTTGATGCAGCTTTCAGCAAAGATGACATCCGCTTAAACACTATTTGTCCGTCTTTCTCTGATACTTCAATTATCAACAAGACGGCGGCTCCAGAATTCGTGGATGGTAACATCATGAAACAGGTTGCCGGGACATTTAAGTTGCTACCGTAAGTTCTAAATATTCCAAGGTATTTTTCCAGTGCAATACATACATACAACTAAATATTTATAAAGCGCCTTTACATCAAGATCAAAGCGCTGGAAAGAGCAAGACCAATGGAACTATAAATACAACAAATTACATCTGATACAAGTGAGTTTTGAGAGATTTTTTGAACAATGGCAAAGAGTTTTTGATGCAGACTGGGAGGTTGTTCCATATTCGCGGAGCGATAAAGGAGAAAATCCGGTTGCGAGCAGATGAGAGTGTTTTGATAGTTGGGTGTTCGGTAGTGCAATATAAGTAACCATAGAATTAGTCTTGGCCCAAGATGTAAGCAAGCATTCATTAAAGCAACTACATTGAAGTTGCTGCTTAAGTTCTTTACATTCAATTTTTTTCTTCAAGTGAAAAATAAGTAACCATGGAATTAGTCTTGGCTCAAGACATCAGCAAGCTGGTGTTAGCCGTCTACAAAGACTCCAAAACAATGTTGCAAACTCATTTGCTTACAACCCACATACGCGCAGGCCTCTAAAAGGATGTCATGGCAGAGCAGCTAAGAGCATCAAATTCAAATTCTTGTGGTTAAGTCACCGGAGTGTGGGGTTCAAATCGGGGTTGTGACCCTTGTGTCCTTGAGCAAGGCGCTTTAATATAAATGGGGGGGGGGGGGTGGGGTACTGAGTATACAGTGCAATTTTATCCCCATGCAAATTTAACATCTATTGGAATGTGTTTTATTTTCCATTCCAAAGATTTAAAATGAAAGTGTAATAGTACAAACAAGTAGTTCTTTATTTGGCACCCAGTAGCCAGTAGAAAACTAGAAAATCCACAGCTGTATGTATTACTTATGGTCTGTTAATTTTATAACTAACAACAGCAACAACAGCAACAAAATCAAACTTGGGTGTTTGCTTTAAAACAATATCAATTCTCGATAGCAAGAATTACGGATTTATTTTAAACACATGTCATGACACGGCGAAACATGGGGAAACAAGGGTGGGTTGTCCCGTTATTTTCTGCTGACGCCGATGACCGTTTGAGCCTAAATTTTCACAGGTTTGTTATTTTATATATAAGTTGTGATACACGAAGTGTGAGCCTTGAACATTACTGTTTACTGAAAGTGTATAATGGCTTTAACTTAAATAAGTTCCTGTGATATTGTTTTAATGTTTTCTCAAAAAGTTAATCATTTCATGGAACAATATTTCAAGAGAAGTCTTTCACCATTACCATCTGTAAACCCTGTAAATTATTTGCAAATCTGTGAATTATTTTTTTTTTTTCTGTACCGAAAGTGTATAATGGCTTTAAAGATATTTTCTTTTCTTAGTATTATCACTGTCATTTTTATTTATACGATTATTATTATAGTGCCATTCCTTGAAAGCTTTTATGTGACCTTTGACCTGTGATTGATCTAATATTCCATTGCAGGGTGTCTCAAGTTGCTGAGGGCTTCATGAGGTTAGTTGAGGACGATGACCTCCATGATCAGGTCATGAGAGTCACTCACGAGCGGGGAATCGACTTCCAGAGGTTTAAACCAAACCCACCGATGCCAAGTAAGATGTGAAACTGAGAGAAGTTTTAAAAAGGGGGAAAATTTGGACCAAGCAGGATTTCTGTGTACTGGGCCCAATTTCATAGCGCTGCTAAGCACACAAATTTGCTTAGCATTTCTTGCTCGATAAAAACAGGATTACCAGCCAAATTCCCATTTGTTGGATATTGCTTGATATTGGTATTCAGCTGGTGTTTGCTTGTCCTAAAAATCACGTGGGAATTTGGTTGACATTCTTGTTTTTTTTCAAGGGAGAAATGTCATGCTTAGCAAATTTTTGTGCTTAGCAGCGCTATACATGAACACTATGATTAGTCCTATCTCGGATTAGGACGAGTAACTCATCCTAACTTGGGATTGGTGCAATGCGTCCTAATGTCTTTGGGTATGGAACTTAGCTTGTCCTAAGTCCTAAGATTAAACCCCAAGATAGAAGAGTTTTGTGATATCGACATCTGGGCCCAGTTTCATAGAGTTGCTTTAGCGGAAACTATTGCTTAACAATTGTCTACTAAGCAGAAATTAGCAAGATACCAGTAACTAATTGTACATGTGAGATGACAGTTAGGCTGGTAAGCCTAGTTTTGTTGTGCTAAGCTACTTGTTGTGCTTAAACAGCTATATGAAATTGGGGCCTGCTGTCTAGTGGGTAACACACCTATGTTCTGACACCCTTTGTGCATTTACCTAATCCTAACTCTAACCCTAGAGTGTGAATCTTCGAACATAGGGTTGTCAGAACTAGGGGCCCCAGATCACAGGGGTGTCGGAGCATGGTTGTTTCAAGAGATTTGTTATTTTAAGAAGTGCAGTAAGTCTCTGTGTTAACTTATGGCCAATTCTTGCAGTAAGTAATAACAACACTTTGGGCATGCTTATTTTGTTTTATGGAAAATGTATAAAAATGCCCTGGTTTTTAATAGATGTTAAATTTGCATCAGGAAAAAGATTTTTTTTCTTCTTTCCATATTCCCGATGTGTTATAGCACTGTGTACTCAGTACCCTGCTTTTTGAAAATGGAAATAAATATATAGTGTTGTTATAATCAGTGAAGTTCAAGTTTTTTTTGCAAAATGTCGTATTATTGATGATTAAGATACTATTCTTTACTGCTGAAACAAGGTTTACTCAAATTTGTATAATAATTTTGTAAATTATTGATAAATTATATTTTGATAAAATAAAAATAATGGATACCAATGCAGTGTTTTTAAATTGTGAGTTATTTTGAAGTCGGAGGAGAGTGTACAAGGTCAGCTCAGGATGGTCAGTTAAAGGTCAAAGACGATCCCCAAGACATGATATTTTCCTGATTTTGATTTTCCCTGATCGGAATCGGCGATTGCCTGTAAAGCCTTTACCCTAATTATGTACATGGGTCCGCGATTGTTCTCCAGGAAATTGTCCTACTTTTCCCCCCGGCCAAACAATGGATGCCTGACTGGTCATGAGCTTTAGGTCCACAACTTTCCTACTACCCTCTAGTTTGGTGGTCAGGTCGGTGGTAGTGTTATCTTTCCTCACCTTCGACCTCTAGGACCATGGGTTGACCACTCGTGACCGAATTATGACAGTCCATTGTGTATTTTGTACCAAGGACCAGTTTTCTCCCAAGTTTATACTCGTCTTGAAATCATGCGGCGCAATTAATGGGTGATGATTTTGACCTGAAAACGGGAGATTTTATGATGCCTGTTCTTCTTTCATACCTCTAGACTACCGGTAATACACTTTCTGATATCATAATGACAGTGTCGGTTGCGTGACCGTGTTTCAGCGCTGCTTAACGGTAAGCAAATTTGCGTGCTTACTGTTGCAGATAAATTTACTTCAGCCTTAGCGTATTTCACAGGTTAGCAAACACATTGGGCGGCCATATTATTGGGTTTACCGTGGATTTGCATTGTGACGTCATTTATTTCCGTGCGGTACAAGCACCGGAAGATTAGCATGCCTTTTCGTGTGCTTACGGATAGCAGCGTGCAAAGCACAAGACGTTTAAAGACTCACTTAATTAATTTTTTAAATTGGTAACTTTTGCTTTACCTTATGTCATTGACACTGTTCGTGCTGCTCACCACATGCCCCGAACGCGCTAACTATCTTATCGTTTGACTAGTATATATAATAGTCCGTGTGACTACATTATAATTGTTTCGATTGCGTGCAGTCGAATGTCAAACAGTGATGGGGAGTTCGGGACTATAAACAACAACATTAATAATAGGCCCTTTCTAAATTATTGCTTATTATTTCGCAGGATGTGAGGTTTCTATTTTTTACTCGACTTTTTTCTTCTTTATGAGCAATCGAGCAGAAGGGAAAATCTACGAAACAGTAATGCAAGAGGAGTAAGTGGATAACAAACTAAATGAACACTTCTATTAATTTCTTCTTATTATTCTTATTGTATGCTGTGACTGTCTGACTATTGCAAGTGCAAACTAAATCTACAATTATAATTTGCCATTAAATTGAACATTAAAGCCATTATACACTTTCGGCACAGATACAAAAAGTTCACAGATTTACAAATAACTTACAGGGTTTACAGAAGGTAACGGTGAAAGACTTCTCTTTAAATATTATTCCACGAAATGCTTTACTTTTCGAGAAAACATTAAAACAATTATCAATTCTCGTTATCGCGAATTACGGATTTATTTTAAACACATGTCACGACACGGCGAAATGTGCGGAAACAAGGGTGGGTTTTCCCCGTTATTTTCTCCCGACTCCGATGACCGATTGAGCCTGTTATTTTTTATAACAGTTAATATACATGAAGTGTGGGCCTTTTGACAATACTGTTTACCGAAAGTGTCCAATGGCTTTAAAAAGGCAAAGGATGCATTTTGTTTCTGAATATGGTTCGATTGTATTATAGAGAGATTTAGAAGTACAGTCCTACCAATATGTACAAGTTTTGTACCAAAAGGTGGTTGCATTTTTTAATGTTTCTGCTTACGGTCAGCAAGCAGCCCTATGAAATTGAAACTCGCAAAGTTTGCACAAAACCGGCCGTTAAGTAGCCCTATGAAATACGGCCCTGTTGGCTAAGGAGGGGGGGGGGGGGGGTGTTAATATTATCCAGTAGTACCCCCTCCCTTGTTCTGTCCAAAAGTGGATGGGGTTTTGTTTATAGAATAATTCCCCTTGATTTACGCACGGATGAATTAAAATCTATTACGAATTAAGTGGGCCACCCTGCAGTTCAAGTCAATCACAATGGAACATGGATACAGTTAGATTACAATTAGGTTAGAGATTATTTAGGACGAGCAAGCATAACCGACGTGCATGGTTCAAAAAGAAGGGGGAAAATTTAGAACGGCGGCATCTAGGGCGAAGGTTCGTTGTCACGGCGAGTATAGAGTTTTATGCTACGGTCTTCCTCAACTATAGCTATAGCTGTTCTAATTGTCAATGGCCAGGTCGGCAAACTGAAAATGATTTGAGAATGTTTTGTCGTTCTGTTCATTAAGGAAAATGCTAATAGTTATGTTATTGCTCCCAGTGCAGTAGTCGAGTCCTGTACCTCACGACCTCACGCACGGCTTGTTTCCAATGAAAAGCTGGATTGGCAGATGAGATCAACATAGTTCAGCGTTCTTGAAACAGTTCCCTTCAGGTTGCCCCATACTCGGTTGAATAAGTTACATCCAAGAAAAAACGTTTCATCAAAATGGGCGGAAACTTTTGTTCACGGGCGAGTATAGCCTTGCTATATAGGACTCTTTCTCTGTACACAGACATAGTACAATACGAAAGTGTAAGGCCGCCAGTAGGGCGAGTAGTGTTTGTCTGTTATCCATTGCAATAGTAGGGACCTTTAGATTTAAGTGAACGCGGACTTCGTTCACGTTGTAACGTTAGCCTTTATTCGAGGCGCTTCGCTGCGTCGCTACTCTCGCGCTTCTCTTTTCTTGAGTGGCATGAGTGACATCTAGGTGCCGCGTGCGCCTTTATAAAGGCTACGTTCACGTCCAGCACGGCTGTGGTATTTCCGAACGTACGTCAAAACCACAGTTTTGGGGTCCTCAACTCGTGCAGACAACATTGGTGACGACTTGACGCATGCGCAAAGCCACAGCAAGATGTAGTCACGTTACAGTCGACGTCTTGGATGCGAAATCTAAAGCTGAATGTTGTCTGCACATTGTGTCGTATATGAGGCGCCAATTGTAAACTAGTTATTTAACGATGTTATTCACATAACATAAATCATTTTATCCACTATTTTACTTGTATTTAAAAATAATTGCGTTTAATAAATTTTTTACATTAGGCGCCCCATAGAGCCGCGACCCCAAAACTATGGTTATGACGTCACTTGGAAAAACCACAACCGTGGTTGACGTGAACGAGGTCCACGTTGACTCGAATCTAAAGGTCCCTAGTGTTGTTCTCTTGCAGCCAGAAGAAAGTAAAACACACAAATTAGTATGGCGCGAAAATGTTGTTCTGTGTATGTCATTCAAATCGGGGTGAAAACATACAGTTTTATTTACTTGCTCCGCTTTAGAAAAACAAAACAAGTTGTCTTCTATTTTCAGCGATCTAGGAGAATTTCCATCTTTCAACGTATTCAGTAAAATGTCACTGATAATGCAGGAGTCACCATCAAATCCATGCTCCTTTAATTCAAATGGAAACATGTGAAATCAAAATAAAAGCAGCCGACACTCTCTTGGAAATATTCCCTCAAGACTTGGTAGCGAGTGGCGTTATTGAGCTCACAAACATGGGGCGTGGTAGACGAACCTCGCTTGATGTTGAATGAGAGACAGTCCTGGCGCTCCATACATCGTCGTCTGCATGCGGT
Organism: Asterias rubens; assembly: GCF_902459465.1. Lineage (NCBI taxonomy): Eukaryota > Metazoa > Echinodermata > Asteroidea > Forcipulatida > Asteriidae > Asterias > Asterias rubens. The sequence continues at coordinate 14,739,846 of NC_047065.1, read as the reverse complement.
TACTGTGTTCGTTGGATATCGGTCCAGGGTGTGGCCGAGGAGACAGCGAGACACGAAGTGACCAGTACACTCATCTACTGCCAAGCAGTACACGTCCATAGCGGACTGACCACAGCTGACTTGGTGAGGGCGTTCACAGACGATGAATAAGTCATGGCCTTTCCACACATCACCCCAATAGCCTAGCAGGTCAGGTTTGTTATTGTAATCACGGGTTATCATAAAGCCATAATCCTGATCGCTTTGCCAGTCATCGTCATCAGGTTGGTTTGGCTCCCACTTCCGATATTCAGTAGGATATTTACCATTCTCGATGCAGTTCCATTCATCTTCAACTTCAGCGTCATTGCAATTAATCCAAATGCCGAATGAATTTCCATGGTGCTGAAACGAATTGAATATAAAATCATTTTCGCCATCTGAGCTTGGGACCATTATAGATGCGTTGTTACGATCACACTGAATCACGGCAGTTGACCAGTCGCCCTTCATGGATCCATCCAGACCCAAGTAGCAAGAATCAGCATAAGGCACCCATCCGTAAGGGCACACTTTCGCTGCAAAGACACTTTTTGTTACCGTGATGATAACCGTCAAACAAACTAAAGTGTAATAAGTTGCCTCAATAACTCGACATGCCATCTTGCACATCTGCCTTGCTAAACTGGCCACGTAGGTCTGTACCGGCGATGGCGGTCTGGTCTATCAATACTATCTACCATTCAATGAGGCAAAGTAATGGTCTTGCCAAAGATACCTACATAAATGTTTTGGGTCTACAGGGTTAACACAAAGCCAGTTGGTCTTGTATGTAATTACTTTATAATACTAGAGTACTAATAAAGTATTCGTTGTCACAGAAACGATAGAGTGCAAAAAGGTAAGGCAGTCGGTCCGGTGCCTCCTTAGACTTAATGGCGCCACTTAATTGTCACGAAAAACAAACGTATGGCACGCTATTCTACGGAGCCCCTAAAGGGATATTGGTAGTTTAACAAGAAACTTAGAAGTAACAATACAAAAATCATGCATAAGCAAATAATGACCAAGGCCGTGACATTAGTACGGAGCCCAAAGTGGGGACAGTATTTTGTTGTTGAATAAAATAAATTTGTTCCCTCGAGATGTCGTTCCCTCAAAAGATAAGTTGGTCACCTCGAAATACTATTTTGCTCCCTCAAGTACAATTTCGTTCCTTTGAATATTATTGTTTTGCTCCTTTAAACTATTACTTCGAAAGAGTTGTTCGATTCTATGATTGTTGTTGGGCATGCTATGTTAATTAGCTCTATCGAAATTGAGGGAACAAAAACATACTACGAGGGAATAAAATGGCACGATGAAGTCAGGGACTAAAATAACATATATATTGTTTTCATTATTTAAGAAAGAAAATCAAATATTGTAACTGTCCCTATAGGGACTCCGTACCAGTTTTATTTACGATGAAACATCCGTAGTCGTAAAGTGTTCTGCATTACAGAGTGTTTAAGTGCAATGTTAAATTGTTAACAGATAATTTTGAAATATTAAAACCCCATGGGTCGGGTCAAGGTGATGATGCTTAGTGAGAATTAAGTCATCCTTTATCATTCTGTAAAAGTGGTACCCGGCCCATAGTTGGTTCCTATTGACCATACAAAGTGTAGATCTCAAACGGTTTTGTGCACAATTTTGAATTTGTAACCTATTCTGGTACATGTTTGACGTGCGAATTATCGGATGTTAAACGTCCAACCGTCCAACTAGCAAAATATTCCAGCGCCGCCGCGCCGCTACTAAAACAAAGAAGCACCTGTGCAAAAGGTTGTGATCCGATTTGTGCATTTTTAATGTTGCCGGATATTTTGGAAGTTACACTTCCAGGGGTTATGAACGAGCAAGGCATGCTCGGAAAAAATGGCGCGACGAGATCGATCACCCCTGGGAATGAGGTTGATGTTATATAGACTAGAATACAAAGAAGCTCCTGGGGAGGATTTGCACATTGCTTGAAAAAGTAGAATTTGAACATTAGCGAGGATTTCAAACCTAAAGTCACACAGAAGATGTACATGGGTCGATTTCACAAAGAGTTAGGACTTGTCCTAGGAGATATGCAAATGGCACGGATAGTCCCAAGTTAGGACGAGTAACTGGTCCTAACTCGAGATAAGACTAGTCCTAACTCTTTGTGAAATCCACCCCAGGTATGTCTACACAGTGGCATGGATTTGGGTTATTTTGAGTAATAACCATTAGTGTCCACTGCCTTTAAAACTTGTTTTAGTAATTTTACTTTGGATTGAAGCTCTGGAAAACAAACAGGTGTGTAATGAAGGTGATGTTGGATAGATAGTTGGTAAATGACTGGAATCATGCTCAGTTCAAGTTATATCATCTTTAAATTATATCATCTGATAGATCTATTCTATGTGTTATGCAGACTCAAGACTGTTTATCTACATGTATATATAAAAAAAACTACGTTAAAAAAAGCTCTGACCGTAAAAATGAAATAATTAGTTAAATGCAGTTGCAACTATAACACACTGCCCAAATACGCTAAATAAGGGTAATAGGGGAGTTTAGCTACGCTTCAAAACGCAAGGTGCTAGAATTACTTTCTGCATCACATGTCTAAAACCTCCACCATGTGCCTTCACTCCCGGCTGCTAATCAACACAAGCATAATCAAGCAACTTCCAACCAAACTGACTGAATTATAAACCACTTCACCACTTGTTGTTTATTTGGTTTAATTAATTGTCACATCATCAACTTGAATACCTCTGTCAATACCCGACACACCGATACACTCGTATTCAACCATTTGTATGCTAGAACCCTCAGCCTAAAAAACACTTCAGTTCATTCTTTCCCTCGTGTTTGGAGCGGTCTGCCAACAAATATCTGCAACTCCCTCACCCTCGATTCATACAATTGTTTTAAAAGATACCTGTGTCAGCACTTCCAGAACCTGTAGAGTTTTTCCAAATTGTTTTTAATTTATCTGTTGATAAAGATTGCCCCTTTTCTTAATTTCTATATTTTTATTTCCTCATTATTGTTCATTGTTTTTAGGTCAGCTTTTTTTAAACTCAAATGTGCACTTCCAAATAATCTTGCTACATATAAATAGGTTTTTCTTAACATATACATATTTATTTTGTTCTTAATATTTATTATATTTTCCAAAGTTTATCTTTACTGTTTTTAAATGTTTGTTAAAGATTCTATTCCTATTTTAAGATTGGATTGATAGGCTTTCGAGTCACAGTGGTTAGGTTCACTTTTATTAATCCTGGCCATCTTAGAATGGGCTTGTCTTGTCTGTTTTTATAATTGTCTTGCTTGATTGCCAGTGCTCTGTCTCACTCAATCATTGGTTTACAATTTTTCTAGATGTCATAAGTTTACATTCATTGTTTCTTATACTGTTATATTTCTTTATTTATATTTCATTATTGTATCTTGTACTGTTTGTTGAAATCTTGGCCGAATAAATAATAATAATAATAATAATAATAATAAAAGCTGTCAACATCCAGTGCACCCAAAGGTTATACGAGATTTAAATGGGTAAATTGCTTGTAACGTTCCTTTGTGAGTAACACAGCCCTGGACGGTTAAACACGGACGGCAAGTCGGTGTGTTTGGATACATATCCATATCTTCATGGTATCTCAAATCTGATTTTAGTGGCAGCATTACCATTGAGGAATGATTCACAAAAACCATAGAGCTAGAAAAACATACTCTCAGAACCTTAAAGCTTGTACGCATGGTTGAACCATGGATGAAGAAAATATTCCTCCATGGCTGAACTGGCATGTTTACCAACTGATACATGTTGATGACGATAGACGTGGGTTGATTAACTATTCTGTGTACCCGAGCGTCAAATCTGCTATCCACCTATAGTAAAGGCTAAAAGAAAATCAGTGACTGAAGAATTAATGAAACCGTTGTGCACAATGCTATCCAGTGAATGAGGCTGTCCTTCAAAAGGCTTTCAAACTGTTCGCCTGTTTTGAAAGTCCAACCGTTTCCAGCACTCAGGCTACGAACCGTCCAGGGCTGTGTTACTCACAAAGGGCCGTTATAAGCACATTTCTCCAAGCTGCCCGTAGAAGAACTACCTGAAGCCCATCAACAAGCGTCGAACTTAAAAAACTGGGTAAACACAACATTATAAAAGGCGCAATCAGGATGACAGGAAAACAGATTTTAGTGGTCCTTCTGCTCCAGGTCAGCCAACTGCTTTGTGTCCGAGCAGGGTCATATTTCTACGAGCTAGAATGGCTGCGAGCTGACGGGACCTCGGCAACGTCTTATGTGTTTCGAGAGGGGGAAACGGCCATCGCAAAGTGCCGGGTGACAACTCGATCGGGGCCCCCTATCAATTCTTTCTCGTTCGAGTGGAAGCGACACAACAGTACCGGTGAGAGAGTGATCATCTCGCAAGGCGAACGGCTCGTCTACACGGGCAAAGACCGAGGTCGCTTCTCTCAGATCACCCTCGCCCAAGTCAGTTCGAATACCGTGGAATATCGGCTTACGGTCAGAGACATTGACCGCTACGATTCCGACGGGTACGTCTTCTTCTGTAGACTGGAACAATCTTCTGAAGCAGACTTTGTTTCCTTCGTCCCGTCGAAACTTCTCCGGGTTAGCTGGGTCGCTCCCTCCCCGCAATGTTCGGCAGACGTGGCTCGGAAGGCCAAGAAGGGTGAGTCGGTGGTGTATCAATGCTCGGCTAGTGACACCGACGGAGTGCTGCGGACGAACGGGTCTCTCTCGCTCTGGAAAGACGGCGACGAACTAAGCGACGTGGTGGGGAACAAACAAGAACTTGAATCGGAAGTTCAGTACAGCCTGAGTCACAAGGTGGTTGTTACTGATGATTATGCCGCCGAAACTTACATGTGCCGATTTGTGGCGTTCGGCGGTTTCATGAATTATGACTATAACTGCACCTTCGACAAGCCGGTCTGTGTGGTTGTTGATACCACTCTGCCCTGTGGTTCAAAGCTCGTTGGTGGAGCAGAAACACTCTCTGGCAATCTCATCTTGACATGTTGCATCTCACTTGCGGCGGCAATTTTCGGGATAATGTAAGAGAATAACAGTTACACTGAACTGTGATTTTGAAAGTTTAAATTGCAAGTGCGATAACTAAGCCCGTCTGCTTTACATTGTATTAAAATAAAAGCACCCATTCTGATAAAATTATGTTTTTACAATTCATATATTTTATTAATATTAGATTTACCGTCCCGTCATTGCGGTCGGTCGGTAGGCCTTTGTGAAGAAATTGCTTGCATTTTATAAGAAAATGTGCCATTATAATGTCGAAAACAAAATCGAGAAATACCTTGTTAAAAAAATGGCATTAAAACTTGCAAAACATGTACTAAGATAATAAGGAAGCAATTTCAGCAGTCGCTGACGATCTCTGAAGCGCCGAAGGTGTGATTTTTTTTTAAATGGCTATGGAGATAAAAAGCCTGGGGCCCGGGGTCCAAGTTATTTCGAAAATACCCTAATGATTTAGCAATGAAAGTTTGGTTTTAAATTGTTTACTAACACTAACGTAAACTACGGTGCTTTACGGTGCAATTGGGATAATAACTTAATTTTTTGTTTTAACTGGAAATATATAATTACTATACTATTACTATACCTCTGACGAAGGTCCGATTTGGATCGAAAGCTAAGGCCATGTACCTCATGTCACTATATTACTCTTAAATAATATAACGTTTTTATTATAAAGTACATATAGGTTTTCTGGGTCAATTTCGGAACAAGAGCAGCCAATTTAACCACCAAGCTATTCTATTTCGCGCAAAATCGAATGCTACTCAAAAGGGTCATTCGATTTCGTTTTGTGATTAGTCAAATGTAATGTTGCGTCATTCGATTTAACAAATTAATAAACATTCAATTTTCGAGACCTCAAGTTCTAAATCTGAGGTCTCGAAATCAAATTCGTGGAAAATTACTTCTTTCTCGAAAACTATGGCCCTCCAGAGGGAGCCGTTTCTCACAATGTGTTATACCATCAACCTCTCCCCATTACTCGTCACCAAGAAAGGTTTTATGCTAAACATTATTTTGAGTAATTACCAATAATGTCCACTGCCTTTAATTAGAAAGTAGGAAAAAACACGCCCGAACTCTTTCTCATATATATTTTTGTGTTTCTCATATATATATTTTTGTGTTTCTCATATATATTTTTGTGTTTCTCATATATTATATTTTTGTGTGTGGAAAAGGTAGACACAATATTATCACAAGAACTAATATAGGCCTATCAGAGTCATCTGCAAACTTTCAACAACTTAATAAATACCTCCCCTTGTTTCCAACATATTCAACGCGAGTTTTTAATATGATTTTGCATAATTCTTACAAACTCATGGCAATCTGTATTGACTTCGTGTTTTTGGCTCTCCGTAGTTTTTTTTAAACCTCGGTTGGCCAAACAACTCGGGCCGTAAAGTTGCGATAGAAAAATCTATAAATGATGGGCCGTGTTTGATATGGCGACTTTGGCTTAGGCTGGATTGGCGCGTCATCGTATCTTGAAGTATAGGACGTCTTTAGCCCCTTAGCAACATCCGTCCGCAGTCGCAGCAATTTGTCAAGGGGCGTGGCCGATCTGTATCAACTAAGTGTGTCGTTGGCGTAACATTTCTACAAACTATAAGATCTGGTTTTAACTTTCCATAGTTTTACAGCCTCAGTTGGCAAAATCTCGATTTGTGAAGTTGCGATAGATAAGTCTATTCCGATACGGCCATAGTGTCTCGAACAAGCAAAAACAGTCAACTTACAAACTACATTCAGTTAACCAACAGGTGATATAAATATTTAATTGCAATCTGAAGTAAGTGATACTGTGCATATATAAATAATGACAAATGGCAGTAAAGATAATAATAGTCATAAAGTATTTCTAGTTAGTTTCACATTAAATATTCAAGTGGAAATGTTAACATAAACTAATCTCCAATAGGACAAGATTAAAAATATTAAACGTGCATGATAATAAAAGTTCAATTTTAATTTTTGTTTTTAGGGCAGCAGACTTACCGGGTAAATCCATTGTTCTCAGAATTATGCACATGTTCAGAACTACGTAAACAATGGAAATTTACCCGGTATGTCTGCTGCCACCTAGCGTTGGAAAGTCTCCCATTGGCCAACCCCTCTAAAAAAACCGCAGCTTATTATATAGCTCTATGATACCATTGCACAGAGTTGAACTCGATCGGGTTGAACCATGAGTTAAACCATCTCTTCGTTGCTCTATGGTTAAACCGACTTCAGTGCTGTGTCTGAATGACCTCAATACATGTATCCTATAGTTGTAGATATTTATTATATCAAAACCTGGGAAAACTTCAATTCAATTCAAACAGTGTTTTTTTAGAAAATCTAGTTCGGTTTGTCCGCTAAATCTGCGATTGGAATACACAATCTGAGATGCCTTACTGTTGGTTATAGGCTTCACAGATTCAATTTTTGGGTTGTAAAAAAATATCTTTTTCCATAATCACAGTACTTTGAAGTGAAAATTTTCTCAGAATGCATGATTCTACTCAAAGCTGCTATACTTCTTTACCAAGTAAGTTTTAAAGGAACATGTTGCCTTGGATCGGTCAAGTTGGTCTTTGAAAAGCGTTTGCAATCATTTGTTATAAAATGCATAATGGGTAGAAAGATGTTGTAAAAGTAGAATGTAATGATTCACCACAAACATGCCTAAAAAATGCGCGGTTTTCCTTCTAACTCGTCGACTAACACGGTCGGCCGTTTGGGAGTCAAATTTTTGACTCCCATGAATGGCAGACCGTGTTAGTTTGCAGAGTAAAAGGAAAACCACGCAATTGTGAGGCAAATTTGTATGGATCACTGTATTCTACTTTTAAAACATCTGTCTACCCATATACATTTTATAACAAACGGTTGAAAACGCTTTGTAGACCAACTCGTCTGATCCAAGGCAATGTGTTCCTTTAACGAACCCTTTATATTTGGAACACAACATTTTTATTTCCTCCCCCCCCCCCACAAAATTAAAGATGTTTAAATTGTTGTTATTTTGAGTGCACTTCTTTCACTCGGAATTTGGCAATAACATTTTCAACATCTCAACTCTTCTTCTACGACAGTGTAATCAAGATAAAACTTTGAGTACATATTTGATTCAAACTGTTTTCCTTCTACAACAACAATACAACAAACTGGAACTTCTTGTTTAAAGACACGGACACCTTTGGTAATTTTCAAAGATAAGTCTTTTCAGTTCATGTATCTCAAGATATGCACAAAATAACAAACCTGTTTCTAAAACTACGATACTTCGGAAGGAGCCGTTTCTCACAATGTTTTATAATATCAACGGCTCTCTTATTGCTTGTTACCAAGTAAGTTTTTATGCTAATAATTATTTTGAGTTATGACCAGTAGTGTCCTGTACCTTTAAACAAACTTAAAGGGAAGGTACACATTTGGTAATTACTCAAAACAAATATTAACTTAAAAACTGACTTGGCAACGAGCATTGGAGAGCTGTTGATAGTATAAAACATTGAGGGAAACTACTCCCTCTGAAGTAATGTAGTTTTTGAGGAAGAGGTAATTTCTCACTAAAATAATAAAAGACTTCTAGCTAGTTATTCCTACTGAAAGCACACAAATTCGTCCAACAAGGGTGTTTTTTCTTTCATCATTTTCTCGCAACTTTGATGACCGATTGAGCTCGAATTTTCACAGGCTTGTTATTTTATGGTTATGATGGAATACACCAAGTGAGAAGACTGGTCTTTGACAATTAACAAACGTATACAGTGCCTTTAACCTGCAATTTGTCTCAATATATTTCTGATAACAATTACATTGGGCATCATTCATAAACAATCAGTTCCTATAAAACTAACACTTAAATATTGCACATTAAGAGTTGTCTTCATAACAAAATCACATCAACCTGGTTTTTGTTAAACAATTTGGAAAAGTGTGGAATAACAGGAGTACTTTACTGTGCCACTTTAAAACACAATTGCCAAACCTTTACAATGTTAAATAAATATATAATTTAGTTCTTTGTTCTTTATCTACAACTCTTTGTTCTTATCTACAAAAATTGCACATGGTTTGACTGAATTTGTTTGGGTGCGGAATCACATCGAACAAATAGAATTTTGGAACAAATAGTAATGATAATGGACATTCACATGTAACTATGTAACTTAGTTCTTATACAGCGCACTTTACAACAATGTATCAATGCACTTTATGTTTGTGATCCGGTCATTGGGCCGATAACATTCCTACAACAAAAACACAATTGCCAAACCTTTACAATGTTAAATAAATATATAATTTAGTTCTTTGTTCTTTATCTACAACTCTTTGTTCTTATCTACAAAAATTGCACATGGTTTGACTGAATTTGTTTGGGTGCGGAATCACATCGAACAAATAGAATTTTGGAACAAATAGTAATGATAATGGACATTCACATGTAACTATGTAACTTAGTTCTTATACAGCGCACTTTACAACAATGTATCAATGCACTTTATGTTTGTGATCCGGTCATTGGGCCGATAACATTCCTACAACAAAAAGTATGCTTACCAAAGGAAGGTTACCAGCCAAATACCATACCACGATGTACCATCTGTGACTGGTAAACAACTCACCTTAGCTTAGCAGAATCTTAAAAATTCATAAAAATTGTAGTCAAGATCTTATAGAACTGAACTGACAATACAGAACTTCTGACTATCACAAACCAGATTTGTCTACGGGATATTTTTGTTCTTCTTTGACTGGACGTCATCTCGTCTGGATTCAGGCGAGGCTTCACTGCTTGAGTCATAACCCTCGCCTTGCAAAGTGGAAGCCTTACTCCCTTGGTCTTCCATCCCGGAGAGAGAGGGCGTGGTGCTGTCTGATGACACGCCCTTATCGATGTCCTCCTCGGAATGTTCGTCCCCGCTGCAAGCATCGTCGTCATCAGCGAGATGGTGCTCACTTTTATCCGTACCACTGTACGTTTAGAAAGAAACAGAATCGCTTAGTTTTATATCTCTGCTAACATTAACATGTTACGTAAGTTGTTTGAAACAGCTTATTCTATTTTTTTCAAAGAAAACTCGTGGGTGAACATCAATACTCTCTTGTACTAGTGATACGAGTAGGGGAACATGGCTAAAATATACCATATTAAAGAGAATTGTTTACTCTTTCCAACGGTAAACATTTTGTTTGGAAATGTTCATTTGCAAGGCAGTAAATAATGAATGTTAATTATGAGTGTTTCATGGGCTTAGGTAGGGACAGTGTGTATGTACCAGTCAGGTGACTATCGGTTAAGCTTCAACAAGTTTAAACCTTGCCTCTGTGCGCCATGTCTGATTGTTGTTTAACCTAAAGTCGGTTAGTAGTTGGTCTGAACAGAATCGTCACCGCCCCTCAACCGATCCTGCAAAAAACGCTCAACTGATGACCAATAATTCAGGTTGGGGTAGCCAAAATGCAGTCTAATGTTCTTTGAAAAAACATTTGTTTGTGAAGTAAAATGGCCATTCGAGAGTTAAAACCATTCCACTATCCAGTTGTTTCCTTAAATGCTTCACTCACCTATCCTCCATGTGTACAGGCAGGGCTGACGATGACCTCTGAGTGTCTTCTGCTGCGTGATGCTGGGAAGGCTTCTTCCGTGCTCGCTTCTCTTCGCGTTCGACATCACTGATGCTCCGTGCCATGCGGTGTCGCTCCTCTACAATATACACACACAATTAATAAGTAAATATGCCTTAGAGTGTTAATATAACTGTCCATGGTATGGCTGGATCTCCGACTTTGCTCCCATGCCAAATACAACGATACACAATGGTGTGGCAGCCTATCAATCTCTCGTAATCCTCGTTTTTGCAACAAAAGGCTGAAGGTCTTGAATTGTCTTGAGTTAGGGTTACACAATTACATCCAGATAAAGAGAAATTTGGAGCGTGAATTCCAGTACCCATTGTCCCTCTTTGAAATGAAGCATAGTGGGAAATGAAACATAGCACGATACATGTAGGTTCATGCCTTTGTTAGCTGCACAAAACTTCAAAACTTAACAAAACAAATTAAAGCACCAACTTACTTATCCCAGAGAAGCTCGATTTGGAGGTAGCTTTCCTCGGTGCCGGCCTCCCTTGCTCATGAGCCGGCGTCATCGTTGAGTCTTCTTCCTCTTCTTCAAGCGGTACGTCGCCGGTGATGCTGCTCCTTCCCATCATCACCTTATCCTCCTCATTGTCCCACAACAGGTTCATGTTACCCATACTCTCCCGCGGGGTGCGGGAGCCGCTGCTGCTGGGCATGTTCAGATCGCCCGGGTTCGGGGACAGCACGCTGGCTGTCCTGCGCAGGGTACGCTTTGGCCTCAGATGCTCCTGATGAACTTGGTCGCTGTCCGAGTGTCCTTGCTCGTTCTGCGACTCCGAGTCGTCATTGGAGGTGCGCTCATGCTGCTGTTTCTTTGCTCTCTTCACCACTGAGTTTAAGAGACATAGTTTGAAAGATTGTAAGGGTGTTTTTATACAAAATTTTGTTTCATGACTCAGATGAGCTCTCTTCCAAAACTCTTTGCTCCCATTATGTGAATGTAATCTTTTCTCTTAGACACAAGTGTAACTGGGTTCTTTTATGTGTATTAGACTTTTTCTGTGGCAGCCCCTAAGCTTTGGAATGCGCTACCGTCACATACATAACGAACAGAAACTCATCTCTTTTAAATGTAATATAAAAACCTATCTTTTTTAGCTTTTTAATGTCTTTTTCTATGGTCACTTTGGCAATTAGTTTTAGAATTTTAGCATTGATAGGGTTAGAGGCATCTGTCTCCTGAAAAGGTCAAAACATTACCGATGCCAGCAGAGATAGGCTTATGTAATAAGTAACTAATTAGTTTTCTGTTGGCGGGACAGACGTACCCCCATACTTTTGACCAGTCTTTTTTCTTTGTCTTTTTCTTCCACTCGGTGCTTTTTACATGTGTTCTGCGCCTCTGATCATTTTGTATGTAAGGGGCGCAATATAAATTTTAAATATTATTATTATTATAACTATTATTATTATTAGACAACACTCTAGACAACACATGTTTGGTTTATTTTCAGGGAACTTTCTGCATCCGGTATTAAATCTCTGAAATCCGGTATTAAATCTCATAGAGTGGAGTACTTTCAAAGATTTGGGACGGCACCTAGCAAGAAGAGTTCTAGTGAAATGTCAACCGCAGTTATGTTTTAGTCTGGTCCCCCTGTCTTTATGAGAAAGGACAAAGACCGGAACTTGTCTTACAGGCCCCAAAATTTCATTAGTTACAATGATTTCATTAGATAAACGTGCTGTGAAGTAAGCTTTACGTATCTGTGTTATGATTGGTTGAGGTTACGAGGTGATGTAGTTAACCAGCTTGCACTTTTGATTGTCTGCATGCATGCATAATGTTGTGTACATCATGTCATGTTTTGGCTGCGAATCTTTGTGTGAAATGGATGAGAAGTCAAACGTACATTTTGGCAACATCCCGTAAGGCTGGTATCCTACCTCTTTCTCAGCTCTTGAGACCAAAAGAGCCTTATTCAATAATTTCACCATCCCAGCTCAACCACCATCCCAGCCCGCCCCCCACCCCACAATCAATCACGCCCCACGAGACAAAGAGCGTTAAATACGAAACTCACGTCTCTTCTTCTTTTTTCGTTGCTGGCGAGTGCCGAAGATCACCTCATCTGATGAGATGTCCGAGTTGGAGAATTGAACCGCTTCGTCCTCGATGTCGTTCAACCCGCTTCGATAGGATGCTCGCAGGATGGTACTGGCGATCTTGGAGGTGCGGGCCACCTCCAGGACGGCGTTGAAGAACTTGCTGCTGTCTATGTTCCTGTCCTTTAGGAGGATGGACTCGGCGATGAGTGACTTGCCTCGACGCTTCTTGGACTTGCTCTCGTTTGCCTGGTTCTTCTTCAGGATCTCCCTGATTAAAAAAATATAGTAATAATAATAATTAGGGAAAAACAGTGCGAGGACCCGGACTTCACTGCGTGGAAATGACCGGGTTGGTGGCTGGCCGCTTTTAACAGACCGAGATGGTTTATCAATGGTTAAACGTGCAGGGATTTAAGCTTTCCATACCTGTGGTTTGATTGGTCAGAGGCAATATTTGTCAGCTGCACTTTCAGTTTTATGCATGCAGCCTGCATAATATTTGTACATATATGCATGTAATGTTTTTTAATATGATTTTGGGGGTCGTACTAAGAATTTACTATAGAGTTGGATTCAAACCAATTACCTTCCAGTTTAAGTGCCTGCGCTCTACCAACTCAACTATCTATGTTGGCGGTGTCCCTATTTTGTCAATATCTTCGTTGTTTTAAATGTTTACATGTTCACATGTATGAAGGATTTGACTGGGAATCTCCATGTGAAAAGTATGTGAGGTCATAGGTGACTTTGGACAGGGATTGACACAGGCTCAGATGTTAAGGCTAGGTTGAGTCCTGGTAAAACGCACATGGCGCTATGTAATGGAACTAAGAAAAGAAACGCTGAGCTGCCTCAAACTCACCTTGCTTTTCGTTTGAGGCTCTCCTGGGCATTAGGGTAGTTTACTACCACCTCTTGGAGTACCTTCTTATCCAGAACAAACAGATTGGAGTAGCCTGGAGAGTACACATCAGCTGTACGGCGGTTACCAACACCGACACTCAGCAAGCTACAGAGGTTGCAAAAAAAAAAAAGGAAACTTGGTGTTTAGTTTGTTTGTTTTATTTTATTCCCGTTCATACAATAATAGGTACAGATAAATAATAAACAATGGTCCATACAAAATGGTTCATACATTAAAAGACTATACAGTATGAATTGGGGTGACATCCAGAGTAGACTGGCCTTCTATAGTTGGGGGGCAGGGGGGCGGAGATTAGGTTGTGCGTGATCGAGTTGTCAACTTTATTGGAATAATTTTCTGGGGTTTTTCTCCCATATATAAATTGAACCTTCCTTCCTTAACTTCTCTTTTAATTTAATGGAAGCCAAAGCTCCATACTGCTTCGTTAAAGCCATTATACACTTTCGGTAAACAGTATTGTCCAAGTCCCACACTTCGTGTATCACAACAGATATGAAAAATAACAAACCTGTGAAAATTTAGGCTCAGTCGGTCATCGGAGTCGGGAGAAAATAACGGGAAAACCCACTCTTGTTTCCGCGCATTTCGCCGTGTCATGACATGTGTTTAAAATAAAGCCGTAATTCTCGCTATCGATAATTGAAATTGTTTTAATGTTTTCTCAAAAAGTAAAGCATTTCATGGAATAATATTTCAAGAGAAGTCTTTCACCATTACCTTCTGTCAACCCTGTAAATTATTTGCAAATCTGTGAACTTTTTTTCTTTCTTTTTTGTACCGAAAGTGTTCAATGGCTTTCAGAGAAAAATCTTGTTTGAAATGTTTTTGTTTTAATTTTACTACCAAAGTAAGCAGACTTCTTCATTGATTCAGAACAGTAAATTAGTGCTGCAGTCAAGCTACATGAGTTGCTTATCATATATATATATATATGTATGTCAGTATAGAGAAATAATTAAGCCAAAACACTCAACAGGGGTGACATTTTTAAGAGTATAATTTATGTCAATTTAAATGCCAAAATACATTTTATTTTATATTGGCAAATTCCTTCTTCATACAACATTAGATAGCGATTAAATTAACATTGAAATGACCGACCAATGTGTTTTCAATAAACAACTTGACTTTAAACCACTTTTTCTCATATATCTTGGTGTTTCTACTTTCACAACTTTTGAATCGACGAGTGGGCTGCATATACCTGATTTCTCCAAAGTAGCTGCCAGGATGCAGTGTGGCTAGCACCGTACGGTTGTTCTGTCCCCCAAGTACTTGAACCAAACCATTCTTGATGATGTACATCTCCTTCCCAACCTCACCCTTAGTGCAAAACAAAAAGAATATTCCCTCCTTAAAGGAACACGTTGCCTTGGATCGGTCGAGTTGGTCTTTGAAAAGCGTTTGTAACCGTTTGTTATAAAATGCATATGGGTAGAAAAATGTTGTACAAGTAGAATACAATGATCTACACAAACATGCCTCGAAATTGCACGGTTTTCCTTTTACCTCGTTGACTAACACAGTCGGCCATTTATGGGAGTCAAATTTTTGACTCCCATAAATGGCCGACCGTGTTAGTTCGCACAGTAAAAGGAAAACCACGCAATTTCGAGGCAAACTTGTGTGAATCATTGTATTCTACTTTTAAAACATCTTTTCAACCATATGCATTTCATAAAAAACGGTTACAAACGCTTTTGACTGATCAACTCGTCCGATCCAAGGCAACGTGTTCCTTTAATCACAAAGTAACAAACCTTCATCACAGCCAAAAATTCTGTGTTTGAAGAAAATCATGTTGGAGTTCTTTTGTCTTCAAAAAGTTTTTGAAGTTAGTGCCTTTGGCTCTACCCTCCATTTCTCTACCATTCAGGCTCCTAAAGTGGGTGACACCCATACCTACATCCTTATGAATGGTAAAGTGGGTAACCCTGTTTCAGCCTAAAGGAGTAGGTGGCACCGTTATCCTTAGTGACAGTTGATTTGGGACGATAGCCCAATTCAGTGAAGTGTAGCCCTCACCTCGAAGTGGCTGTCCGACCTAATTGTGAGCTGAGCGAAATCTCACAAAAGTTATTTCTAAAAAGCCACTGATAAGTTTACCTTGCGGCATATGTAATCACCGGGAAGGAAGAGAACTGGTCGGAGTTTCAACACAAGATCTCGAAGCAACATCTTATCACAGTCCTGGGAGAAAACAAGTTAAAATTAGTGGAAGAATTGCACTACATGTAGTATTGACAATTCAAACGGACTTTTATTTTTTTTCTTTGTGGGAATTCGTCTCAGAACCTTTTTCAGAACCAACACTGGTTTGTCTCAGAACCTTTTCAGAACCAACACTGGTTTTTCTCAGAACCTTTTCTGAACCAACAATGGTGTTTCTCAGAACCTTTTCAGAACCAACACTGGTTCTTCTCAGAACCTTTTCAGAACCAACACTGGTTCTTCTCAGAACCTTTTCAGAACCAACACTGGTACTTCTCAGAACCTTTTCAGAACCATCACTGGTACTTATCAGAACCTTCCCAACATCGCTTGTTCTTCTCAGAACCTTTTCAGAACCAACACTGGTTCTTCTCAGAACCTTTCAGAACCACCACTGATTCTTCTCACAAGCTCTTTTCAGAACCACGAACCACCACAAACTCTTTTCAGAAACACCACCAGTACTTCTCAGAACCATCCGTTTTGTTTAAGTCAAATAATCAAACCAGGGTGACTTGACGTTTTCCATGCCATTTGGTTAGGTCAAAAGGAACCTGATATATTTTTTTATATATTTTTCAACTGTTGGCGGGGTAATTTTTATTATTTATAAACGGCCTGCTGACATTAGTGCAATGATTTCACTGAAGTGGCCACAAGGTAAGGGTGGCCAGTCGGCACATATTAAGAACATAGTATGTTACACAAATCAGCATACCTGAAACAGTGAGACTTTACTCAGTGTGTCCATGTGGACGTGGATGGCAATATCGGTCTGCATCTTGATTGGCACATTCTTCATGATCTCCTGCTCATCTGTGACGAGAATAAAACAGATAAGCAAAATAATTTTAAAATGTGTTCATTTATTTGTTTCTTGCAACATCTTTATACAGGATAAAAAGATCAGCAATTACTGTTTTACATCAACGTCCCGTTATACATAAATGGTAAATAATAACCGTATTTATAACGCGCCTTTTGCCAAAGGATACAAAGCGCCAGGTATTATAACTGCAAGGAGTGGGGCTAAATTTTTAGATATACGACCTAATCCTTAAGCACAATGTAATGGTTTACAAGGTGCTGTGGCGCAATATGCTGCCAATCCAGCCAGGAACACCGGGGCGAATCCCTTCTCTTTTCGATAAGTGCACTGGGTTCTTTTACATGTGTTTACACAACACATGGGACCAACGGCTTTACGTCCCATCCGAAGGACGAAGCAATGGTTACGTGTCTTGCTTAAGGACACAAGTGTCATGGCTGGGGATTCGAACCCACACTCTGCTGATCAGAAACACCAGAGTTTAAATTCGGTGCTCTTAACCGCTCGGCCACGACACTCCCATACATAAACATAAACAACAGTCTAGAAACAGATAGAAGAATATAAAGAAAAATTTCCAGGCAGGGATTGATGCAACCCAATCTACATACATGTAGTATCCCTGGCGGGATTCAAACTTTGATATTAGCCTTTGAAAGGGGAGGAAAGAAAACACGCCGCCGACCCGACCACCAAGGTGGTCCAAGACTTCTCCTACAATGGATTAAAAACCCACGCAATCAGGAACATGGTGCCCCCAGCGGGATTCTAACTGTAGTTCCCAGAGATGGGCGAGGAAAGAAAACACGCCGCCGACCCGTCCACCAAGGTGGTCCAAGGCTTCTCCTACAATTAGGGATTCAAAACCAGCTATTTACCCAAGAGTTCTCTCCTATCCCAGGCGTACATGAACCACAGTCTCACTCTCCTCTGAACGTCGTCTGGAATCTTCCAGTTCTGCAGCAATGCCATGGTGTTGTCCATACGGCGACGGAAGGCCCCCTTTGTGGCCCCTGCAGCGCCGACAATGTCTCTCATCTACAGAACACAAGCATAAATAATGACTGGATTTGTACTCGGCCAAACTGCACGCAGTATTACAACCATGCAACTCTTGTTTATAAAAAGAGTGACTTTGTACATTCCAGGGTATTTCCTGGCAGGCAAGATGCACCAACAGCGGTAATAGACCATCCCATTGTGGTCCCAACAAAATGGAGTTTAAGGCGGGTGTGTTTTTGGTTCTTCAAGGACCATGCAGTTTGAAAGGAAAACTACGTCTAGTAAACTCAGAAATGCAACACCACTGTACGCGCTGTTGAACTAAAACAAGGTTTTCTATTCCTAGAACTACACGGAAAGCTGGGGATAGCTCACTCGCAATGGCTGCCCTGCGTCTATGGAATGAGCTTCCTGCCTGTCTGCGAGAGGTGATCTCGTTGCCTGTTTTTAAAAGCCTCCTGAAGACATTTCTGTTCTCCAACTTATCCTAGTTCGTTTGTTTTTCTTTTTGTCTTAGACTCATGTAAAGGGCTCTGTTCTCAGGAGAGAGCTATATAAATGCTTTGTATTATTATTATTATTATTATTTTCTGAGCTCACCTGTCCGATGATGGTGGCAAAAACAAAGACGCCGATCATAAAGTCGATATTCATGAAGAAGATCTCGAAGGTGGTCAACGGAACCGGGAGGTTGCCGATGGTAATGAGGGTCTTGGTTGCTCTGAACAGGCATCGCACATAGCTAGGGGACAGGCGAGGAAGTTAAAAGAATCTTAGTCATTGGTTGGTTCTATATTAGGAAATCTGATCAAGAATGCAAGGGTAGCAGATTCGGATCCCATCTATGCAGACTGTTGATTTGATGACTTGGTAAGCACATTGTCTATCACATATCTGTGTACAGGTTAAGCCCATACAATATTCTTAATCCCAGATGCAAATTGTAAAAATAAAAAAAATGTTTGTGGTAACCGTTGCTAATAGACGGATTGCACTGAGCGTCATCAACCGATTGCAAAAGTGCATACGTGTACGCGATTAGCACAGCTCTTAGCCAACGACAACCTTGCACGCGTGCACATATTTATCAAATATGGCGGTTGATAACACTTTTAGTGCAATCCATCTATTAATACTTGGTAGTTAACTGGCCTCTCGACACTGCGCATACTCAATGGTTCTCATGGTTAAAGGGTTTTGATACCTTTTGTAGATCAAGTATTTGGCCACGATATGAATCCCTACTCATTTGTGGATAAAGAGAGTCTCCCTATTTTGTCAATATTTTTGTTCGGGGGTGCCGATCTGAAGCCTTTTCATACTCCCTATTCAACCTGCTAATAACTGCCGTATTATAGCCAGGGATCACACACAAGTTTTACGATGCAACCTAGGAAGCTATGTAGCTATAAATGCCACTGTTGTACCTCGGTAACAAATTGTGAAGTTAAGTTCGAGTTGAGAACCAATCACGTGACGTGTAAACGCATGTACCATGGCTGCACAGCGCAGCGGTTAACATGAGTTTTGATAACCGGTGTGCATTACCTTGATCGTTCCCATCGTCGGTCGATTTTCAGCGCTTAGTACGAAACGGCTTAGTACGAAACGGCTGTGGGTCTGAGGGCACAGTGACAAATTGTTTCTTATTTGAACAACAGTTCGTCTGCTTATTGAACTTTGCTCACTCGCCGTAAATAACGTTTAAAGATGACAACAGAGCTTTGGTGAGAAGAGGAATAATCATGTTACCAAGGTATAATAAAACAATTGTTGCACGCTGTGACTGGGGTCCAGGGGTTTTGTACAACCTCGGGGGAAAATGGCACCCTTGCTCGGCTTCGCCTTGTGGGTGCCATTTCCCCCCTCGGGTGCACAAAACGCCATGGACCCCATCAGAGTGGCAATTGTAGAATGTATGAGTTGATACTTACGCATTGCCTTCTCCGTTGTACACCCAGCGGTTGATGCCAATGCCTTCGTACACAGAGATGACATAGTAGCAGCAAGTGTTAAGGTGTATCATGTATAACATGTAACCAATGGTCTTCACAATCCTGTCAAAAAATCATTGAATAAAGAAACTTGTTTTTTTTCTTGTCAGGCCTCGTCAAATCATGGGACAGTTTCTACTGGCAACTTTGATGGCAAGGACTTTATTTGAAGGAAAACGAACACTGCGGTTACAAAAGAGATGTTTTTCTTGCATTTGTTTTCCTTTGATTTTAATACACAATGTACAGCACAGCACATTTTTTGGGGGGTCATCATGAAGTGGATTTCACCCGATTGCAGTCATTTGGATTGACTTTGATCCCTCCCAAACATAATTTCATATTTGTTCTTGCTAACCTCTCCTTCTTTGTTGTAGTATAAGTTTAAATTTTGTAATTGTTGTAACTCTTCCCCAGGGTATCGGGTTTGTTCCGTTTTGTGGAATAAAATTCGACACAAAACAATACAATTATAATAAGGTAATCACAAAAACCTGAACACTGATTTGGGTTCCACACAATAGATGGATCTTAATACGCGTCCTCGACCGCCATCTTTGATGTATTAACATTGGGAAAGTGCACATGTTTACGCGCTGCGAGTGACTCTCAGCCAATGGTAGCTCTTCACGCGCGCACAATTCATCAAATATGGCGACCGATGGCGTCTATTGCAATCCATCTACATAAATAAAATCACAGCTCAGCAAACGTTGCACTGAATTGAGGTGGGGATGGGGATTATTGAATCCTACAAACCTGAAGCTGTTTGCCGACTTGGACTTGTTCTCAAACTTCTCCACAAACTCGTTGTAGCTGTGTCCTTTGAGAAGGCGTGGTAAACGCCAAATGGGATTGAAACCGGTTGCAAAATAGAGCAAATCCAACGGCAACAAGCACACAACGTCAAACTTTAAGAAATAAATTGTTGAAGGAGTTAAATATATCACGGGCATGTTACTCGAGTGGAATTCGTTGGATTAATATTTATCCCCGATGCAAATTTAACATCTCTTATATCGTTGCAGTAATTTCCGCTCCCAAAACATACGATCCGAACTGCCTCTAGCTACCGGGCAATCTCGGTAGTCTAGTTGTAAAGACACTGCTCTAGAATTGCAAGGGTCGTGGGTTTGAATCCCACCCGAGTAACATGCCTGTGATGATTTTGTTCACAGGACTCGGGGAAGTACTGAGTATAGTACAGTGCTAACACCAGGGCTGTATGCTTCGTTTTTGAAAGGACAACATCGGTGTATGGGTAAAAACCAAAAATTTAAATTCTTTATCCCCGATGCAAATTTAACATCTATTAAAATAGTATTTTTTTAGGTCAATATTTTTAAATAAACTTGTGCACATACCTTGAACTGTAAAGACTTTGTGTAGTGTTTCCTTAGCAACACCCTTTCACGCTGAAAACCAAAGCATTACCGGGTAAGCAAAAACACAATGTCATCAATCTTAGCGTAATACAGACCAATTTAGAAAGGCATGAGAGAGAGTTCTTGGTGACAGTAAATTTTCACTACCCGACTAATCATGCTTCAATAAGTTGCGACGAGTCCTTCGACTTTAACACTAGTTGCGGCTATTTTTCAAAATAGAAGATTGTGGATTGCTGCAGGTGCAAGATGGTAAAGCTTAGGCTGAAGTATGCATTCAAGCATTGGACACCATAACATTGTTTACAATGAGCAACTCTTTTGACGCAACAATAGATCAGAGCCATAGAGTTATATATAAGAACTAGAGGGCGCACTGGTGATGCTGCATGCACAAACACGACTGTACCCCATAGAGACACGAGCGCCATTCTGTAAGCGCGTTGAATATGATGTACACGTTGGAGTTTGTGTTTATTGAACACTACGCGATGCTGTTTTGTCAACTTACAAACAGGCCGCACAAACAAACGCAGTGCGATGCTATTTTGTCAACTTATACATGCCGAGCCGCGTATATAGACCAGTGCGCGCCCTCCAGTTCTTATTTATAACTCTATGATCAGAGCAGACAACGACAATTAGGCCTGGGAAAGTAGTGAAATTCTCTACCCAACTTCTCAACATTTTTTCAGTCTTTGTTGTGGCACAGTTAGTGCGGGCTGAAGTAAGAGGTTTTCCCCGATGTTTCTGGCAGTTGCTGCTGAATGTGCCGAAATGGCTTGAGAACCCAACATACAGTTATCATAGCCTCACTCTCACACCCCTCTACCTCACATACCACAAAATTCAACCTTTTCAAAACTCCATACCTGACCGGACCATAGGTTGGTCACACCGCCCAAAGGAATTTCTGAGGGATAAATTACTTTATGTGGAACAACTTGCTTTCAAGTATCCACATCTTCTCATCAGTTTATCGTGCCCAGAACCTGTGCTGTGTCATTTGCAGATCGTTCACTCTCCTATTTTGGACCAAAGGAATGGAACACTCCCCCTAACCGCATCAAGGATGCTAACACTATTCACATCTTCAAGAAACTCCTCAAATGTTTTCTGTTCCAATAAGTGTATCAACATTAACTTCATCCAACTGTCTTGAGCGCCTTTGAACAACTTTGGTTGATTTTGGCACTATATAAATTCCCTCTGATTAATTGATCAATTGAACAGTGCCTTAGCTCACTTGTGTTGCCCCTCACCCAAGGTGTTGTTTTTTGTCCTTTTGTTTGGTGTTTTCCTTGTGTCCTTCCCAGATTAACTCTACTCACCACAACCTGGCCATTTGCAAAGTAAATTATCCGGGTGCGCAGGCAGATATCCAAGAGGAACACAAAGTCACCGATGTAGTCCAGAATGAGCCAACTACTTTCGGAGCCGTAGGTTTCGTCAGTAAATGATGCACGCAAGAAGATTGAGACGGCATTGTAGATGTAGAACAGGGCCACGATGCTGAGCCAAGCAAGCCACATACCCCCTGGTAAAAAGATGGGCCGACTTAATTGTCTGAACTTTAAAGTGTTTTAATACGTTTTGTTGACCAAGTCTTTCGGCCATGACATGAATCCCTACTCACTTTGAAGGAAGTTGAGTAGTATAGTGCTGGCTATGGGGTGACTCCTGTGTCCCGGCTGAATAAAGGTGCAGAGGGCATACCTCTAACATGTATGGGGTGACTCCTGTGTCCCGGCTGAATAAAGGTGCAGAGGGCATACCTCTAACATGTTTAGCAGCTATAAAGTAATGTTTACAATGTGTTTACTACATCACTACAGTTGTATGGAATATTTATCTGTACAAGTTTCACCTTCATTAGTCAGGTCTTTGAGAAAAAAAAATTCAGAGCAATGCTTTCAGGAGAGTCGCATAAATCCATTGTACATGCTAAAATAATTGTTGTGAAATCGTTTTATAAAATTCTTAAAAACTATAGAACTTCAGCAAATCAAGTTTTAAGGGAAGCTTTCTACCATCATTATCTTTAAATTGTGTAAGTTTAATGTAAAACTGAGGTGGATGTGTGGGGTTTCTCTGGCTGACAACCTGTCAAGTGAGGAGCTGAGTAGGAGAGTCGGGTGTGGAGGGGATCGGAACCGTATTGAGGAGGCTCATCAGGCTGAGGTGGTTTGGTCATGTGGAGAGAAAGGAGGTCCCAACTGAGTCTAAAGATGTAACAACTTAGTTATGGGTGGGCCATAGAGTTATATATAAGAACTAGAGGGCGCACTGGCCTTTATACGCGCCCCGGCATGCGCGCAGGCGGCCATTTTCTAAATTGACAAAACAACCATCTCACAGCGTGTGTTTGTGCGGCCATTTTGTAAGTTGAACAAACAGCATTGCGAGACCGTTCAATAAAAAAAACTCAAACGTGTATTTCATATTCAACACGCGTACAGAATGGCGCGCTTGTCATCTTGCGGTCCCGTCGCGTTTGTGCAAGCAGCATCACCAGTGCGCCCTCTACTTATATATAACTCTATGGGGTGGGCTCACAACCGTCGGCTGACCGCGCAAGACGTGGCAGAGCTCCTTGTCAAGTGACATGCATGAACAACTGCTTGGAGTCAATGCAAGGGAGAAAGCAGGCTAGACAACTGCGTTAAAACCAACATAATGATGACGAGGGGGGTTTGTGTTTTCTGTGTTTTGTGTAAAACAAAAAGTACCCAAAAAAACCTTTTAATATGAGCTGGACTGACCTGTAGGATCGATGGCATCAGGGATGGTGTACTTCAGCAGGAATTTTTGCACTCTGTGCATCCCGCAACAGTTGAACTTCTTCACTTGGACTTCTTCTGTGGTGTCCGTCGCGCTACTAGGAGCAAATGAATCAAGCCGCTTCCGGACATTGTGACCGACTGTAAAGATGTTAACGATTTGAGGGTTTAAACAAAGAAAAATTGACTGGAGTGGGACAAGAACCAATCACCTGCAGATTAATGTACGGGCACTTTACCATTTGAGCTATCCAGCCCTACATGTATGTTTGTGGTATCCTTATTACTCAATGTTTTTTGTCAGGGATGGCAGTGATCAGAAGCCATAAGAATTGTAAGATTTGTAGAGTTTTGGTTAGTGCATCTAGGTTTATTTTCCTTATCAGTTACACCAAACATGTGTCTTTCGTTTGATCATTTCTATCGATTCCAATCTAAACTATGAGCTGACCTGCAAAAGAATGTGGGTCGGGCACTTGCGTACTAGCAAGAAATGTTATCGTTGTTAGATCAAAACTGAGATGAAATTTACATGTAATAAAGCTGTGGCTACCATTTTTTACCATTGTTTTATAATTGAGTTTCTAAACTCAATATAGCTTCCTTCAAAATAATGAATTATTATTCATAAATACCTCAGTCGGTTCTTATTGGTGGAGAGCGCGTCACGTAGGTGTGTATAAACGTTTGTTTATGACCAGTAAAAAGTGTTGAAACATGGGCATGACACGCGAGCTTGCACCTGTGCTTATAAGACAGTTTCTTCATTCCTATTGGTCAAGAGCAACAGCCGGGACAGTTGTGCCACATCACGCGATACGCGCGACGCACACAGCATTCCCTTTAATATAAGGAGTTGTTTACCCGAGGGCCTTACCACTTCATCATAGCTGGAGGGGTAGTGTGGAAAAAAGAAATCATTGAACAATTATATTTATTTTACTTTTTGACCAAAAGTGTTGATGTTTTTTGACCGAAAAGGTATTTATGAATGGGAATCAAAGTGTGTTGAATCGGTTTTCAACTTGTGATTTAAACCTGCCGAGGCCTGGTTCTTGATAATTTACCTCGACGTCGTCTCGGTAAAATTATCAAGAACCAGGCCTCATTGGGTTTGAACCACTCGTTGAAAACCTCTTTCACACCACACGTTGATTCCCTTATTAATCTTTGTATGTGTTTACACTTACTTGGGGGAGGAGCAAGAGTGGCTGAGACTGTCGAGACAGTTGAGATCGGTGCAACCTCATTGCGGCCAACCTTCTTGGCCCGCTGAGTGACCGACTTCACTAGATCCTGAAGTTTCTGTCGTGCATTGGCAGCTCCATTATCCTCATCCAGACTGATTGAGGATAAATCATAATTTAAATGATTGAAATAAGATTTTATTAGATTTTGATTTCAGGATTCCTGTTTTTTTGTGAGTAAGAACTATAAGCAAAGTGCATGTGATCAAAGCATGCTTTAGACTGGCTGCATGTCTGTATCAGTTCACAAGGTTGCATGCAGGACTCGTGACAAATTTGTGCCTGTGGCATGACTCAAGAAAAATTTGAAAACAGCGAAAGAAAAAAAAAGTCTTGTTGCACACATTTATGCGCTTTAAGATGCCTAAAAAAAGGCTTCAGGCCTAAAATATTAAAATATTTGAGTAAGAAATTACCTTTTTTTATACAAAAACTACATTTCTTCAGAGGGAGCCGTTTCTCACAATGTTTTATAACATAGCATATCACAATGTTTTATAACATAGAGTAATTACCAATAGTGCCCAGCCGTCGATTAATCTCAGGACTTAGAACGATAGGACGCGTTAAACCCATCCTAAGTGAGGACGAGTTACTCTCTCTAACTCGAGGTAGGATTAATCCTAGCATTTTGTGAAATCGGCTGCAATGTGCCTTTAACTAAAGATTCTACAACATAATTTACAACCCATTTTCCGAACCTGTTGCTCATGCAGCTGACATCACTCATGCTGCTGATTGAGCTGACAGCCGAGGGTCTCTTGTGGAACCAGCGCCCCATTCCCCGCGATGACGACTTGCTCCCGGGGGAGCTTGCCTGTGACGTCAAGAGATCTCCGTTGTACGGCGAGGCCGACCTACTGGCCAAGAGGTGACTGTTACTGCTGGTCAGCGGGTCCGAGGACTTGAAGCTGGACATCTTGGCCGAGGTGGGGCTGAGGTGCTCGATGGTGCCAGCGTTTGGAAGGCTGAACCGTTTGGCCATCATCGCCTCCAGGTTGTTTGGAAGACCGAGGGAATCTGACAGGGCTAGACCCCTTTTTTTTTTAAATCGGGGACAATAGTGGACAAATAGGAGTCATAGTGTGTTTATTAATATTCCAGATTATAACATTAACCTAATGAATATTAATTTTGGTTTTAACCTTACACCGGTGTGTGTGTAAGCACTGTACACTGTTTGGTCTTGGTAAATTTTTCTTTATACACCCAAACCAAACAGTGCACTCGCAAGGTGTCCACCATACCTCACAAAGGCTAATGGTAGGGGCCCAAGGGGGCCAACAAATGCAACAGGATAGTTTTTTTCGGACAGTTGGTGGCAACAGACTTACCTTTTGCCCGTATTCAGGGTAACTTGGTGTAGATCCCCATTGGAGCTGAAGACGGAATCAGCGGCAGATGGTGACGGACTGCTGGACAAAATCCTGGAACTCTGGTATCCCTCCCTGTCTGTGGACACATGACTCAAGCTGCTCAGCTCTGTCAAGCAAAGACAAAAATAATGAAAAATAGTAAATTTGCTTGTGTCGGTGAAAAATACTTATTTGTCAAAATGTTGAGTCCGCTGCTAGCTGACCATCAGTTTTCAACACAAAACACTTCTGGGCTCACTTTAATAGAGCAGCTAAACACGAAAATTTGCTTAGCATGAAAATTTCTTCCTTGATAAAAACAGGATTACCAACCAAATTTCCATTTGTTGCATATTGCTTGTTACTGGTATTCAGCTCTTGTTTGCTTATCCCGAAAATTACGTGGAAATTTGGTTGGTAATCTTGTTTTTATCAAGACACAAATTTCATGCTAAGCAAATGTTTGTGCTCTATGAAATTGGGCCCTGCGCTCAACTTCATACTGCTTAAGCAGAAAACACTGCTTAACAAGTTTCTGCTAAGCAGGAAAACCAGTCCCAGATTATATAAGAGATTTTGGCTGATGGTAACCATATTTAGGTAAGCACAATTTTATTGTGCTTATAAATCTACTTTTTGTGCTGAAGCAGCTCCATGAAATTGGGCTCTGGTAGTGACATTTTTAAAAGACAAGTCAAGAAAGTAAAAGCTTGATATAGAATGGTATTTTTATACGAGTAGAAACTTAAAACTTCTAACGTACTTCCACTCAAAGCACTTTCCAATCGATTCACTGGTGTCACGACACTCCCGTCTGAGATGTAGCCGGCATTTGTGCTGCCTCCCAGGTCCGTGTTAGCCGGGCCGGGCACTGGAATAAGACTGACTTCAAGATGATGGGGGGACTCATGAGATATCTGGTGACTGGTAGTCGGCGCGGACAAGCAGATGGTTGGGGTGGTTGCGGGTACCGGTGGCAGTAAGGTCGTACTGCCTAGGGGTTGGAGGTTGTGCAGCTCCATCGTTTCCAGTCTCTGATGGGCCATGACTTCCAAGGGTTTGAGTTTGGCTGGGAGCTTGGTGGTCTTGCTTGGTTGCGACATTCACACAACTGTCTATTGGTTTAAAATAACAACAAATTTCTTGGTTAGTGAAAGTTAGTCCAAACATTCAAAATTATTTTGTCATCTTTAGAAAAAATACCATACTGAAACCATAATCCCAGAATAACAAAACAATGTTCCGCAAAATTTTAAGGGCGATTATTAAGTGTGGAACTTTTTACTTTGTTTACAAAAAGAGTGACCTGAACAATCCACGGCAATTCCTGGCAGGCAAGTTGGTCTCCATGAATAAAAATACATTCTGTATCGAGTAACTACCGTACAAAAGAATAAATTGTACAAAATAACAGTTATTAAAGCAAGTTTTTATATTTGCCTCTTTTTTTTTATGTCAAAAGTCAATAATAATCGTATTGTGCCATTGTCATGGAATGAAGTTTCTAATTTTTCTTCCATTCAGCTGTGTACAACTTTCACCTGCGGGAATGCCTGTCTCCGCTGCTCTTTTGTAAACATGTGATGTCACAGGTCACATTGTAAGTTACTTATTTGTAAGCGTTATAAAAATCAGAAATATTGAACTGATTTTGCCACTGGGTGTTTGCTGTCATGGCAACCTGTCACTTCTTTACAGCTCCATCAAATATCTGCACAAATTTCTGAGGATTTCAAGCACCATTTTTTTAAGGAAGGGGGGGGGGGGGGAGGAGTTGATAATTTAAAATTATAGTTTATTATTTATACTTTTAAAAATGCACAAGTTTATAAAGTATGATTTAAAAGTTTCACAATGTGAAATATAATGTACACATCACGTCTGCCATCTCAATAAAAGACAATATAGAACAACAGTGTTGGACTTTAAAAAAATTAGGAAAAGGAATAGTAGGCCCTATTCGGTTTTACCCTTACATAGACACCGATGGGTTTATTAAAGGCAGTGGACACTCTCGGTAATTACTCAAAATAATTGTTTTAATAAAACCTTACTTGATTACGAGTAATGGGGAGAGTTTAATAGTATAAAACATTGTGAGAAACAGCTCCCTCTAAAGTTATGTAGTTTTCGAGAAAGAAGTGATTTTCGACGAATTTGATTTCGAGACCTCAGATTTAGAATTATTTTGAGCTCTCGAAATCAAGCATCTGAAAGCACACAACTTCGTGTGACAAGGGTATTTTTTTCTTTCACTAATATCTCAACTTCAACGACTGATTGAGCTCAAATTTTCACAGCTTTGTTATTTTATGCATATGTTGAGATATACAAACTGTGAAGAGTGGTCTTTGACAATTACCAATAGTGTCCACTGTCTTTAAGCACTGTATAATCAGTACTTTCCTGAGTACTGTGAAAACAAAATCCACAGGTTGTGGGTTTGAATCCCGCTTGAGTGATTTTTTTTCTCTCCACATAACTCAGGAAAGTTTGACTTTACAGTGCTTACCTAGCCCTGGTGTAGGACGTCAGTGGTGCACTGCAGAGGAGTCCAACCTGGGCTAAGCCTATATAAGGATGTGCTTACCATGCTTACGAAAGTTATAACATGCATTGGCAGGTTGGCACAACAACTTTGATCTATTTCTACCTTTAAATTGAGAGCTTGTTAATAATACCCCTCCAAACATGCGTAAACAGGTAAACAATGCACCGAACCCGAAAAACCCCACCACAAAATGTGTTTCGATGGTGAAAAAAAAAAAAAAATCTGTGAGTGGTGATCATGGAGGTGTGATCAGCAATCTGTGAACACTGAAATTCATCTCATAAATCATGGAGGAATAGGAGTCTGTAGTGTAGGACTAGACTATTCCACACATAAACAGTTCAACTGTCAACTTGTAATTTCACTTTTCAGAACCTCAAACTAAATCAAATAAATAACATTTTTTGTCTCATCCCTCCTCTACTCCAACTTAGTAACTAACATATGTTTTATAGTTTCTCTCCTCCATCCATCCATCATTCATGCTTACCGATTATTGTTCACATCATTGATTTGTTTGATTTCCTAAATCAATTCTTTTTTCTCAGCCGTCATCTTCGCGGTGAAAACAACAGCATCACAAGATGGCCCTCATTAACATGACGACATGGCAACACCGCATATGTTCATCATTCAATTCATTATAGATGCGGGGAGATTGCCAGCGATGTAGGAGAAATAAGATGCTCTTGTGACAATCGTGTCATCCAATCATCACACACACGCGCACGACGTACGGCCAATTAATTAAAAATATTGGAATAGCGCCCTCAAGCGGACTGTTTATTGTTGCCTAGCACAATTTCTTCAGAAGTTGTAAAGACTGTGGTCCTGACACCGGTCTTCCGGAATGTTGATTTTTCCCCCTTCTGCTCACGTTTGGTGAAAGTGATTTAAATGAAATGGCTTCGTCTACGATTGTTCATGGAAAGGGTGATAATAAAGTTGTTAAGTGGAGTGAAAGAGATCCCCAGAAAATACGACACAAAGGTAAGAAACAAACAGTCTGAACTTGCATTGAAATGAAGGGGTGCCGATTTGAAGTGAGCTGCACATTCGCCCCAAACCCCAATTTACGATGTGTGGACAACTGAACTGGTGGATGTCACACTGTGAGTTTCATGCATTTGTTTCTGGCCGCGCCTGTTGATTGGCAATTGACAACCTCCTCCCCTGACGAGCCCAGCAAGTTGCTCGGCTGGCGCTGTGTATCTGCATATCTTAATTAAAATAATACCAATATAATTTGCAACAACAATCTCCACACTCACTGCTGGGAAAATTTTACTAATACAAAAATAATTCCCCCAAATAACTCTGCCACCACTTTTTTTTTTAATGCAATTTTTACAATAAAAAAAAAATAATATTAATATAAATTTTGTGTAAATTATGTTATGGTACAAATTTTGTCATAACAAAATAAATGAACAAGTGATGTGGCAAACGAGAATTTGTTTTCTTCTCCAACACACCACACTGTCTGACTCTGTTGCGTTTACAATGCTTGTTTAGGCCTTTTTGCCAAGTTTTACATCCAAGAACATCTGCCAAAAGTGAAATTTCCTACTCTGCATGGAAACTCAATGCTGTTTTTGCTGTCAAAGTGCACTCAACAAATATTGCTATGTCTGTGAAACACGTATGTTCAGACCAATCTAGGTCAATTGGATTTATCTGCTCCATTTCGGTGTACAGGCGTCATTCACGTATATACAGCGCACAAACAAAGACAGTGCGGTGACGTACGCCAGATGTCTTATTTCTCAATTCAACCAGGCCTGATTGTAACACCCCTTAAATACGATGTTTTTTCTTTTTGTTTCAGTTCCTGGGCAGGATCCAAGACCCGTCATCGACTACACCAATTTGGATATAATTAACAACCATGAGGGTCTGAAAGGAAGGTATGTATCTGGTCTTAAACACACTAGACATTACTGTTAGACCAGTCTTCTCACTTGGTGTATCTAAACATATATGCCAGAAGAACAAACCTGTGAAAATTTGAGCTCACGGGGGGACTTTGGAACGCTAGGTTGCAGCAGACTTACCAGGTAAATTTCCATTGTTTACGTAGTTCTGAGCATGCGCACTTTACCGAGAACAATGGATTTTACCTGGTAAGTCTGCTGCCACCAAGCGTCCAAAAAGTCTCCCATTGGTCGTCAAAGTTGCGAGATAATAATGGAAGAAAATACACCCTTGTCACACAAAGTTGTGTGCTTTCAGATGCTTGATTTCGGGACCTCAAAATCTAAGTCTCAAATTCAAATATTTTAGTGAAAAATTACCTCTTTCTCAAAAACCATATTACTTCAGAGGGAGCCGTTTCTCACAATGTTTTACACTATCAACAGCTCTCCATTGCTTGTAACCAAGATAAAAATTATATTGAGTAATTACCACTAGTGTCCAGTGCCTTTAATACTTACATTTTAAGGGGACACACATTGGAAATTTTGTGTTACTGTGTGAACAAACAAGTTGACATTGTATTTCAAACAAGCAAGACAACTTACTGATCTTAATCCACTTTATTGAAAAAAGAATTTGTGTAAATACCCCAAAAAGGGTGTTTTTCAAGAAATGAGGGCAAATTGTGTGTGGTGTGCTCACTGGTGCAAATCTTTGTGTAAACCCTCCATGGTTATGAAGCTTGACCGGTTTAATTATTGATCATTAGCTATTGACTGTTTAGCGCAGAAAACGGTAATTTTGGCACATTGGATTTATGACTTTGCCTCATTGTCATTCATGTAGCCAAACTCGGCAACATGTAATCATTGCAAACATGTGGTATCTTTTTAAAGAGAAACGCTTCAACTTTGCATTGATAATAACATTACAAAGAGAGTTTTTACATAAAAAAGACATACTTGATTGAAGCCATTATACACTTTCGGTAAACAGTATTGTCCAAATGCCTACACTTCTAGTATCACAACTGATATAAAAAATAACAAACCTGTGAAAATTTAGGCTCAATCGGTCATCGGAATCGGGAGAAAATAACGGGGAAAACCCACCCTTGTTTTTGCGGTGTCATATAACATCTGTTAAAATAAATCTGTAATTCTCAACAACGAGGATTGATAATTGTTTTAATGTTTTCTTGAAAAGTAAAGCATGTCATGGAATAATATTTCAAGAGAAGTCTTTCACCATAACCGTCTGTAAACCCTGTAAGTTATTTGTAAATCTGTGAGTTTTTTTTTTTTTTTTTTTCTGTGCCGAAAGTGTATTAATGGGTTTTAAAAAAAAATCTAACTTATTGTGAGCAGTTTATTATTAAAAAATAACTAACTGTCACAACAAACTTTGCATGTTTTCTTAGGGCAATCACTGAGTCTACAGAAGATGGCCATCATTTCTTCATGGAGAACTACCAGCGGATGTTTGCCAACAATAAACCATTACCCAGCATTCCTATTGGGAGGCGGGACCAACCAATGAAAAGCATCTCCAATGAAGCTACAGGTAAGAGTGTTGGCGCTTCTAGAAAAATATTTTTCCTTTAGAAAATATCATTGATAATATAATAAAACCTTGACATGACAAAGGAGAAGACAACAAAGGATCTCATTGTTAGCACCAGGATGATAATTTTGATCTGTGAGTGTATTGACTTGCCATTCATTGTGAATCACAGAATCTTGGCCGTTAGCCATAGCCATTAAACTGCCATGCATGGTATGCAAGTTTACTATTTATTTATTTATTTATTTATATATGTACATTTACTTCTTAAACATATATTAGTTTATAAAAATGTATTTATTTAAAAAAATGTACAAGAGATGAGATCTCCCTCAACCTTTTGACCAGGTTTTCTCATGTGTCACAGCGTTGGTGTGACTTCAGGCCTGTAATTCCACAGAAGCCTCTACTGTTACCCCATAGTCTTAGCCTTGATTACCCTATCAGAAAGCACACAACTTCCTGAGAGTGTTTTTTTTAATTAATTATTATCTGGCAACTTTGAAAACCAATCGGGCTCAAATTTTCACAGTTATTTTATGCATCTATGTTGAGATAAAATGTACACTAAGTGAGAAGACTGGTCTTTGACAATTACCAAAGATGTCCAGTTTCTTTTGTAACCAAGTCTCATATTTTGCCTTTACAGAAGACAGACAAATTATACAATCTTGCTGCTTTGCAAACCACTGACAAAGTTAAAAGCAATTTGGGTCATGTGATTCGACCCCTTTTGCCCTTTTCCCATGATATACTTCAACAAAATATCTTTTCCTGGGCAAACTGTAGAAAGAACTCTGCATTAAATTAAATTCAAGAATGTTTTTTTATCTTGTACCCAGTACATTGTAAGCTCCCAATAATTTCTTTCCAAACTGATGAGAATTTAATGTTCTTCATCAACCAGGTTCGGCGACCGCTGTCCCGAGTAGCACAAATCGCTTATCTGACATCGTTTCACCGGAGACGTTGAGTCATGACGTAGCTGACCACATGGCCAAGCTACACAAGGAGAGGAAGATTGTAGACCCGGTCATCATTGCCGCTAAGAGAATCAAAGAACTCAGGACGCTTCTCAAGAAACTGTGAGTTGAGAGAAAGTTCATCTTGGCTTTTAGGAAACGCTTGATGCTTTGCATATTTGATTTGCAGTAGCACCGTGAGTATATCTTCTTGCTGGGTAAACTACCTTCTGGGAACTTGTCTTGCTATAAATTCTACCAATGCAAAGTAGATTTTTCAAAATTTGGAAGACTTCTCTCCTACCGCAGAGTAGATTTTTCAGAATCAAAACTTCTCAGTTCTGAAAAGAACTGTCCTGTTTATAAACTACTACCTAGGCGGAAGGTAGAAAATCGGCTGAATTAACATTGAGGCCGCGGCCTCTTTTTCCCCTGGTCTTGGCCTTGGTGCCCCGTCAAAAGTTTCCACTGTGTCCCTGGTGACAGTGGATCTGGGTCAATGGCCCAAATCATTTAAGTGTAGCCCTCGCTTTGAAGTTGCCGTCCAGCTGAAGGCGATATCTCATACAAACAAAAAATACAAAAATAGTTGATTCACGTTATGTCATATTTCTCTCAGACCCTATGAGAGGACTGCAGGGGGTAATGACTCTACCAGCCAGGGTCCTAGTTTCAGCCTTAGGAGTACCCCCACTCATGCCAGTTTCAATGGGAGACTTTCTGGGACGATAGAGGGCAGCAGACTTACCGGGTAAATCCATTGTTCTCAGAATTATGCGCATGTTCAGAACAACGTAAACAATGGAAATTTACCCGGTAAGTCTGCTGCCCTCTATCGTCCCAGAAAGTCTCCCATTGATCTGGTCTGCAGCCCAGTGTACAGGCATGAGAATCTTCCGGTTTAAACCGGAATTCCGTTTTTTTTCCTTTTAAAATTGTGGTCTCCGAGTTCGATGTGAATTTGCTATAAAATTCGGGGGGTAGGTTTTTGGGGGTATACATTTGGATTTCTCTAATCCCTCTTCTCTAGTCAGACAATGTAAGTTTACCTTTGTAATTGTTATTATCGCGGATCCCCACACGTCGTTCATGAAATACCGGCACCTAAACAATAAATTGCCGTCCAGCAGCTGGCCCAATTTACGGCTTGTTGTCTTCCTGGTATCGCGCATGCATGCAGCAGCAGCGACAGATGTATAAACTTGCCTCATTCCTTGCTTCGTTTATAGTGGTACGGTTCAATAATGTTTGCGTGTAATGCGCTTGCTGGTGCAGCAAAGATAACACGTGTGGAGACTTTTGAAAGTCTACTGAAAAAACAATGCACGTGTTTGCACCATGTGTACTGTGTACTGTGTACTGTGTACGTGCAGGTTTGCACACGAACCAATGAGCGGCGCGGCACGAATCTGAGATCGCCGGCAGGCCATGGTAAACTGGTACCTGTTATTGCCTCACAACCAGCGAAAGATATATTGGGAACCAGCGAACACACTGTACGTCCGGACGACGTGCTTTCTTCATTGGTTCTATTTCTATGTTGGGGTCTAATCTCAACCTCGTTCCAGTTATACCCTATGCTGAATAACAACCTCTTTCACAAAAACACATCGCTCTCGCCAAATATATAGGCCTATATATATTTTAAAATGTGCGTCGCCGACGGATCGTTAAAATCACAAACATTTAATTGCAAAAGAATTTCTTTTACACAACCGAATTTCAAATCAAGAACCTATAAAAATGGTTTTTGGTGAGAAAAAAAAGCATTTTCAAGGGCAGAAATAAGGGATAAGATCGTCAAAAAAAAAAATATTATTACTATTATTTTTTCCCCCTTTCTTTTTCCGGAATTGTAACAAAATCGCAGGCGAACCCAAAATTGTTTGAGCTTTACATTCCTTATTTTCCCTTAAACCTATTATAAAAAAAAAAAAAAGGAAAAATCACACAAAAGTGGCTCACTTCTACCTGGAAAAATAGGTGTCAGAAATGCATCAGAGACCACAGAGCTTCTAAAGTACCAAGAGCTCCCAGGGCCCTGAAGCCGGCCCTGGACCCCGGCCATAAGGGACTTCGCGCTGCGCGCTCGTATTGTGTGCTTCGCACACAAAAATGATGGAATATTGACATTTCCAATCAACTGAAATTTTTCCTGTTTTTTTATCATCACCCATTCTCATGCCTGCAGTGTAGCCCCTCACATTCAAGTGGCCATCCATCCTTGTAGTTAGGGAATGTCTCATACTGCACCATAGCACCCTATAAAACATTACATGGTGCTATTTAAGGATTAGGTCTTATAACTCAAAAACGTAGTCCCACATCTGGCAGGAAATACTGTATGTTAAAGCGCCTGGAGCGCCACTGAGTGACAGACTGATGTGCGCTATAAGAAGCCACAATTATTATTAAAAAAAAAAAAAAAAAAAAAAAAAAAACTAAATGATTCATGTAATGTCATGTAATGTTTCTCTCAGACCCTACGAGAGGACTGCCGAAGACAACGACATCATCTACACACACCTGAAAGAGTTCCCTCTCCTGTCTGAGCAGTTATCCAATAAGGAACTAAAGGAGCTCTGCACAACGGCTCATATGGACATCTGGAAAGACGAAGACTATACGGGTGAGTTGAAGAGAGCGATGGTGTCATGGCCTGGTGGTTAAAGGATTTGGGTACTTTTTTCAAAATGTCCATAGATATACATTAAACTTACAGGGTTTGAAGAAAATGATAGTGGAAAGCTTCCCTTCAAATATTACTTACTGAGGTGCTGTAGTTTTTGAGAAATGAGTAAAACAAGGTAATGAAAATACATTTGTAAAATTAAAAAAAATAATTTCGGTCTCATGAGACGAAAATTATTTTCATTACATTGTTTTACTCATTACCCAAAAACTACAGCACCGCAGCAAGTAATATTTTCAGGGAAGATTTCTACTACCATTATCTTCAAACTGTGTAAGTTTAGTGTAAATCTGTGGACATTGTGTTTTTTTGTTCTACAAAAAGTACGTACACCCTCAAATAGCTGGTGGTTAAAGGCACTGGACACTATTTATTATTGCTCAAAATAATTGTTAGCAAAAAAACTTCCTTGTTAGCAATCAATGGAGAGATGTTGATAGTATAAAACATTGTGAGAAATGGCTTCCTGTGAAGTAACGTTGTTTTTCGAGAAACATTTTCAAGATTTTGAGACCTCAGAATTAAATTGTGAGGTTTTGAATTCAAGCATCTGAAAGCACACAACTCCGTATGACAAGGGTGTTAGTTCTTCCATTATTTTTTTGTAACTTCGACGACCAATTGAGTTCAAATTTTCACAGGTTTGTTATTTTGTGCATATGTTGAGATACACCATGTGATGAGAAGACTGGTCTTTGAAAATTACCAAAAGTGTCCAGTGCCGTCGGCCTCGGGAAATAGGCCCCTCTTCGCGTCACTCAAAGTTCCTCGGGGGAATAGATGTACACCTAGTTACCTCTTCGCCACTCAATATTTGTATAATATTAATTGCACATTTTCCTAGTAGCAGCTTGAAGGTATAAAAAGGGGTTTTAATTTATGGAAAGTTTAACCTATATTCTATCTTCCACTACTGCAGTGTTTGGTAACAATGGATTTCACATCATACTACGGGGTTCAGTGGTACCACAGACGGAGCCATGGTTAAGAACCAGAGGCCACCCTGGGGAATTCCGCTCCCCAACGCCCATCCTGACGACTACAGTTCACACGGATAAAGACGTTACTGAGGTTTGTTTATATCAATAGTTTTAATCAAAAACAAGTCAATCAATCCGTCCATCCAAGCTAGTGTGTACTGGTTTCACTCAAACTTCAAAGACTGCTGAGAGTAAAGTCTCAATAGATTACCGCTCCTACCAGTTCCTTGAGGATCCCCTTTTCCTCAAGAAATTGGACCTCTGCAACATATTCCAGATCACTGATAATGACATTGAATGGACTCTATAATTTTGTTTTACTTTTTCCCATAATGTCGCCGGATCAAAACTAATTCTCAAAAACTATATAGCGATTCATTCAAAACACATTTCAAGGGAAGTTTATGGCCATCATGAAATTAGTTATATGTGTAAAAAAAAAATCTTTTTTTAATAACCAATGTTGTTTGTGTGTTGTAGCTTACAGTTGGTGACTGTTTCGGAACTCTGGAAAGACTGGAAGGAAAAGAACCTAATAGCAAGTGAGTTTACTAAAAAAGATACATTGAAAACAGATGTGGTTGATTAATAATAATTGTTTTTTACACAGCGCATATCCTAGTAGCAAGATCAAGGCGCTTGGCAACATTTGTATCCCTGTTCAACCGCGGGCATACTTTTGGACAATTTTATCTAACTTTCGAGCCTGCAACCCCAAGCTGCTTAAATTTGGGCAAAGGGACTGTCTCCGTGTCGCAGTGGCTGCTGAATACATTGCAGCACCTTGTAAACCATCAAGGTGCTGCATAAATGGGTTATATATAAAGCTCTTCTTATCAGTAGAAAACACATAGTGAATGTAAGAGACAGTGAATGCTTTGATATGCACCTAGGGGTATGATAAAGCACGATAAAATAACCCACAGTGTGTTTATTATTAAGGGAATCAATGTGTGGTAGAGAGGTTTTCAACTAGTGGTTTAAACCCAACAAGGCCTGGTTTTGGTAATTTTACCGAGACCGAGTCGAGGTAAATTATCAAGAACCAGGCCTCGGTGGGGTTTAAACCATTAGTTGAAAACCGATTCAACACACTTTGATTCCCATTCATAAATACCTTTTCGGTCAAAAAACATCAACAATTTTTGGTCAAAAAGTAAAATAAATGCAAAAGTTGTAATTGCTCGATGATTTCTTTCAACACAACACCCCTCCAGCTATGAAATGGTAAGGCCCTCGGGGAACTCCTTTTAAGGGAATGCTGTGCACGTCGCGTGTATCGCGTGATGTGGCACAACTGTTTCAGCCGTTGCTCTCGACCAATAGGAATGACGAAACTGTCTTATAAGCACAGGTGCAAGCTCGCGTGTCACGCCCATGTTTCAACACTTTTTACTGGTCATTAACAAAGGTTTATACACACCCACGTGACGCGCTCTCCACTCATAGGAATAGCGAAACTGTCTGAGGTATTTATGAGTAATTGATTGCTGTGATACCTCTTTTAATACTCAGAGCGTTTTGCACTGTTTAAAGGTGAGTCATATATCTACAATTTTTGTCTTGCAGAGTGCTGACAGTCCTTACCAAATCGGTTCCTTGTGAGTTTTTGAAGATCTCAAGCAATGATTTCAAGAGAATAACAGAAGTGAGTTTTGATTTCTTCCGGTTTTTCACAGTAATATTTTTATGAAGCAGTAAACTACAGGAGAAACTGTATGTAGGGAGACCCCCAACATGAGGGCTACAATCCTGGTTGTGACACTTGTGTCCTTAAGCAAGACACTTAACTATTGTTTCTCTCCACCCAGTGGTAAAAATGTGTACCTGTGAAGGCAGAGATAGTTTATGAGAATGATTAGCTTGGAGAGCGTGGTCACTCGCAGCACCGGCTGTATACTCCCCAGGGAACTGAGACGGTTTTTGGAATTAAATAGATGGCCCAGTGACCAGGGGTAATCATGTCAGAAGCGCTTTGGTATTGATTATTATTATCATTACAATCCCGGCCAATGCTTGGATCAAGTGACAATAAACATGCCCTCCCCAAGTTCCTCCACTCCCCTGCATAATGTTGTTAACACTAACTGGGACACAGATTGCGCAATGAAAGCCAACATTGAACACAGGGTGTATGAGGGGAGGGGGCCCAACAAGACTGGGCCATGACTGTAGATAGCTCAGTTAGTAGGGCGCAGCACAATGATAAGGTTGCACCTTTAAAGTCTGCCACTCCAAATCATTTATGTTCAATGCAAAATTAATTTGATTAAGCAACAAAAGATACTGCTTTTCTCCAGAAGAGGATCAGAGCATACTGATTGAAACGTCGAGTTGAAACCAATGGTTCTTTTCAGAACCACCCCCAACTCATTCAGAGATAGTGTTACCCCAAACCTTTCCATATTGTATTTCCACCATGCAAAGTTTCAAATTCTACTCAACAAAAGATGATTGATTGAATTATTACGGATGTTATCAATTTTTGCCACTCCTCTATTTCTTAGCAAATAAGAGAACGCCACATATCCGAGAAGATCAACCTAATACAGGCGTGTAAACGCTACCAGCTCTGGCCAAGGCAGTCACTTCACAAACTAGCTGAACTCATCAGATGGACAAAATTCCCAGAGAATACAGGTTGGTTTTTAAATCACTTTATTTTCCCCAACAGATACTTGAGCATTTTCACATGTGCCTGACAATTTGTTTCTTCAAAACTTACTTGCAAACATACAAAGAATGGGGTTTACAACTTGCCTGGTGCATGTTTCCCCCAGTTGTACAATCGCAGACAACTGTATTGAGAGGAATATTAATTTTCTCAAAATTATTATTAGCATAAAACCTTCCTTGTTAACAAGTAATGGGGAGCTGTTGTTAGTATAAAACATTGGGAGAAACGTCTTCCTTTTGAAGTAACATAGTTTTTGAGAAAAAGTATTTTTCCACGAATTTGACTTTGAGACCTTAGAATGAGATTTTGAGGTCTCAAAATAAAGCATCTGAAAGCACACAACTTCGTGTGACAAGGGTGTTTTTTCTTCCATCATTCCCAACTTCAACGACCATTTGAGCTCAAATTTTAACAGGTTTCTTATTTTATGCATATGTTGCGATACACCAAGTGAGAAGACTGCTTTTTGACAATTACCAGTAGTGTTCAGCTTCTTTAATGATAATGTAGCAATGACTTGTTTGTATTTTCTTCTACAAAGTATTGGTGAGTGAGGGCTACCTGTGTCCCTTCATTGCTTTCATCAAGTCTGGAGACTGCCACGTCTTGAGACAAGTAGACGTCCTTCAGAAAATGCCCAACGGCAGTCAGGTAATGTTTCATAGTTTGGCTTTAGAGTGTTTTAAAAGAGTCTGTGTCACAGACATAGAATATAATACCCAGATTGGCTGCGCGAGCGCTCGCTTGGTTCGACTGTGATGATCAAAACAAACTCTCATCCAGATCATTCATCTATAGTAGCTGGGAGAGAGTTCATAATTCCATGTAAAGTCACAGGCCTGCTTTTGATCGTGACGGAGAAGCCCGTTTAATAAAGTTTTTTTTTCTTTCCTTTTTTTTTCTCTCCAGGAAAAACGTCTGAAACAAGTCGTTATGGGGCGACTGCAAGAGGCGGAGTCATTTGGTGAGATTAGTGTGCTGGACGCAGAGGCTATCACATGTTCCATTGTAACCGCATCAGACATCAAACTGGGTATTATCACACCAGAGAGACTACAAGGTACTATACCAACATTTGTATAATTAGTCTTTTTACAAGCCGCTATCGGAAATCTCAGAATAGAAGTTATTTATGCCTATCCTGTGGGTTGCTGGTTAGTGTATCTGCTGCACAGCAAAAGTTTACCCTACTTGCGGCTACAAAGCTGGAATATGTTTATTGCATAGTTTTCCTCCAAATCCCATTTTCATCATTTTAAAGCCATTGGACACTTTCGGAAATGAACAAAGAAAAAAAGTTCACATATTTACAAATAACTTACAGGGTTTACAGAAGGTAATGGTGAAAGACTTCTCTTGAACTATTATTCCATGAAATGATTTACTTTTTGAGAAAACATTAAAATAATTATCAATTCTCGACATCGAGAATTACAAATTTATTTTAAACACATGTCATGACACGGCGAAATGTGCAGAAACAAGGGTTAGTTTTCCCGTTATTTTCTCCCGACTCCGCTGACCGCTTTAGCTTGAATTTTCACAGGTTTGTTATTTTATATATAAGTTGTGATACACGATGTGTGGGCCTTTGGACAATACTGTTTACCGAAAGTGTCCAATGGCTTTAAAAGCATTTCTTATAACTTTTAAAATTGAGATACCTTGGTCTTTGAATCATTAAAGAAACACTTCAAGGCAAATCCTATGGGCCTCTGGTAATCAGTGGAACCAGTTTGTGTAAAGTTGGCGTGGCTCTTAGTGGAATTACAGGACAGACAATAACAATGTATCAAGATGCACTGAAAAAAATCACATGTTCCTCTTGTAATTAAAGTTCTTTTATAGTTCCTTTTGCAATTTTTTTTTAAAAACCTCTGTAAACTTGCATTGATTAGAAACAATATTGTAACCACGGTGGGTGGTGCCGGGCGGGCCTGCCCGGAACTAACAAATTTTGCCCAGCACTCTTGAGCAAAACATACTGTTCTGCCCAGCACAGGTTTCCCTTAGATTGTACTTCTGTAACGATGGCTTTATATCTAAACATGAATAATTTTGATGAGCAGGTTGCCTTGTTGGACTAAATTGAACTTGGAGCCCACCACTAAAATTGGTCTGGC
Organism: Asterias rubens; assembly: GCF_902459465.1. NCBI lineage: Eukaryota > Metazoa > Echinodermata > Asteroidea > Forcipulatida > Asteriidae > Asterias > Asterias rubens. The sequence goes on along the minus strand of NC_047065.1, from coordinate 14,697,885 downwards.
TACATGTACAACACTGATTAGACATATCTTGTTTTGATGTTTGAGAATTTCTTACTGTTTCAGTTTCAGGCTGATTGGCTGATGTTTGTAATAACTGAGGATATTTCATTAAAAGGTCTTTTAAACACTTGTTGCTTATTTCACCTTGACAAACCAAATGGCCACTTGTCTCCATTTTGTTGCACTTACATGTATTTTGTCTGTGTTTTCTGTCCAATGCTAGTCAATTTTAAATAATTTATTCATATTGTTTAAGAAGTTTTGTTAATTTTGTGAAGTGCTTTATAGGGGTTGGATCAACATGAGGCCTAAATTAATCTTTGAATTTTTTATTTACAAGTGAATGAGAGAGGCCTAAATTATTGATTATTAATTGTATTGTCTGACTTTAAAGATACATTGTAAAAGTGTCAGAAAAAAGACACATATTTTGGCATGTTTACAAAAATATCCTTGCTTGCATTTTTGTTTTTCCAGATCTTGAGGAGACAACCAAAGCTCTCTTGAGACAGTCAAATGAAAGACTGTATGGTAACCTAACGAGGGTAAGTCAACAAACTATAATAGACCTGATGCACATAACTTCATTTCAGTACGGCGCCCTCAAGCAGAGGTCAAAAGGAGGGGTGTTCATTGGCCAATCCTGTACGCTGTGTGTACAAACATGTGCGTTTTGATTGTTTCGTCACCGTTCTACCACTAAGATGGCGGCCGGATGAAGTCAATGCATAAGGTCTATTATTAGCATAGTTTGTACGAATCGCTTTATCTACGCCCATGGGTCATCTCGAAGCACTTGTTATTTCTAAAAGGGATTGTATACCTTTGTTTTTTTTTTACCATTCCACTGTTTTAACCCTATATAAGTGTAGATTCTATAAAAACAAATTAAAAACTGTGAAAATTTCATGTCAAAAGGTGGTAGCAACTCCTCACAACTGGTCAATAATTAACACCATAATAACAAGGGCAAATAGTACAACTTTAAAATACTAAAGTTTCTTTCATTTACACATTATTTATTGTCTTTTTTTAATTACACACCAATGCTACCAACAGGACAAATAATACAACCTTTGAATACTAAAATTTCTTTCATTAACATATTCCTTGTATTTTGAAAATTTCTCTTTACCCCAAAAAATTCCCAGGATGACATCCACAATGAGTACATTGACCAAGAGTTGAAGCGAGAATGGAACCAGTTCAAGCACGGCGTCGTTGTTGATGTGATCAACACCAAAGGGATCAGGCCTGGATATGGGAAGTGGTCAACCAAATGATCCTGAACGATTCAAACTTAAGATGGTTAAAGGAACTGGACACTATTGGTAATTACTCAAAATAATTGTTAGCATAAAAACTTACTTGGTAACAAGCAATGGAGAGCTGTTAATAGTATAAAACATTCGAGAAAGAAGTAACTTTTCCATTAAAATACTTGAATTTGATTTTGAGACCTCAGAAACAGATTTTGAGGTCCTGAAATCAAGCATCTGAAAGCACACAACTTCGTGTGACAATTTTTTTCTTTTCTTCTTCAACTTCGACGACCAACTGAGTTCAAATTTTCACAGGTTTGTTATTTTGTGCATATGTTGGGATACACCAAGTGAGAAGACTGGTCTTTGACAACTACCAATAGTGTCCAGTGTCTTATGACATATGATGACATCTGATGATTTAAGAATTGAAAAGGCCCAGTGATCAGGGGTAATAATGTTGGAAGCGCTTTGAGACACAGTGTATAAAGCGCTATACAAAAACCGAGTATTATTATTTATCTGGCCCAAATTTTATACTAATGATGTGTGTTACATGAATCACTGTTTACTCAGTACTTACCAGAGTTCTGTGAAAAAAACATATTACCCGGGTGGGATTCAAACCCACGACCTTTGCAATACTACAGCAGTGTCATACACCAACTAGACCAGCGAGAGAAAGGAAGTATTAATATACAATGTCAAATCTGCCAGTGTCCCGTGTATTGCGGTGCGGCAATTAGGATTGGTCTACTTGGACTAGATGTCAAACTTGCTATGTGTTTTGAAGCTGTGTGGGCGCATCCAAGTTTGTGTTAACAATTTTGTATTCCCTCTGACTTATATTTTCTTCTATAATAGAAGAAAATATAAGTCAGAGGGAATCTATTAAGTGTCCTTTGCAAACTGAAAATTGCCTAGTCGCTGTAGGAACTATTGAATCATGCAAACGCCTGAGTATTTAAATTTTTCTTATTTAAAATGTTCTATGTGAAAATATTTTGTATAAAAATGTATATATTTATGAATCTGTAATAAAATGTTTATTACAATCTGTAACTTTTTAAACAGTTGAAGTGTCTATTAATAAACGTATGAAGTCTTGGTTTACGTTAAATCTCTTCAGTGGGATTAAATTTGAAATCATATTCCGATAGTTGAATGCCAATATTTTGGATCGTGCAGAGGGTGCTCATTTTGTTCCTATAGCATAACTTGTTTTTGTGCCTTAAAAAGGAAGTGGACACTATTCGTAATTACTCAAAATAATCTTTAGCATAAGACCTTATTTGGTAACGAGTAAAGGGGAGCTGTTGACAGTATAAAACACTGTGAGAAATGGCTCCCTCTGAAGTTATGTAGAATTTTGTAGAATGTGAACTGTTTTTTGAGGAATTTTGAGTTTTTGGGGCGGGGGTTGGGTGTTTTCAATAATTAGTACGTCTTCCACTCTGCATTGGAGTCCGACACCAGACTCTGCTTCAGCTCGGTCAGTGCCCATTTCTTGTTGTCGATCGCTGCCTGTAGTTGTTCATACTCTTTAACGAGTTCATCGAATCCCATGCCTATGCTCTGATAAGACTGCAGGGCCTGACTCAGTCTGCTCACGTCCTTGTCTTTCTCCTGGATCGCCCTGTTAAGATGATGTCTGCAATGACAAATAGTCCAATAGATAGTAATTTTAGTGTTACCCTTACACCGATGTGTGTAAGCACTGTATACTTAATACTTTCCCCCTTGAGTCCTGTGAACAACATTCACAGGCATTTTACTTGGCTGGGATTCGAACCCACAACCCCTGCAATTAGACCATCGAGATTGCCAATACCTACAATCCAGTCCAAAAAAGCTTTGGCCACCTATTCCTAACACTACATAAAACCATTCACTGTACACTTCCCACTGACAATAATCATTCTCTCCCCCGTCCCCAATCCCACCGTTCATGACTGGAACACAGAAGACCGTGCAATCAGAACCCAAGGGGGTAGGGGGAATCAACGAGATATGGCCGGGATTGTAGAGGCTTATGTTTTGAAATCCTATGTTTTTAGCAGCGGGTACTGCAATAATGCACCAGAAGTTAGAGAACATAAACCCTTACTAGTGGTTTTATTTTTTTAGAATGTGATGCGCTTTAGCTAAATGAGTCGTTTGTCAGATATCAGTACGGAGAAACAAGTCAACAGGGGAAAAGTATTCACAAATATTTTATTTGTAAGTCCAAATGCCAAAATATAGATTTTTTCATAAATGGCAACTTCCTTCCATTAGGGTTAAATTACCACTGAAAGAAAATGTGCTGATGTGGTTTCAAAAAACAACTCAACTTTAAATCAAATTTTCTCAGTTTCGTTCTCTCGCATCTCTTGTTTCTACTTTCACATGTTTTGAACCAAAGGTGGCATCAAATCGGGGTTTCAACAGTAAAAGCATAGATTATGCTCTTTTCAAATGTATTCCAATTAACTTACTTTATTTGTTTGAGAGCGGTGACTACCTCCGGTGTATATGTGTCACACAAAAGTCTTGCCTCAAACACCCTGGTGACAAAAACGGGGGAAAAAGCGGTCATTACAAGTCTTGAATTTGTGCACTTACATTACAACATCTAACATACCTCATATAAAGAATCCTCTAATCTGATTGGAGTCATGGAAATATCTGTGCCCCCTTTTCTATCAAGATGATGTCATGGTTGACTAATCGACTGTGCCCACCCGGAAAATAATGGTCGCAAATAGGTCATTCGTGTGTACTGTATGATATGTACATGTACATGTACGACTAGTCACGGCACGACAATGTTGTTGATTTGAAAAATCTTTATTCGGTATTTAAAAGAAATATTGACTGCTTGATAATCAGGGCACAGTTAAAGTTATAGGCACTCGATGATGTCAAAACCATGGCTATGCCCGAAGCGAATGGTTTTGACATCACCTTGGGCCCATAATGTTTAACTAGCAGTCATTATTTCCTTGATATAACCTTCCTACTATAACTGGTAGATTGTGGAGCCCACTGTATCACCATGCAACATTGTAGAAAAGGCTATAGGTGATTATCATTATTGTAACAAGTCAATGAGTCAAAGAGTTTTTTATAAGCTATAAACTGAAAAGTTACGTAATAGTGAAATTTGATGATTTCTACGTGGCAATCTGTTATCAAATCCCCCCCACCACAGTCTGTCCTATTGCATGTACTTTACGTTGAATTATGTGTTGTGATTGATTTTGCCCTGGGCCCAATTTCATAGAGCTGCTGAGCACAAAAAATTGCTAAGCATGACATTTCTTCCTTGATAAAAACAACAGGATTACCTACCACAGTTCCATGTGATTTTCAGGAATACCAGTAACTATCAATTATGCAACAACTGGAAATTTGGTTGGTAATCCTGTATTTATCAAGGAAGAAATTTCATGCTAAGCATAATTTTGTAGCAGCTCTATGAAATTTGGGCCCTGGTGCTTCTGGCAGTGGCTGCTGAATGGTCTCATCAAAAAAATGTCTGGAAATAAATAATGTTTTTTGGGGTAGAACAAAGAATTGACTAGAGTGGGATTCGAACCAACGACCTCCGGATTAATGTGCCGGCGCTTTACCAACTGAACTATCTAGCCCTATGTTGGCAGTGTCTCTATTTTGTCAATATCTTTGTTCAGGGGTGCCGATAATAATGATAAGCGCTTTGACTTTGAGACTTATGAAGATAGAAACTAGATGTATTATTACTGTATTCATGGTGCTTCTCCTGTGGGATATGATTTCCAAATTGTCAAAGATATTTACCTCAGTTTAAGACACATGGCGTGGCACCGTGCAGCCAGCCAGTTGCTAGTGATGGTGTCACTGTCTGCTTGTAGACGCAGTCGATGTTTGGTTATAAGCAGCTCTAGTACACTCAGAGAATCCATCAAAGCCTGCAGGATATCAAATCAAAATCACTCAAACTGTCAAACTGGGCCCATTTCATAGCGCTGCTAAGCACACAAATTTGCTTAGCATGAAATTTCTTTCTTGATAAAAACAGGATTACCAACCATTATTTACATTGTTGCATATTGCTTGTTACTTGTATTCAACTGTTGTTTGTTTATCCTCAAAACCACGTGGAAATTTGGTTGGTAATTTTGTTATTATCGAGGCCAAAATTTCATGCTAAGCAAATTTTTGTGCTTAGCAGCGCTATGAAATTGGCCCCTGATTCTTAGCATGGTTTGGAAGACTGTCAATAAACCATAGAGTTATATATAAGAACTAGAGCACGCACGGGTGATGCTTCATGCACAAAGGCGACGGGACCGCAAGGAGACACGCGCGCACCATCATGTACGCGCGCTGAACATGAAACACACGTTGGAGTTTGTGTTTATTGAACGCATCGCGATGCTGTTTTTCTCAACTTACGAAATGGCCGCACAAACACACGCTGTAGGATGCCAGTTTTGTCAACTTAGACAATGGCGGCCTGCGCGCATGCCGGAGCGCCTATATAGGCCAGTGCGCCCTCTAGTTCTTATATATAACTCTATGCAATAAACCTTTATCATGCTGTCTCCATCTTGTATTGGTCATGTTCCTCATATCGAATGACAATAATGAATGTATGGACTGTGAAAGGGGTAACCCTGTTTCAGCCCTAGGAGTAGGTGGCAATGGCCTCTGGACAAAATAATTGTAGCCCACACCTTGAAGTGGCCTTCAGGCCTTGTGTGTCAGGCGACTTGCATAAAAAAACAATTCAAAAAAATAAAACTTCAAGATGACGGCAATATTCAAGATGACTGCAACATGATAAAGGTCTATGGGATACCTAAGCTCGCACAGCCTTTATAATTATAATATGAATATATATTATATGCCAGTGTCTTTTACAAAAAGGTGCTCATGGCCCGGTAAATCGGAAAATGAATAGAAAGAAATTTAGTATGTATAAACATATCCTGGGAGAGAAAACAGAACAATACTTTATTAAGCTTGTGTGAACAGTGTTTTGAGAGTTTCCTTAAAATTACCCACAGAAGATAAGCAGAGTTTATGTAGGATCCCTACTGCCTCAATCCTCCAAATTCAACCAATATGAGTGTAGGTAGGTGCCTTGGAATACACTAAAATTATCAAATCTTCCAGTAGGTTTTTGCAAAAAATTGTGTCAGCATTCCATTGTCCAAATAAATTTCTGAATCCTCCAAAATCTTTAAAACTCGCATATGATTTTGAAAGACTCATGTGAGGGTTAGCGTTAATGAAGCAGTAATTCGAGCCCAATAGACCATAGCGCAGCAACTCCTGTCCGCCATTTTGTGTGTCAAAACGTGCACAAAAGGACCAGACTTTTCGAAAAGTCAGAAATGGTGGGCGTGCTCTGTTCGGAGGTGCATTAACACGTGTACCATCCTTTTGTACCATCCTTTTGTGTGCACGTTTTTGACACCCAAAAAAGGACAGCAAAGTGCGCTCTGGGTTTTGCAATGGGACTATACCTGATAGTACTGCCAGAAATGTTTATCCCTCTGAGCTCTGTCGAGCTTCAGTTTCTGTCTCTCTTCATCCAGCTTCGTGCATTCACTCTGCAGTAGATCAGGCAGTCTGGTCGCCTTAGCAAACGCCATCTGACCACCCTCTAAAATAGAACAGAATAGCATTTTATTCGCAACCTCATTATATAAAAGAAGTTGGATTTAATTTATATTTGGCTTGCTAAACACCATGTGTGTGTAACTACTTGGCAGGTAGAGTTTGTTCTTTAGAGAACTGTCTTTCTATATCCTACTACCGCGGAGTAGATTTATTAGATTGTTCGGGAGACGTCTCAATTCTGAAAAGAACTGTTCTGCTTTTTAACTACTACCTGGGCAGAAGGTATAGAAAATTGGCTGGGACTACTGCTTAAGCTTGTAGGACTGTAATTTACTGCACTACCGCGGTGTCAGTTCTTGGATTGGTCTCAACGTTTCAACTAGCTTGTTCTAGCTGTTGTCAAGATGGATATAAATACACTTGAAAACAACCATAAATTTTACTTTTAAACAACAATGCAATAGATTTAACGGTACACATTTTAAAAACATTGAAAATAAAAATGAGGTAGGAAAGAAACCCCAATAGCCAGCAACATGAAAACTATATGTACAAAACAACAGAATAGCGACTGAGAATTGTGTACAAAAATACAAAAGGTACATGTGCAGATCGCTCACTCTCCTGCTATGGACCAAAAGAAAGGCACACTCTTAAAAATCCCATCAAAGAGGCTAAGACTATTCTTTTTCAACAAGTGTATTGTAACTAATTTCATGTAACTGTCTTTAGAACAATTTTGTGTTGAAATCGGCACTATATAAATGTCTTCTGATTAATTGACTGATTGCTTGAGTATCAAATGCACAGAAGGGTTACCGGCTAAAAATATCCATAACGTTTTGCACTGTTTGTTCCCTGCTGATTTTGGGGCTTTTGCAGAGAAGTGATTAGCAAAATGTTGTTGTCTGATTTAAACGTCTTTGTTTGTCCCTGGGTAAGACTTACCGTTGTCAGGTTGGGAGTGATGGAACCCGACCAGCTCCTCGCATTTCCTTCGGAGTCTGTCTTCAATTTTTGGGATTAACTGCTGCTGCAAGGCTTTTAGTCTCTGAGCATTACAAATCACAAACAGAACAAGAACTTTATTTGCTTTGATGGTGCCTCTTTGTTGATGAAAAAACTCTAACCACTCTAAATGCAACAATGGTAATAGCATTTGGCAGTCAACTCAGAAGTCATTCTTTGACTGAATTTGTGGTCAACCATTTGGAACCAGCCTCAGGACCACGATTTCTTCCGCAGTCCTGATAGCTCGTTATGTGCTCTAACAATTGTGTAAAGCGAAGAAGGGAACAAGTGACACTATAGCAACAAGGCAGAAGGCACTGTAGTGGTTGACTAGACTTCTAAATGGTCAATTACAGGTCAACTAAATGAGTCCAAACAGATGTTAAATTTGCGTCAGGGATAAACAATATTCATTTCCGGTGTGTGTGAGCACTGTATACCAGGCGTGATACTTTACAGAGGCAACGAGGGCGATCGACTCCATACCCACTGGTTATTGCCTTGGTGCCCTTGAACTGCTCCAGTAGAAATTTACAATTTCCTCATAGGGTGCCCTTTACTAAGGAAAAAATACCTTGGTGCCCTAGCCCTTTCAAAAACAAAGCATACATGCCTGGTATACTCGGTTCTTTCCCGAGTTCTGAGAGAAAACAAATCACAGGCATATTACTCGGATGGGATTCAAACTATTTCAAGTTGTGATTTAAAGCCATTGGACACTTTTGGTAAACATTATTGTCCTAAGGCCCACACTTCGTGTATCACAACTTTATAAAATAACAAACCTGTAAACATCGGAGTCGGGAGAAAATAATGAGAAAACCCACCCCTGTTTCTGCACGTTTCGACCGTGTCATGACATGTGCTTAAAATAAATCCATAATTCTCGATATCGAGAATTAATTTAATGTTTTCTCAAAAAGTAAAGCATTTCACGGAATAATCCTTCGAGACAAGTCTTCCCGAAAGTGTATAATGGCTTTAAGGTAAACTGACTACCTTGTTGTGTGGGTTAGCTCTATTGAGTTGCTCCTTGGTCAGACCGAGCAGTGTGCAGGGTTCCTCTGTCCCTGTGGAGGTGCTGGGGTTGGGATGTACATAGTCCGCTGCCTCGGCTGTGTACAGACAATGTTTGACTGCTTCGTGGAACTGCAGAAAAGAACAAACGGACTATTGTTTTAAAGGCAGTGGACACTATTGATATTTAATCAAAATAATTATTAGCATAAAACATCACTTAGTAGCGAGTAATGGGAAGAGGTTGATATTATAAAACAATGTGAGAAATGGCTACCTCTGAAGTAACATAGTTTACGAGAAAGAAGTAATTTTCCACGAATTTGATTTTGTGACCTCAGATTTAGAATTTGAGGTCTCGAAATAAAGCATCTGAAAGCACACAACTTTGTGTGACAAGGGTGTTTTTTCTTTCATTATTATCTCGCAACTTTGACGACCAATTGAGCTCAAATTCTCACAGAATTGTTGTTTCATGCTATATATGTTGAGATACACCAAGTGAGACGACTGGTCTTTGATAATTACCAATAGTGTCCACTGTATTTAAAGTAATAAGTGGGTGAACTAATAATAGTTGGCAGCATCAGGAATGTTCATTTACCAGTGAAATGCCATTGGAGTCTCAGACCATAGCTCCATGCTCAAACAATTAATATAAGCCATTTCGAGGTATGGTGGACACTGTACTATGACACTGTTAGGTTTCAGTTAAATTTGTTGGTATTGACTCGATTCACCTGATGTCATCACCAGAATAATCTTGGATGCGCCATTTTGGTGGTCAATGTCACTGTGCGTTATCCAGTGAAAAGCGCATTATTCAGTGAAAAGCGCATGTCAAACCAACAACCCTGATTAAGTGACCCATGTATTTTAAATGAAAATCGGTCCAGACCTGGGATGAAGCAGAGCTTGGCGCCACATCATGGCTGGCGATATCATGGTCCATGATGAATTCCTTAAGCTCATGGTGGAGGATGTGGAACTGTAGATAAGACTGTTTCTCTCGTTTCAGCGACTCCTCTGCCTGTAAAATTACATCAGCAATTGAAAAATTAGTCTCGATTGAGAAGTACAGAAGAAAGTCAAAAATACCTTAGGGGGTGCATTTTGGCGACCCCAACCAGAAACATGTTTGAGCTTTGGTCATAGGTTGAGCAATCTTGCATGTTCGGTTGAACTGCGGTGACGAGACTGTTCTGACCAGGATTTGGCTTCGCAAGTAATTTTGAAGTTGTACACTTTCACTGTGGGACTTCAAACAATACAGGCTGACAGTGGATGTTACTGTTAGACAGAGTTGAAGCCATAGTTCATGTCACAATCCCTGTGTGCATCGTATTAGCATTAAAGGGAACCTTGAAGGGGGTCTCTGACTAGTTTGACCAATCAGCCTCATTTTGGTTACACAATTTTGAAAGAGAGAAAACCAAGACGGCTGCTGAAAGGTCAGTCAGAGTTCGGGAATGATTCTGCCCATCATACCTGACTGAGGTCCTTCTGAAGTGGTAAACTGACTCCATTCTCTGTGATGTGTTGGGAGAGGCTGCCAAGGAGCCCGACTAGCTCTGGATATTGCTCACTGTCTCTTGCTGTGAGGTGCACTGGCAAGCTCATATTTACTGATCGGAGATAACAAAAACCATAGAAAAATTTAAATCTTGTCTATTATTCTTCAAATTTCTGCCTCCGCAATATAGAGTCTTAATAAATAAAATGGCAAACTCAAGGTTATTACATACAGCTCGGTTTCCGCGGCATCATTGCTCAGCTGAAATTCGAGTCACGTAATTTGGTCATCGGGAATTGTAGAAAAAGCGGAAAAACCCAAACCTTTTGTATTTACGTACAACTTATTGGTGGAGCATTATCTATCTCTTAAGTTTGGTCAACGGAGAGGAAATGTTTTTTAAGTAGAAAATGTAACTTTGTATCTAGGGGTTGTTTACATCGCGCGCAATGACGTAAAGACCGTACCGTGATTTGAGGGTTAAAACAAAAACAGGACCGCCTACGATATAAGGCTCCCTCCCCCGTGAGGAGCCTTAAAGTTTCTAGGGGCATTCACCCATTTAAGCAGCTAGTTGCGTTAACAGAACCCTTCTTCGCCACCTTGTCGGGAAGAGGATTATGTTATCGCAACTATTATAAGCAGCTAGAATAATGAGTAGATAAGATAGCTAAGTTTAGAATAAAGCATGTCGCCAACATTGATAATAAAATGTCAAAGACAGTATCTGCACTTTGTATGTGTTATTGTGACCAAACCACATGTAAAACTAACTATATTTTATAATTATATCATACATTGAGGTAGGATTCTCACCTCCATGCAATGATTATAATGAATGATGTATTTTATCATCAGTCGTAATGACTGAAAGTAAAATGGGCAGGCAGTTTCATCATGTAAGTAAAAATTCATCATTCAGTGGTCACCGTACCAAACATTTATAATGATTATAATCAGAACAGTGTAACCATAAATACGAAGGCTTCATTTTAGGTGCTAACCCTGCTTAACTGTTATGAGTTGAAGAGGCATATCAAAAGTATTTTACCCTGAACGGCAGTGTTCTGATAATTCCTGTTCCTGACGGGCGCCGCCATTTTGAATTACCGCCAATTCAGTATAGGACGCCGCACGGGCAACAAATAAATAACAATAAACAGCTATCAATATATCGAGCGCACACAAACACACAAATCGCGGTTTGCATAAAAAAACTAGCTGTACTGCTCTATAGTACCATACGATTAAAGGTCAGTGCTGCGGCTTTACAGTATTATGTGCTAAACTGCAGCGGGTATTCTCCCACTTCCAAGGAACAATAATTATCGTGCATCGGTCAAGATTTTCTAAACGGAAACCGCCCCCTGCAAGTGTGTCTCTCAACAATAATATTGTATGCACTATATAATAATATAAATACGATCTCATTTGACTCAGCTCCTGTGGGACTCGAACCAGCAACCACCAATCCGAGGCAGCAGGTCATTGTGCTGAGATCTACATACTGTAATAATACAAACCTTATTGCCTACAACACGGGGGCGCCCATCCCCCCAAGGCAGCCTTTTGCACTGGTAGGGCCTACGTGATTCAACGTCTATTTTTATACGTAACACGGGAACTGGATGGTAGCTGCGACCTCATGTGACCTCTTGTGACGTATGCTGACCCTTGTTGCTCTACGAAATCCTTTATTTGAGTTTTCCCTCCATCTTTGGCCTAACCATGGTCTAACTTAACTAGCCGAGGGGGCATATGGGAGGCCCTTTTCGAAACCACGGCTCCGGCTTTGGATTCGGCGCGAGCTAGCTTGGCCCCGCGGTTGTTTGACAATTTTGCGTGTGCTTTTGCGCTCCCGCTCATCAGGCCATCAGTAGACGAGAGGACGGAGCCTGAAGCCAAATCCAAAGCCGAAGTCGTGGTTTCGCCTAAAAGGCAAGTGTTCTTTAATAAGGGCATGGCAGCCAGAGCCAGGTTGCTGAGTCAGTGGTTTCAGGTGCCCCTGCCTTTCACCGCTGGACCCCGATTCGAGCCCGGAGCCTTGCATGTGGATTGGGTTTTGGGAAAGATTTCCCTGTCACCGTACTCTTACCACTTAGGAATATCTCACTTGAGTAAAATTACTAATTTTCTTTCATAACGATTTAAAAAGTGGAGGCAGGATACGGAGATTCCACCCCTCCCAAAAAGGGGGTAAATAATCAATAGCAAAACAATAAAACAAAAATACAAATTTAATTAGATGAGAAATAAATTGGGCATCAATAAATAACAAATAGTTAAAAATCAAACAAAGAAACAAACATTTTAGATTTGTTTGTGACGTCACAGGAACCAGGTGTTCCCCTCATGGTTTATGTCTAGTCTCATGATTTTAAAAGATCAAGATTTTCGATTCAACTTTCGGTTTGAACCATAATATCCGGAACAATTTGGTTCTGTGTATTATATTAGTTTATTATATGAAGATTCTTCAAATTCGATGATGGTTTTTAGATTGTTAAATTCCAGTTTGTGGTTCAAGAGTTATATTTTTTCAAATAGGGCCCTATACTATTGAAAGATAATTAATGGCATGTGATGCCTAATAATGTCGTCATGAAAGTATGACGTCATTCAATTGTGCCAAGTTAATTCATTACGTGTAGAGTTCCAAGTTTCAATTCATTTTTAGACCACTGTACACGTATCACCACTATGGCACTGCCCTGGAGGTAGCCTTTCATGACGTCATCGTTGTTTAAAATGAATGGTAGAATTTCAGTCACTGAAACCACGTCCAACTCAAATTGACCTAAGTGGTGCACTTCTTTAGCTTATTTCTGCTTCTGGTATTCTGGACAGTCGCATTGAACTCGCCACTCTACACACTAATCGGACCCCAATTCCCCTCTTACAATGATTTATAAATAATCACACTCCTTCAACGCCATATCAGTCAGTGTTTGTTTTATTCATTAAAATCATTAAAATGTTAATTTGATGAAACAAAATTTCACACAAGTAATTACTTAATGAAAGCAGGAGCACACCTCCATCCTACAACCCCACCCACCAAGCCATATACAAAATGTCCAGCTAAAATTATAAACAATAGATAGCCAACATTTCACCAAAAATTCTTCGAATATTATTATGTCCACAACTTTATGCAATTCGTTTCTCTTTTTCGCAAGTACTCGTAAAAACGGTATAGATACAGGCTTGCAAATATTACAATGAGACATCGATACACGTAGAATTTGTAATATTGTATTTAACACAATAAGCTTGTACATACATTTTTGATGTAATTTTATTTCAAATGCCATTATAGTCTGTGACTTTTATTTGGTGCTGTTTTTTTTTATATATTAAAATAAACTAATTTTGAATGGAATTGAATTTAAATGAATTGTATAGATGCCGTGGTTCACTCTTAAAGGATTTGGGTACTTTTTCAAAATGTCCATAGATTTACATTAAACTTACAGGGTTTGAAGATAATGATAGTGGAAAGCTTCCCTTCAAATATTACATACTGAGGTGCTGTAGTTTTTGAGAAATGAGTAAAACAATGTCATGAAAATACGTTTGTAAATGCTTAAAATATTGTTCGTATCATGAGACGAAAATTATTTGCATGACATTGTTTAACTCATTTCCCAAAAACTACAGCACCTCAGCACATAATATTTTCAGGGAAGCTTTCTTCTATCATTATCTTCAAACTGTGTAAGTTTAGTGTAAATCTGTCGACAATGTGTTTTTGTCCTACAAAAAGTACATACATCCTTTAAGGTATTATGTTCTCTTAAAACCAACGACCATAAACTTATTGGTTAGAAGTCTACTGGATTTCGATACTGTTGAGGATATTGAGAACCATTTCACTTTGAAGTAAATGTGGTTATGTACAAATATATCATTTTTTTTTTAATTTGAGAAGCGTTACTGTTACTAACGCTTTTCAGATTGTGTAGTCCTACATACGGGAGATTGTTTCTCGTGCGTCGACTATATGCGATACCGAAAACGCAACCACCTTTTGAAATGAAATGTTCACATGTTATAGTTTTATTGTATACATCTACATTATTAAGATAGGATTAAATCAACCAACGGTTTCCCTTGAAAGGGAAAGTCGATTGTTGTTGGGTTTTTTTTTTCAGTAAGAAAGCGATTTTAAATAAGAGATTGCCAATAAAGGCACTGAACACGTTTGGTTATTGTCGAAGACCAGTCTTCTCACTTAGTGTATCCCAACATATGCATAAAATAACAAGCCTGTGAAAATTCGGGCTCAATTGTTATAGTTGAAATTGAAAGAAAATGATAAAAGAAAAAATACCCTTGTTGTACAAATTTTATGCTAGTCAGATAGGAATAAAAGGCTTCCATGGCCAGAAGTCTTTTATTAGTTTGACGAGAAATTACTTCTTTCTCAAAATTACTTCTTTCTTTATACACTCACAACAGCTCTCCGTTGCTCAATACCAAGATATTTTTTTAATGCTATTATATACTTTGAGTAATTACCAAACGTGCACACATTGCCTTTAAAACACACCTTTTCTTACATTAAATTGTACACTTAAAAAGTAGTTATTGAAAGAAATCAGGCGTCAGTGACGAAATTGTTATTGGCTTGCACTTATTCATTTCAAGCACGCAAAGAAATGACTTTTCCACACATTGACTCGTTAACCGTACACATTGAATTCGGTGAGTAAAGATACGAAAACGGAAATAAAATAATATTCTTTGCAGAAATCCATTTTAAAAGTTGTCAATCAATAAGTAAATCGAGTCCACTATGAGAATAAACAAAATGATTTAATATTGTGTAAAAACGAAAAAGAATTTGAACAACCTTCTACTCTTGTGCTATTCAGAAAGAATCACTCACTTTACGTCATATTTTTGGGCTCCGTTTTGTATAGCCGCTTCGTCGCAACATGGAGGTAAAACAAAATGCAACACCCCACAAAGGACTTCGAAGTCTTGTAATTTAGACGCACGCCGTCAACGACAGAAGTGTTTCTACTTTTTTCAATTCCTTGAGTTTTGGGCCTAATTTTGATCATTATAACAAAAATAGGGAAAACATCAGAAGTGTTTTGCCTACCCATTACACTAAAATTATAGACAATACACTATTATATACAAGTTTAAAATATCATTCCCGTTCAAAATGTGTTAGTGTATTGTACTTTAGACAAGCCAACCAACGTGAATTTCTCCGTATATGGCCTATACTATGTCTGTAAATTTTATGTACAATGTTGGACATTTAAACAAACTATATCAACTCTTATTGACTTCATATGTATATACATTACATTCAACATTGGTGGAATGGTCTTGCTCCTCTCTGCAATCAAAGCTGTTTTAACGAATGGTTGATGACGACATACGTCACTTATGGCCAATGTCATTTACGCTCACCATTTGTTTTAGAGAACAATTACATGAAAGTTATGGTAAAGCCAGTGTAAACGTCGCGCGGCCTGACGTCTGCACTATACACAGTTACA